>NC_089250.1:110476162-110803662 GCF_963930625.1 Muntiacus reevesi
TATAGAGCAAGGAGTCTGCTGATGTTCAGGCTGTGATACTTTGGTTTTCTCATAATTATTATATCAGGATGTACATTAACTCAGCCTTCACAGCTGTTGATTCAGGTGTTCTTCTCTTCCTTTAGCCAATGAGGAGAAGAAGGCCAAGTTTTTGAGAACTAGCCCCTCCATCATTGTAAGGACAAAGCTGGGGTTTTCATCAAGGCTCTCCGTTCCTGAAACTTGATGCTTCCCAATCTCCTGTTATCACCTCTTATAAGAGTTTGTGTTTCCCCAACAACTCAGACTGGTAGATGGATCAGTGTTCTCTGCTTTGAGAATCAAAGAAAAGGGCTGAGAGAAACAGTCCTGCCTGTGTCCTATTTGGTCTTTCTAAGTTGAGACTGGGCAGGGGGCTCTTAAAGAAACTTGATGATTCGCATTCAGATTTTCTGTGGCTCGACTTGCAAAGATATGTGACCATGTGGATGTTGGTCCTGGGCTACTTAGGAAATGTGAAGAGAAATACAGTCTCATTGTCTGGCCATCAAGCCTAGCAAAAACTCTGGAGCCTCCCTGTGCAAAACATCTAGAGCAATCTTGCAATTAAAGGCAGCTGCTGGTTACCTCACAGCAAACCTGACAATTAAGAAGAAAGGCAGTGCCACTTTTCTGTGTTAGAAAGACAGTGTTTGCTCTGGAGCTGGAGCAGGAAACTAAGATTTATTGAGTGCCTAACACGTGTGAGGGGTGGTACCAGGTGCTCCCTGGTGCTCGGTCTCATTTGGGTGGTGGGTGTGTCCCTACTTTACAGATGAAGATACAGATGTTCTGGGTGGTTGAAAGCTGCAGACTTTCCAGTGGACTGGACTGTAGAATGACAGCGGGTTTCTTCTGAAAGAAGGCCTTGGTCCTGTCTTACCCAACTATTATATGTCCCCCAGAAAATAACTACCTTCTTCCCCTTCACTGCTAGCCCGGGAGACAGCAAAGTTGAATCACGGAGTCCCCTGGGCTGGGAGGTGGGACGTGCGTTCTGATTTCTGGCGGAGACTCTGGAACAGGTCACAGGACCTTTCTCTCTCTTGTTGGAAGGAAGAAAAGGTGACAATATGGGTGATTATGAAGATGAAAGAGAAAATGGATATGGAAGTGTCTCTCAGCTCTTAAAAGAGAGGGAAAGAAGGCCCTTCTCCCAGCTAGAAGGTTCAGGTTTCACTGGGCGTGAGGGCCACCGTCTTGCTGACCCTCAGATGAACCTGTTCCTGCAGTCCCATGACTAAAGAGGAGGTCAGCCCAGAGGTGAGGACAGGGTCAGAGCAGGAACCCCTGTGGCGGGCACACAGGGCCAGGGAGAACTGTCGTCAGCATTATAGATGTTGGCCCCAGCATCAAAGGGCGGTCTACTCCCCTCTGGGGCAGGGGCGCTTTTTGCGTCTTTTTCACTGTTATGAGAAGAGAGGAACTAACCACTCAGCCCCAGGACTTCTCTCTACCATTTCCTACACGATCTCATCCATTGTTTTCTCTCTCAGCATTATCCCTTCTCATCCCTGAAAAGCCCTACATCTTCCCTCTTTTTTGCCTTATGGGTATTTTCACAATGGGGTTTCTGTGCTGCATGAGCCACTGACTCAAACATTGCTCTATTAAAAGAGAGGTGAATTGAGGGGACCCCATAAGCATTGATAAGCTATGAGGTGAATTGAGGAGACCCATATTTCGGCTTATGAACAAATCTCTTCCCAGCTTGAATCTGGGAGGAAGATATTATTCTAAGAAGTCAGGGGTGAGGGTACTACTGGCTCCTGAGAACTCTGAGCACTGCTGTGAGCCTTTGAATAGTGTTTCACTCGACAGTTTTCCCCAATTTCAGTCTAGGTAGGATGAGTTGGAGTTTAGTCTATAGGAAGCTTTGTGACCTGTTCCACCAAGCTCATTCATTCATCTGTTTTTTTTTTTTTTTTGTATATCCAAGGAAAAGAATAATTCTTCTTATGAGGAGAATTAGAAAGGATGTTGGCTTAGATATAGATGGAAGGAGATTTTCAAGCTGCATGGAGAGAAGGCACAGGAGGACAGTAATCCATGCAAGTTGTCCATCATTGGACAGCCATGCTGCTGTCCACAGCGCCTCCTGGTGGCTTCAAAGGAAGTGATGGGACCCAGCTGATCTTGCCAAGCCTTTTATGAGAAGAGTGTTTGGTTGGTCCTGGTGACTGAAAATTTTGAGTCATAGATGGTGGATTTTTGCATTGTACAGGGTTTTGACGACAGATATGGTGTGTGCCCCCAAGGCACTAAAGGATATTGATACACTTGACCCTTCCCACCTCCATCATACAACATTGCTATGAAAATGCAATCAATCCTGTTTCTGACATCTTCCCCCTTTCTCTCCAAAAGCACCTACTGTATCAACGTGACATTTTTTAATCTTGGCTTGTTTTCCAGGCCATGAATTTAATTTCTCAATGCTCCACTCTTTGGGTTTTATGTTCTCAGAGTGGAACGTTGTCCAACAATAGTTACCGCCATCTTGTTAGTCACATCCTCTTTCCTAGGTGTCCTGAGACCAAATAATTTTTAAAAATTCATTGCAACCATGGCCACTCAGCCTTGTGCTAATAGTCACCAAGTTCTGACAAAGCGAGTCCGACATCCCTCGATAAGTAAAATCCAAACCTCCTGATGTTGTGGAACAGTAAGCAGATTGGCGTGTCTTTGGATTAGCGGAGGCACTGAAGCAAAATGCTCAATCCTTAGTGACCTTTGGCAAGTGAAGGGGGGTGTGTAGCCATTGCAGGTTATCTTTATGTTTACTCTCTAGACACTCAACCTCTGCCAGGCCAAGACAGAAGCTGTCAGAGCAGATAAACCTAGTAGGGAGTGGGCTGTTTTCCTTACTGCATCACAGTGCCTAGCAGAGCTATTTTGTCTGATAACCTGCTGTTTCTTTAAACTTGCCTGTGAATAGTTCTATGAAACAGTAAGCCTTCCTTCTTAGGTTCTGAGCCTTCTAGGTTCTGTTGTAATCGTGGGCCTAGGACTTTCTTTCTCATACAGTGTGCATTCAGTTATCCTCTGTTAGAGTATTCTGATGAGTTTCTTTTAGGGAATTCACGAGAGAAGCTGTATCTGGCTACTGCAGGCACGTGTCCTGTGTGCGTGCGTGCGTGTGTGTGTGTGTGTGTGTGTGTGTGTATGTATGTTTCTTTTGTTTGTCCAGGAAGCATTCTGTGGAAGTGGGGTCCCCTTTGATCATTTCTTTCTGAGCTCATTATTGCTCCTCTCTAGTTGGCACTTACTTCATATGTTGATTTAGAATTTCACAAGCACTCGGAGAAAAAAATTTGGGCAAACATCCTTAATATTTGGAGTAGAGCTCATATTTCATTTTGCTCTTTTTGTCAAGCAGCAGTGACTCCAGGGATGTTGGTTCCGGAGACTGGCTTTGTGACTTTGGGCAAGTTGCTTCACTTGTCTGAGCTCAGATTTGCTCCTCTTTAAAATAAGATAGTCACATCAGACGATAGCTCAGACCTGTTCCAGCTTTAATGGACTCCAGGCTTTCTTAGCCAAGAATAGGACTGAAGCAGAGTGTATTTTAGGGGAAGTGGGTGAAGTGTTGGGCTCTTCTTTCATTCCTCTTCCAGGTGAAGATAAAAGACTTTGCTCTCTATTGAGCTGACATGAATTCAGAATTCATTAGTGTTCAGGCTTTCTTTTAAGCTTCAGACAGGATCGTGAAGGGAAAAGCCTGCCCTCGATTCCTTTGCCTTATTAGTTCTTCTCATATAATGTATGGCAGAAAAAACTGCTAATTGTCACTTGAGGTGATGGGTGAGGGTCTGGTTTCTTGAAAGAAGAGTTGAATTTATCAATTCCTGTCTCCTCTTACTTAAGTAGAGGTCTAGTCAGGACTAATAGGAGAGGAATCTAAATTAAATATAAACTAAAATTAATTCACATGTCCCTCTTTGCCGAAGAAGAAATGGGGAGTCCAGGAGAACTGTAGGGTAAGTATATATATGGAGTTGTGTACAGATCCAAATGTAATAATGAAAATAAAAATTTGGGGGTGTTAGAGTGTCTGTGGGTTCCCCTTGCACTAACTGTGACTGGGAGAATGTAAATATACACAAGCACATATACTTCACTAAGAAGCCATTTAGACGTAATTTCAATTTATTACAGATTCTCATTGCTGACCTTTTAAAGGCTAGTTTTATTTAGTTTTAGTTTATAACCTAAGTACTTGATACTTGTGTGTAAAAATTCACTCCTTGTAGCTTGAGCCCAGGATCTTATATTTGTGCATCAATCTCACAGTGCATCAGGCTTAAAATATAAACGGTGTTTTATAAAATGCCATTAGTGTTCTTTCCCAGAGAAGGCAATGGCAGCCCACTCCAAGTACTCTTGCCTGGAAAATCCCATGGACAGAGGAGCCTGGTAGGCTGCAGTCCATGGGGCCACTACGAGTCAGACATGACTGAGTGACTTCACTTTCCCTTTTCACTTTCACGCATTGGAGAAGGAAATGGCAACCCACTCCAGTGTTCTTCCCTGTAGAATCCCAGGGACAGGAAAGCCTGGTGGGCTGCCGTCTATGGGGTCACACAGAGTCAGACACGACTGAAGTGACTTAGCAGCAGCAGCATTCTTTTCTGAATCCTTTGTGTCTGCTGATTTTACCATTTTGTCCTACATCTCTCCAACTCAGCCTTCTCTCTGTCTGCTAAGCAGTTTGTAGTTGTTGAGCATTTGCCTTGTCAAGTCCCCAGGTGGGTCCTCAGAGGAACATTTGCTCCCAGAGCTGGAAGTCACCCCAGTAGTCAATGCACTGCCCTTCATGAGGAGACATTGTCTGTAATATGCCGTTTTCCTTTGGCTAGGAGACCCAGCTGGAAGACAAATTTTTGGTGCAAAGAGTTCCCTCTTGGCTATGTACTGAATGGAATTCAGCATCAGGTTATTTCAGCAAGAGGTGGCAGAAGGGTCTATCTAGTCCTTGGCTCTGTTACTACAGCAGTTTGACCACAGCAGGTTTCTCCACCTCTTGGAGCCTGACTTGCACTTGGAGATATCGCATCTTCTAGGACTGTCCTGAGGGGACAGAGAACACTAGTCCATTCTCTCTGTTAATGGATGTTGAATAGGAACTACCAGCAGTTCTCACTCAGGAGTATATTATAATTGGCTGAATAGAGTTTTACTTGTGGAACTTCAAGACAAATGGGAAGACAGAGGCAACCAGTCTTAACTGTCAGCACTATAACTGGATACTTCTGAATCACTTCTATTTTCCTTAATACCTGGACTTCTTCGTTGTTTGGGTTTTATCTCTTCCCTGCCCCTCCTTTTCTTTATTTTTATTCTTTAAAGATTTCCTGGCATGAAGATTTGCTAGTAACTACTTGACCTTGTCTTGGAGTTGGTTTAGCAGAGCAGGTGAAGGCAGCCTTGTGCAGTGCACAGATGTGAGCACCAGTGCTTCTCTAAGGGTAACACAGCTTAAGAGAAAGTACAGTAAAGTGAGAAATCTGACAATGGTTTTGTAAGAGCTTTCAGAGGAAATAGTGGGAATTTCACATATTTCAAACAATTAAAATAACAGTGAAAAAAACATACTTGAGAACATGAGAGAGGGAAATGGAATCCTTGGAGCTCAGAGATTTGAAGTTACAATGATACTATTTTAAGTTATGTGACACTTCATGTTCTTGAAGCTAAACAGTAAAATCAACTTTGCTCTAGTTTTTATGAGCTTCTTTTGAGTTGTTGCATATAAGTAAGAAATTTCTGGCGAAGTGGACTGGATTTCCAAAATTTTCTCACAAAGGCAATGAAACTATCTGAAAAGTCATGTTTTTGTTATCATGAAAACATTAATAATATTAGAACTTGGCTAGAGTAAATTTTTGCTTTGAGACCTCCACAATTTAATGATTCCATGGAACTGATAAATCTTTTTCTGTGGTTGTCAAAATGAGCAAAGCTAACTTTGTACATTTCCTGTTATAACTAAAAGCACTTTGACAGTCTGAAATCGGGTCTATCAATACGGAGAGCAAACAATGTGTTCACTTTGTCAGCACACTTCTCTAAGAACTTGACATTTCTGAAATACATATCACACATACATATGTATCATACTTTGTCAACAGCAAAGTTCAAAGTTGATAGAGGTTGTGATGGGTACAGCCTTGGAGGCTGACCATCTGTCATGATTGCCAGCGTCTTTGCTGGGCCAGCCTACCGCTCACCTGATGACGTGGAGACCATCTTCTTATGTCCTTGTGGCCCCTGACGACTTCTAGTGATGCTGGAGTCTGGGTGGGTCCTTGGGTTTTCAAGGTCAAGGGTGTGAAGTCTGGGTGAGTCCTTGGGTTTTCAAGGTCAAGGGTGTGAAGCATGCGATGTCCTTGTGTTGGAATCGGTCATGGTGAACCAGAGCCTGCGCTCTGGACTGGGCTGAGCTCTGTGGAGGGATGCATTCCACTGGAGTCACCCGTGGCTCTTTTCAGGGGAGATCTCTGTGTTGCTTTGGGCAGGGAGGGAGCCTTGGTTGGATTCCCCATCCTGAAAGATATGGGTCTTGTAGTATCTGTTCGTAGGTGGAGTGTTTCATGTATGTATTTTTTTAGCAGGTGCTCAAGCCACGTCTTCCCATGGGAGCTGATGTGGTGTGGAGTCTGGGCTGTCCACCTGCACCTTCACTCAGCCCACTGTCTCCATCCTTCCCCTTTTAGCCATCAGTCATCAGCTTCCCTCCTAGGAGCTCCTCTCATGTGACCCACCTTTTGGCACTTTAATGATCTGTGTATCTCTTCTTGAATATTTGCCTCCTTTCTTCTATTAATGGTCAACTTTTTGAGGACAATAAATATTTTTATTTTTAATTTTTGTTTCCCTTGCTCACTGTAATTTGTACTTTATCTCATTTGAAGTATTAAACAATTATTTTATCCCAAGGAATTTGTGGTCATCTTGCAAACTTTGGCTTGGGAGTTAACTCAATGACTCATATTTTGTGTGGGGTGATTAGCAGAGTAGATAGTGGCTAAGAGCCCAAATTCTGAAGCCAGAGGCCTGGATCAACAGTGCCCTTTACTAGCTGTGCTTCAATTTTTCATCTGCACAAATGGGGATAACATGAATACCTCCTTCATAGGATTGCAATGATGTGGGTTAGCCATCCTTGCCATTATTACTATTACTGTTTTTGCTCTTTCACCTGAGAGCTTTGGGGAGGAGGAAGAGGCAGTAATCAGAGGTGCTTTGGATTAGTGAGTGTTTTAAACCATTTCGTGGGTCTGATTTAGTGTAGGAGTCTTTGCTTAGGGATAGGAAGATTCCTTCCCCTCTTTTTTCATGCCCTTCAGAACTGGCTGCACTACAGCTCGTTCCTCTGGTGCTGGAGACAATGATGTGACAATGACACTGCTTTTTGCACACAGATTCTTCTTAGCTGCTTGCTTTTGTGAGCAGACATTTCCTCCGTTAAGAAATTAATCTTAATCCTAAATGATATTTCATGGTCTAAGACTTAAATTTATATATCACCATCCCGAATAATGTATTGGATTGCATTAAACAGATTGTAGATTAACATGCAACTATAAAACAAATCGTCAATGTGTTGTTGACAACTCTAAGTGCGAGTTCATATATTTAACTGCATTTGGGGAATATTGAAGTGTTTAGAGCAGCTTAGTGGGTTGATGTAAAATTAAGCATCATATTCTATTTCAATTTGTGGGGCCAGCCTGAGAAACAATAAAATGAAGGCTTAGGTTTGAGAGCAAAGGAGTGTGAAAGAAAAATTTGGAGATAGGCTTGGTCTCAGGGAAATCCTGGCACAGTCAGGGCATACTGGGTGGTAGTAGAAGGATTCTGCTTCTTAAAGGCCATACAAAGGAGTATTAGAAGGATTTCTGGGCTTCACAGTTGGCATAGCAGTAAAAGAATCCACTTGCCAATGTAGGAGATGCAAGAGACACGGGTTTGATCCCTGGGTTGGGAAGATCCTCTGGAGTAGGAAATGGCAACCTACTCCAGTATTCTTGCCTGGAAAATTCCACAGTCAGAGTAGCCTGGTGGGCTACAGTCCATGGGGTCAGAAGAGTTGGACATAACTGAGCAGACAGTAGACAGAAGGACATACACTTACTTGTTCAGCCTGGTAGCAGCTATTTGGAAGCCTCAGTTTGTAGTATAATTGAGGAGGTGAAACAGCCCACACCCTGAAAACAATGATGGAAAATACAAGCCATAATGTCCTTTAGCACTAAGCTGTGTGAGATGGGCCACGTGCTATAAGAGTTCACAGGGAGAACAGTGGTGTTTGGAGTGGATTTCAGAGATGGTGATACTTCCCATGATCCCAGGAAGATGGATAAAGAGGAGAATGGAAGGAGAGGGTGGGAGGAAGAATGGCAGATAATGTTGTGTGGGGACTGTGGGAAGCTCCTATTGAACAATTGGGTAGAGCCAGGTAATAGCTGTAGGACAGGTGAGCATTGATCTGGGATGTGGAACCAGACTGATTGGGGTTCAAATCCCAGCTCCCTTGATTTCTAGCTGTGTGATCTAGGGAAGCTTACTGAGCCTGTTTTTCAGTTCTCTCATCTATAAAATGAGAATAACAACACTATCTACTGTAGGATTGTGGTGAAGACGAAATGTGTGTTTGAATAGAGAGGGCTATCGTGGGAGTAGCATTTGACCTCTAATGGTGTTCAGATTTGGTCCTAGGGTAAATGGGAGTTAAGGAGATAGACCGGGGAGGCAGTTTAAGCCATTCAGGTGCAAGGTAGTGAATCCCAGACGAAGGAAGAATTCTAATATGTTTATATGTATATTTCTTTCTTGATTTTTTTTTTCTTACTAATCCTTTGCTTAGGCTGTGGGGAGCTTCAGTATCTATCTCCTCCTGTGGTTTTGTAAGCCTGCTTCTGAACAGTACATCCTGAGAGAGGTGTGTGTGTGAACTGGGAATGTGGACTCTGTCAAATGCGAGCATTTTCTTTCCTCTCTTTCTCTCTTGCTCCACAGCATTTAGACTTTTCACACCTATTCCAAAAACTGCTCCTAAATGACTTTGTAAACAAATAAAATAATGGCTGTGAATCATCTGGAGAGAGACTTCCGCTTACACTTGCAGATAGTGTGAGGTGAGCAGGCCAAACTCCAGGGTAATTCAGAACTATGTTAAAGGGCATGTGTGGTGCAAAGGCTTTTTCACTCAGTGCTGAATGAATGAGATCCTTGTTAGAACCCTGGAGTTGCTCACTTGGGTTCAGAGAGAAAGTGAGAAGTGGGAGGTGGGACAGCTGGTAAAAAAGTGAGTCAAGGGGTAGAAAATACATCTCTGAAGGCAAATCTTGTAAGACTGGCCTGTTCAGGGTAGTGAAGGAATGGATGTTGGTAAATTCATTACTGTTGTCAAATTGCAAAGATTTCTTTTAAGGTAGAGCTGCATTTCTCAAAGAGTGCTCTGTGGAACCTAAGTCTTGGGAAGTGGGTAGTTTCTGAAGTGAGGTCAGTATCTCTCTGTGGACAATTCACAAAGCACAGCATCTTAAAGGGACTGGAGATTTCTGCAGGAAAGAACCCCATTTCTCTTTGAGTAACCTAGAGTATGCCAAGCATTTTTGGTTTTTTTTCTAACACTTTTGGAAAATGTTGATTTAAGAATTACTAAGGTAATTAGTCTAAAACAAAAATAAAGAGTGGAGGCATGAAGCCAAACATGGTGGTAATACTGTATTAGAATGTTCTCCTGGGGCAAGCTTGGGTTCTTCTCTGTTCTTTGTGTTGGGTGAAGAAGAAAGTCAGCCACTTGTCAAGGCCATTTGCTGCCCTAAGTTCAAGAACCAGTGCCTATGGTCCTTCTCAGTCCAGAGGACACATAAGTTGAGTGTTGTGGGCTTCAGTTTCAGGCCTGACTTGGTGATTAGAGAAGCTCAATAGGACTGCTCTCAGTGGCAGGAGGTAGGATGCACGATCCTCGGGGGTGGCCAAGAATGACAGGCACAGACCTGGCCCCTGGACAGAGGCCAGCTGGGGGAGGCTCAGGGCAACTTGCTGACACAGAGTGAGCATCTGCCCTGTCACAGACAGCCAGCCTGGCTCTGGGGTGAGATGGTCCACGGCCTGTGGCTTCCTCTGCATCTTAGGAAGTTAAAAAGATGAAATTCAGGAGAGATGTTCTAGGCTTATGGTGCCTTCATCAAGTATGCTTTGCTTTCACCATTTTTTTTGCTTAAGACTCAGCTTTTTTTCACTTCTTTATTTTCTTTCTTCCTCCCTGCTCTTTCATTCTCTCTCTGTCCTACCCTTTCCTTCCTCTCCCTCCCTTTTTCCTGTTTCTCTTTTTCACAGAGGTGGAGAAAACTAAGTGTGCCTAGGCTCTGTCTTTGCTATATATATGTACATAGATATGTATGTATTTGTTTTTTACCAAGAGAGATACATAACTTGTTTTTTTTTTTTTTTGATCCTAGGAGAATCTTCTTTTCCTAAGTTATAAATGACCTCTGTCCTCCTATTTTACTTTCTTCCCATCCCCCTTGGAATGTATATGTCTGTCTCTTTCTCTTCTGTATCCTGTCTCTTTCTTTCTCTCTCTCACTACACACACACATACACACACAATGCCTTGAAGACTTGAAGATTCATACAGGATACACCTTTTGTGTTTCATTTATTGTACAATATTGCACACATCTGTAATTATATTACTCTTAAAATAAAGCCTTCATCCACTTTTAACATCTTTTGATGTCCGTTCCCTGCTGACTCTATTTTTTCTTGTTCCCACTTTACATTAATGTGAAGAGACAGTTGAGTAAATGCACAATGAACTTCAAAACCTAGTAATTGTTTTTCAGAAAGAATGAAACTTGCGAATTAGATATGGATTGTAAAAGAACACCAGGGCTGATTAGTGTTCATGAGGGGCGCCTGCCGGACGGCTCTGACACCTGCCTGCCAGCTCTCGCCACAAATGCCACCACTGATGCCTCTGTTCTGCCCATCACAGGATGGGGGGGAACAGTGCTGGGTGGGAGTTGAAAGACTCGGCAGTGAACCACCTTGTCAGGCTTGGCAATTTACGGGATGCCTGACATAAAAGGCAGCGAGAAATAAAGATGAGTTGCATCCATTTTTACAAGCAAACTCAAGTTATCTGTAAAAATAAAATAAAATAATAAGTTTTTGTTTTTTAAAGAGAGAATGAACGAACACTGAAGGTATTCACTACAGTTTTTTTTTTTTTTTTCCTTGAAGGTTGTGGAGATAATGAGATTTTTGAGACTTGGGGGAGGAAAAGAATTCACAAGCCAAGTTTCAAGCTGCTGAAAAATTGCTTTTAGGAAAGGAAAAAAAAAACCTTTTGCATGCTAACCATCTGCTTGCATCTTGTTTACTGCCCAGAGTGCCAGTTTGTGCTTATTAATCATGCTTACACAAGTATCTTAATTACTCCCTATGTAGCTGCTCTGTCTTGAACTCAGAAATTGACCTTTCTCTTTTTATTCCTTTAAATCATTAATCATACACAATCAATGCCAGTGGGGCAGAGCCACGGAGAAGGCTACCCAGATTCTCGCACCTCACGCCAGTCCCCGGCAGACAGGGGACGTGGAGTGACTGCCTCGCCAGCAGCCGGCCGTATCTTAATTAATGACTCTGCTGTGTTGAGACTCATGGGCTGGGGGAGGCCGCTCCCACCACCGCCCCTTAGCACTTCTCCCTGCTTCCTCAGTGGCTGCAGGGTTTGAGCAGTGCTGGCTTGACTCTGCTGAAAACCGTCAAGGCCTTAGCCAGGGCTTGACACTCCTGTGCATCTAGACTCCGGAAGGCTCCTAGCAGAGGCAGAGTGAACTTCTGAGAGAAGATGCTATTTCTTAGCATGAGTGGGACTTTGCACCAGACCAGTGCTGCTCCCACTTTGCCATGCATGTCTGTCTGCTGGAAATCCCATTAAAAGGTAGGTTTCTGATTCAGGAGGTCTGGCTGGGACCTGAGCATCTGCATCTCTGATAAGCTCCCATGTGACAATAATGGTGCTGCTCCAGGGACCACACTGTGAGTACCAAGGAGTTAGATAAGTGATAACAACTGAGGTCCTCCCTCTAAGCCTGAAGACGGCAGACGAGCGTAACCTTGAGGAATGTGGTATATGTCCCCCTATCCCCACTTCGGCTTTATCAGTAAGAGTTTGGTGAGTGGAAACAAAAAGAATTTCCACAGCAGTGGCATACACATATCCACAAACGTGATGGCCTTTTCTGGGCAATGGAACCATATGTGATGTAAAGATTGGCCTTTGTCATGGAGGAAATAGTGAAGTTGAGACTTTGTTTTTCCTTTTTCATTGAGCTTTGTAAAAAAGTTGCTTAAAAGAGCCAAAATAATTCTATTCCAAAAAGAAAAAAAATGAAGTGCTCAAAACTAAAATAAAAGTAAAAATGAAAAAAAAAGGATTGAGGCTTGGGTTTCATAAGACTGCTTCTCAGTTCCAATACAGCAGACAAATTACAGGATATAAAAGTAATTTTGTTCCCCCTGACCCTGTTCTTTCAGCCTCCTAAGTAGGATGGGGAACCTGGAGATAGGAAACAGGAGAAAACATAAATTGAGGGGTGCTTCTTTTAGCCAGGTTGACCGTTCTACTTTTAAAGGGGAGGAATTTAGCATCTCTGGCAAGATAGGCTGAATTTCTACTCACTGTCATTGATTTTACATGTAAAAGTAGGAACTACATGTGCAGAACTGTATGGCAGTAATATACACCTTAGGATTTGGGTCGACACTCCTAGCCATGATAACGCAGGCATGGAATACATTTGAAACACATTCTAAATGGCACTTAGGATCTGCATGCTTTCCCGTCTAAGAGAAGCTCAATAGCTCATATACTGATGATGCTAAGGTTTTGCCCTTGAATCCTTTGGAAGGAAACACACATAAAAACATGTTATAACTAACCTTCACTGCTTTTCATTTCAGCTAATAGTGGAGTGAGTCAGGGTAGGAAGGGATTTGATTAAAAGCAAAGTCTTAAGTAAAAGCAACAAGTCTGTATTAGTGAAAAATCACCTAATTAATTCAGATAAAAACTTTGTCGTTCCACATGCAGTAAAAGTACACGGTTAACCGACTTTATTATTTACATTAAAAATGACTTGTTCATGGAGTTAAAAAAATCAATTACTCTGAATGAGGTGAATTAAGAAAATATTTCATCAGCATAGCTTGCCTTTTCAACTGGCCGCCTTTTTGGAGTTTCTCGGTGATTTATGAAGTGAAAATTTGGTCTTGTCTCTAGTGAGGACGTCCTGTAGCCTTCCTACATAGTTTTGGTATTTGGGTATGTGAGGGGTTTTGGCAGCTTGGCGAGTATCTGGGCCAAAATGACAGAAAGACATAACTCACTTGCATTTGGTAAAGTAATAATTAACTTGAACTTCTGGACATGGAGCGTTTTGAGAACTGGAATTGGGTGCCTTGCACAATCATGGTCTGCTGTGAAACCCTTTATAGAAGACTCTTCTTGTTCTTGGAACTTCACGCGGACTTGAGAGCAGGCTGATTTAAGTGTTGAGAGTCTGGTTTGGCAAGAGTTGTGTTTATGCTTCTCTCTCTGAAGGCCGTGGATCTGACCCCTCTGAGAAAGTCAAGCTATTTTTAGGGAAAGGCTAGAATGGCATTTTCTGGGGAAAATTGGTGGCATTTTTCATAAAGAACTCTTAGGACAGGGGTTGAGGGTGGGTTGAAGCCTCATGAGGACCCTGCTCTCATTGGGTCAGGGCTTTGCATCCTCCTTTAGGAGGACTCCAGATTTGCTTTAGTGGGAGACAGGCCTATAGGCCTTTCCTGTAGGGAATAATTGAAAGCCCCTGTCTAGCAAAGAGAGATTCTTTGATTCTCAGTATTTAATTTGTCTGAAGAGGGAATCTGGGAAATCTGCAGTTTTATAATTCCCCAGGTAATTCTGGAGTTCAGCTACCTTTGAAAATCGCAATGGTACCTTGGCCCCTTGCGTTCTCTAGCCACTGTACAGGCCTGGGACCCAATCCATTCAAACTGATATTCAAACCCTGAAGATAAAATGACGATGACCTAAGCGGGGTGTCTTCCTTGAGACACCCACAGTCTGCGAAGGAAGATCCTCTGCGTTAGCTGCTCTGGGCTTGATGTTGCCCACCACGTCCTGTATCTCGTCCTCTTGGGTCCTGTCTGTTGGCTTGGCCTGTCATTTAGTGCTTTCCTGAGCCGCATAAGCTGTGTGGTACCCTGCCCCCTTGTAGGTCTAATCCTGGTCTCAGTTCTGACCCGCGTTCCCAACAGCATGGTGTGAAGGATACCACAAGAAGGATGGATTCTCCGGTGAAGACTGTTGGGGAAGCCCCAGCCAGAACAAAGTTCAACACTGGCTTAGCTGTCAGGCTCCTCAGAATATTCTCAGGTATTGTGTATGTTTAAGAGAAGGGTAGTTTACAATCTTCCTCACTTTGTTCTCTTGAACTCTTTTTATCAGGGACCCCACTGTGGGTCGAATAATCTGTACAGTATATTTTGCTCAATGCTGTTCTAATCTCTCGAACATGATCCAGCCTCCACTCTAGATAATGCAGCTGTATTTATGCTGGGTCTAGAGTGCTCACTTATGGGTTCTGTCCCTGAGCTGGCTGGCTCCTGTATGTCTCCCTTTCTTCTAACCAGCTCTGATTATCCGCCATTGGAATCCAAAACCACATGCCACTTTCCCTTCCAATACTTGACAACAGTGAACCTCAAGTGACAGAAACCTCTCCATTCCCTTTCTTGCAGAGCCGACTGTTGGTAACATTTATTCCTTCACAGGAAGCAAATCCATGTATTGGGTGCTAGAGAGGAGATGAATTAAGTTCTGCGGGTATTTATGTTGTTTAGTCGCTAAGTTGTGTCTGACTCTTTTGTGACCCCATGGACTCTAGCCCGCCAGGCTCCTCTGTCTATGAGATTTCCCAGGCAAGAATATTGGAAGTGGGTGGCCGTTTCCTTCTCCAGGGGATCTTCCTTCTCCAGGGATCAAACCTGCATCTCCTGCATTGCAATCTCCTCAATTCCTTTACCATTGAGCCAGGGAAGCCGAGAATATAAATGCCTAGAAACATGTGCCAACTATATGCCAGGTACTTGGTGCTAGCAATGTTGGGTGATACTCTGACTTTCCTAAAGGAACAGATTTTCTGACAGCATAGTGATATTGAACTTATATCATCACACTATGTTCTGTGATGTGGCAGGAGAAACCAGGGGCTACAGGAGTTCCGCCTGATGGCATTAACCCAAGCTGAGTACCTCAGGGAAATCTGCATGCAGGAACTGATTCCTGAGCTGGGGTTTGGAGGATGAATCAGAGAATCTAGCAGAAGAAAGGGGGACAGAGGTTCATTTATTTAGGGTGAAGGATACAAAAAGGCAAGAATACCTGGAGCACTATGGCAGGATGAAACAAAATTGAAGGCATGGTACCTGATGTTGAGAAAGTGGGATATACACACTTAAAGTCTACCTGAATGTCTAGAAAAAAATTACTTGTTGTTGTTGTTGAGTTGCTAAGTTGTGTGCAACTTTTTGTGACACCATGGACTGCAGCACACTGGGCTTCCCTGACCTTCACTATCTTCCCGAGTTTGCTCAGATTCATGGCCATTGAGTCAGTGATGCTAACTAACCATCTCATCCTCTGTCCCACTGCCCACTTTTGCCTTTAGTCTTTCCCAGCATCAGGGTCTTTACCAGTGAGTTGGCTCTTTGCATCAGGTGGCCAAAGTATTGGAGCTTCAGCATCAGTCCTTCCAATGAATATTTAGGGTTGATTTCCTTTAGAATTGACTGGTTTAATCTCCTTGCAGTCTGAGGGACTCTCAAGAAGCTTCTCCAGCACCACAGAAAAAAGTATATTCAACTATAAATTCTTAAGAGTGCCCACTATTTTGCAGATTTTTTTGGGAGTGGGGGATGTGATAATGGAACTACTAGCAGAGAAAATAAGGAAGAAGCAGATGAACCCAGCAGGTCCTAGATGTTTAGAGGCTATTTCCAATTTCCAGATATGGAAACTGAAGCTCAGAGATACTCAGTTATTTGCCTAGGGTCACCCAACTCCTGCTTACTGGAGCTAGAGTTGAACTGAAATCTGGATTTATTTAAGAAGCCTCTGTAGAAAAAAGAATTTTTGACCTGGGATTTGACAGAGAAGAGAAGCTTGAACATTTTTTTTGGCACTTAATGGAATAGTTTCTTCTTGTGCCAAGTTTTGAGGTTTCTGATGTCAGTGATAAATTTCTGGCCTCTTAGAATATGAGAGACCTCTGAAATTTCTGTACAGATCAGGGAGTTGAGGCCCAGGGTGGACAGGTGATTTGTCCCAGCCAAGTGATGGTACAGGTGGGGCTGGAACACAGTTGACATAATACATCAGTGTTTTTTCAACTCTGATGTTCTATTACATTGGCAGGAGGCCTTGTCCTCATTCACTAAGTTTACCGCCCCCCCACTCCCAAATATGTTGGTTCTTCATATTGGAACCATGGTAAGATCCTGTGGTTAAAATGATAATAAAAAAATTTCTTCATGAGAAATTGACCAAAATCCCAAAGTTCTGAAGACAAAGTTTTTAAAATAAACTTTGATGGAGCAATTTGTAACAAAGTCTGATGTGAAGAGATGTGAAACTATAATGTTGATTCATATCACTTTTTCATGTCAGGAAAAATTGTAAAAGGCTTTAAAACTGGCTACATCCAGATTCCTGGATGTTCTGTTTAGGATGTCCTTCTACACTAGCTATGCCTTTCCTTGTTGTCTTTAATCTATTTTATAAAACTGTAAGTTGTAGGAAACTGATAATAATGCAAATCATTTTTCTCATAGAAATGCAAATGAATTGTCCTGTATTATGCAGTTATTTATTGCTCTGTGTTTATCAGCTTTGTATCTGTCAATTCATTTTTGCATTCCTGATTGCCTGATATATGTGTGGTACTTGGAATTTTCCTCTGAATGGGTAGAACATCTTACTAGTTAATTATTTCAGTTAATGTTTCACATGTGTTCATTTTATATTTATGAGTCATCATTGTACATTATTTGTAAAATTATTTTTGCAGTATTAATATCCCTCTTTCATTGTAGAAATACAAGTACCTGCTAAAACTCTTAGCTTGTACTGTTCAGTTCAGTTCAGTCGCTCAGTCATGTCCAACTCTTTGCGACCCCATGGACTGCAGCATACCAGGCCTCCCTGTCCATCACCAACTTCTGGAGCTTACTCAAACACATGTCCATGGAGTTAGTGGTGCCATCCAACCATCTCATCCTCTGTTATCCCCTTCTGCTTCCGCCTTCAATCTTCAAGCATCAGGGTCTTTTCAAATGAGTCAGCTCTTCGCATCAAGTGGCCAAAGTATTGGAGTTTCAGCTTCATCATCAGTCCTTTCAATGAATATTCAGGACTGATTACCTTTAGGATAGACTGGTTGGATCTCCTTGCAGTCCAAGGGACTCTCAAGAGTCTTCTCCAATACCACAGTTGAAAAGCATCAATTCTTTAGTGCTCAGCTTTCTTTATAGTGCAACTCTCACATCCATGCATGACTACTGGAAAAACCATAGCCTTGACTAGACAGACCTTTGTTGGCAAAGTAACATCTCTGCTTTTTAATATGCTGTCTAGTTAGGTCATAACTTTTCTTCCAAGGAGCAAGTGTCTAATTTCATGGCTGTAGTCCCCATCTGCAGTGATTTTGGAGCCCCCCAAAATAAAGTCAACCACTGTTTCCACTGTTTGCCCATCTATTTGCCATGAAGTGATGGGATCAGATGCCATGATCTTAGCTTTCTGAATGTTAAGCTTTAAGCCAGCTTTTGCATTCTCCTTTTTCACTCTCATCAAGAGGCTGTTTAGTTCTTCTCTTTCTGCCAGAAGGGTGGTGTCCTCTGCATATCTGAGGTTATTGATATTTCTCCTGGCAGCCTTGATCCCAGCTTGTGCTTCATCCAGTCCAGCATTTCACATGATGTACTCTGCATATAAGTTAAATAAGCAGGGTGACAGTATACAGCCTTGACATACTCCTTTCCCGATTTGGAACCAGTCTGTTATTCCATGTCCAGTTCTAACTGTTGCTTCTAGCTTATACTGTTAGTTATACTGTTACTTTATACTATATATAAACTATCAGTTCAGTTCAGTTCAGTTCAGTTGCTCAGTGGTGTCCAACTCTTTGCGATCCCATGAATCGCAGCACCCCAGGCCTCCCTCTCCATCACAAACTCCCGGAGTTTACTCAAACTCATGCCCATTGAGTCAGTGATTCCATCCAGCCATCTCCTCTGTCGTCCCCTTCTCCTCCTGCCCCCAATCCCTCCCAGCATCAGGATCTTTTCCAATGAGTCAACTCTTTACATGAGGTGACCAACATATTGGAGTTTCAGCTTCAGCATCAGTCCTTCCAACTATACCATATTAACTTTCTAAAATCTGAAAAAAACTTTAATTGTGTGTATATATTAAATTTAATATATACATACACAGATATGTGTCTATGTATGTATATCTGTATGTGTATAAATATCAATTGTATATAGTTATCTATATATATCAATTATATTTATACATAATTATGTATATTTCTATATATAAAGTCTCCAGAATTTCAGACAGATTCTGGACCTGCAATCCATAACTCCTTTTGTTATTATTTTCTTGGTGACAGTTCAGTCACAATTTACTAAATAGAGAAAATTAAAACCTAATTGAAATGAAACATCTTTAAAAAATTTTTGTTGGAATTTAGTTGATTTATATTAGTTTCAGGTGTGTAGCAAAGTGAATCCATTACACATATACCTATATCCCCTGTTTTGAAGCTTCTCTTCCCATACAGGCCATTGCAGAGCACTGAGTGGAGTTCCCTGTGCTTGACGGTAGGTTCTTGTTAGCCATCTGTTTTATACATAGCAGTGTGTGTATATAAATCTTCCAATTTATCCCCCCTCCCCCTTTCCCCGGGTAACCATGTGTTTGCTTTCTACATCTACAACTCTATTTCTGTTTTGTAAATAAGTTCATTTGTAATTGTTTGAAAAATAATTGTTTAACTGTGAAATTTTCAGGGCACAAGAGAAGTAAAGAGCTATAAGTAAGAGAACCAATTTAGTTAGAATTCAGCGTTTAGATAGATGGTTGTTCTTTTAATATTATTAGTCCAACATGTTGATCAGTTCATGAGGAATAAGACAAAGACCAAAACAGGCACCAGGATTGCATAGCAGTACTCTGTGATAGGGTGCTTTTTTAACCAGATAGTCCACGTTGAATTATCTAGCTCTCTATTTATGAATAGTTGCATGTGTTTAATGATAACTTTTTCTTTTTTTTTTTTGTAGTTTAGGCAGCGATTACGGCTGCCTAATTAGGGGCATTTCTGATGACTAGTATAGATAGGACCCCTCTGACCATACCAGGGACCTGAAGCAGTCAAGATACCCCTCACTGCCCTTCTCACTTCTTGTTTGCTCCACACTTGAGAAAAGGGCTATATATTTATATCCTAAAATGTCAGAGCCCAAAGAATTCTTAGTATCTATGAACTCAGTTCCCTCTCAACTTTTAATTAAACCAAAAATTCACAAGTTTTTTAAACATCATTACTACCTAAACCTGAAAGGATAAAAGTCTCGTCTGTAGCTTCCCAAGGGTATATCCATGGCTCTTGACTTGAGAAATAAGTACTGGTTTAATGAGTCAGTTGAGCAAGTTAATTGTAGTTAAAGGTCTCTTTTCTGGAAGGTGGCTGGGATGAGGAGGAACAGGAGTGGTTGTGCATGGATGTGGAAATCTGGGATGCTTTATTCTCCACGAGGCACAAAACTGTGAGGTGAATGTTTTCTTGATTAGCTGTGTGTGTGCTGTAATATAATACAAATTGCATTAGAAATAAACATGTTGGACTAATGCAGTGTACATTATCTCCCTCTTTCCCCTATTCCTGTTCTGTATTTGGTAATATTTGTCCTTTTCTAATGATTTTGTAACCCCACTAGGAATGAGCTTTTAAGAATATAGGTTAAACAGAATGCTTTCAGCGAGTGGGGCTTGGTTTGAATTTAAGTATAGCTCTCCCGCCAGGCTCAGTCCTAGTTGGACAGGATGTTCACTTCTATTAAGGAAACTTGGGAGCCTGTATTACTTAGAATCAGAGAGCTGGAGACATCCAGAGAAATGATCTGGTCCAAACTCCTCATTTTCACTACACATGAAGAAACATTACTTTAATTTTTAATTAGCATGTCTTCCTGTTCATGCTTTAAAGCAGGATTTTTTCTGGACTTTGGCCATTAATGCTAGCCTGGGGCAGGTTCGTTAGAAATAGCTGGCCCAGATGAAAGCCCCATCCTTCGTCCTTAAAAATGACATCACCACCAGTGATAATCACTAACATCAGCACTGCCTCACCACACATTTCGTTCATTCCTTGTGTCAATTTTAAGATCAAAATCAAATACACGGAGTGTCTAGGCCTCTCCCAGGGCCTTAGAAGCAACAGGTTTAAATGAAGGGTTCTGAAGCTGAAATGTCAAACGTCTTGACAGATCCTACCCTGCCCTTGATACTGGCAGTATGAAACACTCTTACCCGAATCACTTGCTTTGCACTCACTCACGTGATGCCTTGTATCAGGGGTTGTTAGTTTTTGTAAAAGGCTCTTTGCCTCAAATAGACTATAAGCTGATGGTGGACTGGGTCTCTGTATTAAGCTTCTTGTACTTCCCAGAATACCTTGGCAAACACATGCCTTCTTGGTCATGTGCTATGAGCCAGTGGAGTGTGCTTCTTGGAATGCTCTGTTGAGAATTTTTAGTCCTGCCTCATTGAAAGTGTTTCTTAATTGATGACCAGACTCTGCCACCAGTATAGGCATGGAAAATTAGGGACAGCTGACCTGGTCTGCCAGGCCTGTGCTGGCCACTGGTAAACACTTATGTCTGGGTTATGGTTTATATTGCCATTCTCAGGTTTATTCCCAAATGTAAATACCATGAAAACAGGGCTTTTATTAGCTTTTTTGTTTTTTGGGGGGGTTCTGCTTTGTCTCACCTTGTAGATATATCCTAAACTCTTTGAACAGTGTCTTATGTAAAGTAGGTGCTCAATTAAAAAAAATCATGAACGAATTACTGTAAAGAATAGGAACTTTTGTACTAAATTTCACTTACATTTAAAATTGGACTTTTAATTAGTGATCGAGCAATACAGAATTAATAAAATAGATTAAGCTCGAACAGTTTAAGAAGCAGTTTAAGAAAGTTCAGGTAAAGACTGGGATAATGGGAATGAAGATATCAGTTGGAAATTGCTGCTTTGCTAATGTATTCAGCAAATATTTATAATGCATCTAGTATGACAAGCATTCTGCTTCCTCCTCTTTATGTAATTATGGTTGATTTCTTCTTCCCCCATCGTGTGATTAGGATGAAGTTATCAGTCAGGTATATGAATGTCTCTTAAGGCACCTAAGTGCTTCACCGGGGCATTGACTTTGAAAGCTTCTATTTTGGTGTAAGATGGTGACAAGGAGCATGCTTTCAGCTACCGGCATTCTCCCCCTGCACCCTATTTTAGCCTCTTATGTAAGATTTGGGATCCCCACAAAGCTATCTTCTGTTTGGCAGGTTTTTTTGTGTATGAACTGGTATCACTCCTGTTTCTGAGGGTATAAATTTGCTTTTGCTGTGACCCAGCTGTTGGTTTGTGGGCTGTTTTCTTGAATATGATAAAGGCTGGAGCGGTGATTTCTTGGAGGATAGGTTTTTTTCCCTGAGGTTCTTTGGGGGAGGTGGGTAAGGAAGCTGATGGTGTGACCCCCGTGAAGCCTGTCCTCTTCCTTTGCCCTGCGCCCCTGAGAGGCTGGGGTTCTGGGAGGGCCAGAGAAAGCACCCCCCACTTTTCCTTATTTGCGTTTAGACACCAGGGGTTACATTTCTGAGTCCCATAGCGCCACACCTATTATGCAAAGTCAAATTATTTTGTGAATTATCACAAACATTGATCTGCCCTTGACAGTACCTTCAGAGTTTTGCAGTAAATCTGCAGACTGATAGCATTTCAAGGTGTCAATTTTTGTCACTTGTAAGCTTCCCTCAGTCAACTGCAGTTGGAAAGTAGTCCAGCATAACAAAAGCATTACTATCTTTTAAACTTGGCTTTAACCTTCAAAGACTAATAATTTATTATTCAGTATTATGCTCCAGTACTTTTGGTGACAATATATCATTTTTAATGTTGGAAGCTTGATTTTTGTAATATAAAGACATAAATAGGAGAAAAAGAAAATGATAGCTAAGTACTTTTATGGGTAGCAATCTGAGTAGCATTCTTGATGCAATTCATCCAACATTTATCTGCATAAATTATGGTAGTTTAAGAAGAGGAGCAGATGAAAAGTACACTTAAGGCCCTTTTTTATAGCAACATAAAATAAAGCAAAAATTATATTCATTACTTTTTAAAATATAGCAACTCTTCATTATAGTTTTCATTCATTGAAAGTAAATGTCTTGTTAGCTAATGAAACATTGTTTGATGTTAACTAGATGTGGTGTAATCATGGAAGCAGTATTTGCCTCTTTATAAAGTCTTGTCAGTAATGTCCCCACTTTGTTACTGGCCACTTGTTTTCAAAATATCAAGAGTATAAATGATCTTTGGGAAGGAAAAATCAGTGTCCTTTATTAGCAGAAATGAATAACTTGAAATGTATGTGTGCTTTGTAAGCGTTCAAGTGACTTTGAAATGTGTGGGGTCTTTTTTTCTTTTTGTGTGTGTGAAAGCCAAGGGGCCCAAAGTAGTACAAAGAGAAGAAAGCTTTAAAATCTTCTGTTGTCACTGTCCCCTCCTTTTACGCCAGAGCGTATCTATTTTCTTTTATATTTTAAAAGTAAACAGAGAGAATGGATATTAGCTGAATCTATCGTGGTAATAATTTCATAAATCAAACCATCATGCTATATGCTTTAAACTTATATGGTGATGTATGTCAATTATTTCTCAATAAAACTAGAGAAAAAATTACATAGAAAAGCATTTCTAGATTTTGCTTTTTCCTTTGCTGCATAAATTTCACCTCTATGTCCTGCAAAGAAATTGTGAGGTGTGGAAAAAAGTTCACAGCATGGCTATGTGAGAGTATTGCTGTAATGCAGAGTGGCTGCTGGAACTGTCTCTCTCTCTTTCTCCATTCCTTCTTTTCTTCTTGGTTCCAAGGAGGCCTCTGGAGGAAAAGGCAGCCCTTCCTCGAGGTTCTGATTTCTCCAGTTTGGTACTCTCGGATCACTCAGTTCAGTTCAGTCACTCAGTTGTGTCTGACTCTCTGTGACCCCATGGACTGCAGCACGCCAGGCTTCCCTTCCATCACCAACTCCTGGAGTTTACGCAAACTCATGTCCATTGAGTCAGTGATGCCATCCAACCATCACATTCTCTGTCATCCCCTTCTCCTCCTCAGATCACTAGGTTAGTTTTTTCTCCTTCCCCCTTGTCTTAGCCTTGCTTGCTTGATTTATGAGGAGCTGAACTCAGCCTAAGCAAGAGGGGAGAGGGAAGGAAGATGGATGAGGAAGGGGTTGCAGTATTCCTCCTTATAGGCAGGCTCCATTATCTGCAGTCTGAAAATATTAAGTGGAAAATTGCAGAAATCAGCAATTCATAAGTTGTAAATTGTATGCCATTCTGAGTAGAAACCTCACACTGTCCTGTTTCGTCCAGCTCAGGACACAATCACCCTTTGTCTTACATATCGTACCCATTAGTCACTTACTAGCTTTCAGTTCGGAGAAGAAAATGGCAACCCACTCCAGTATTCTTGCCTAGAGAATCCCGTGGACAGAGGAGCTTGGTGGGCTGCCGTCTGCGGGGTTGCACAGAGTCAGACACGACTGAAGCAACTTAGCAACAGCAGCAGCTTTTGGTTATCAGGCTGACTATCACAGTATCGCATTGCTTGTGTTCACGTTAGCTTTATGTTGCTTAGTAATGACCCTTAAGCACAAAAGTAGTGATGCTGGCAATTTGGTTATGCCAAAGAAAAACTGCCAAGTGCTTCTTCTTAGTGAAAAGGTGAAAAGTCTTGAGTTAATAAGAAAAATAAAGACAAAAGTGCTGAGGTCACTAAGATCTATGATAAGAACCGATCATTCTGTAAAATTATGAAAAGGAAAAAGAAATTCATGCTAGTTTTTCTGTTGCATCTCAAACTGCAAAACTTACGGCAACAGTGTATAATAAGTGCTTCGTTAAGATAGAAAAGGCATTAA
Source organism: Muntiacus reevesi (assembly GCF_963930625.1). Classification (NCBI taxonomy): domain Eukaryota; kingdom Metazoa; phylum Chordata; class Mammalia; order Artiodactyla; family Cervidae; genus Muntiacus; species Muntiacus reevesi. The sequence goes on from NC_089250.1 coordinate 110,500,523, forward strand.
ATTTGTGCAGCATGGTATTTGGGAGAGAGGATGACCACAGTCATGTGAATGTTACTACAACACAGTTGACCCTTGAGCAACATGAGTTTGAACTGTGTAGGCCCACTTGTACACAGAGTTTTAAATAGTAAATCCTGGTAGTACGTGATGATCTGTGGTTCGTCGAATCCATGGCTGTGCACCTGTGGAAAAGACTGACTGTAAAGAAGTTAAAAGTGAATTTTTGTCTGTCTAGCGGGTCTGCTCCCCCAACCCCTGCGTTTGTTCAAGGGTCAACTGTGTATTTTAAAATTTATTATAACAATTTTAAACTATGTCTAATTTATAGATAGGGGAGGGCAATAGCACCCCACTCCAGTACTCTTGCCTGGAAAATCAGATAAGCTTTCTCATATGTATATACTTAAAAGGAAAAAAAAAAAACACAGTACAGTCATCCATCAGTATCTGAGGGGAATTGGTTCCAATGCCTGTCACACATTTTCCAAAGATGCTCAAGTCCCATAGTCAACTTTCCCTATGGGATTCAACTAAGCACAAGTTGTAAGCATAGTACATGATCCATCCTCAGTTGGCTGAACCCACAAATGCAGAACCTATGAATATGGATGACCAACTATATATTTATTGAAAAAAATTTGTGTATAAGTGGACCTCTGTAGTTCAAATCGTGTTGTTCAATGTTCAACTGTGTATATAGGGTTTGGTACTCGCTGTGGTTTCAGGCATCCACAGGGGCTCTTGGAATGTATCCCCCATGGATAAGGGGTGACTAATGGACAGAGCAGCCTGGCAGGCTACAGTCCATGGGGTCACAAAAGAGTCGGACATGACTCAGTGACTAAACAACAACCGTACCTTGGAGTCTCCGAGGGCAGGAGATGGGGTTGCAACTCCAGTGGGAATAGAACGGAAGCTAGCGAGTCAAGGTGGACATAGGGATCCTCTGCCTGAGGGGATTTCGTGACTACCACCTCTGCTTCTCTCTGCCCCTCTGCAATTTCCTCTCTTCCCTGTAGATCACTGTGTTCCCCTTCCACCTTTACATGAGCTTTCTTTTACCACAGAGACTGTCTGGGATTGGAACTTCATCCAGAGTATTTGGGGGAGCAAATCTCATTGGTCTTGCTCAGGCAGGTTCTCTAGCTCTGGTCCTATTACTATGGTAGTGGTTGTGGCTTAGGAGGTGATGAGGCTCATAGAGTTTGTAGATCAGAGGTTGTCAGGACTGCATTTTTGAAGAAGAAGGAATTGAGGTTTTGTGGCTTGTGAACGTTTGAAATAAGTTTAAAATTTAAATTATGAGAATCTTCAAACATTCAACAAGGTAGAGAGAATTGTACAATAAGACCCCATGTTCCAATCACTTAGCTTCACCACTTAGGGAAATTTTGACCCTTCAACTCAAATAATTGTACTGTTGGCTGATAAATGGAAGAGTGGTATTCAAATTTATTATGATCCTTGGTCATAATTCCACATCTTGTCTGCAAGGATTACACCACAGCTCCTCTTCCTGAGTTTTCTTTGGCAGTGAAACTATCCTTGAGCCTTCCTTAAAGAAACTGTGCCTGTAAGAAAACTCAGTCTTGTATGCACCTTTCCTCTAATATTCCTAGCTCGCTATTCTTTCAGGGGGCAATTTTACATGAATTGCTTGTACAACAAAGAAATAATAAAGATTTAAGAAGTAAATCGGGCTTCCCTGGTAGTTCAGATGGTAAAGAATCTGCCTGCAATGTAGGGGTCCTGGGTTCGATCCCTGGATTGGGAATATCCCAGGGAGAAGGGAATGGCTACCCACTCCAGTATTCTTGCCTAGGGAAGTCCATGGACAGAGGAGGCTGGTGGGCTTCAGTCCATGAGTCCTCAAAGAGTCGGACATGACTGAATGACTAACACTTTCAAGAAGTAAATAATTTTTTAAAAAAGACTCTTTCTTTATTCCATAGCTGCCCTTAGACTCCTTCTATAGGTAATTTTTTGTTGTTTACAAGAAAGAACTCTTAACCTACCCCATTCCTTTATACCCTGGGATAGACCCCTTATTTCATTTTCAGTGACTCTACTTTCCTCAGGCTACTCTGTGACTGAAACCTGGAAAAAACTTGCAAATATCATACATGTAAGAAATAGATTTCAAATGAGTGGTTTCTAACCCTATTAGAATAATTTTAGAGTATTCTTTTCTTGTATGGTCACCAGGGAAGAATATTTTTATACTGAAATGAGCGACTATGAGAGCTCTGTGGTTTATGCAGACCAGCCTGCAAGCAGGGGCATCTTGGTAAACAGGGTGGCCCCTTTGAGATTTTGCTGGTAAGTGACAGTACAATTTAAAGAGTATTTTCTCTTCGCACTTGTCTACAAGGCCTCTTTGAAGCACCAGCTTTCTCCTTCAAGGTACAGTTTTTTTCTGTAGAAACCATCATCTCCAACCATCAGGGCCTTCTGTTCCCTTTATGAAGATTACTTGTATTTTTTCTTTCCACCATTGGCTTCTGATGGTTCCTAGTTCAACTCAGGGGCTACCTGATTATCCAAACTGTTTACCTTTTTTGTCTGTAAAGACTGTAATTGCTTTTAAGATATTGAATGATGCCATCATATGAATGATGCAGGCAATAAGTACAGTCTCTTTCATCCTCTGCTTCCTTGCCACTAGTATATGGTGTGGGACCTGGCAGAAAACATGTGCTTCTGTGATGTATTCTTTGAAAACAGAGAGTATATGTATGCTGGATTACCAGTTTCTTTTAAGAGTGTGTTTTTTGGAGCCTTTTGAGTGGGTTTTAGGGTTGAGGGTAAAATCATTTGGAGGCAAGAGTCGTCATCCAGGCCTCCTTATTCACTTGAAATGTAGATGAAGGGGAATCAGAAAATTGCTTAAGCCTGGCTTGACGGTACCTTCCAGACTGTTATGACCAGAAAAGACTTTCCAGGTCATTTCGTTTAACACCTTCATTTTTTTTTTTCAGCTGAAATAATAGATTGTTGTTGTTTAGTCAATAAGTTTGTGTCCAACTCTTTGCGATCCTGTGGACTGGAGCATGGTAGGCTTCCCTGTCCTTCACTCTCTCCCAGAGTTTGCTCAAGTTCATGTCCATTGAGTTGTTGACGCTATCTAGCTGTCTCATCCTCTGCTGTCCTCTTCACCTTTTGCCTTCAGCCTCTCCCAGCTTCAGGGTCTTTTCCAATGAGTTGGTTCTTTGCATCAAGTGGCCAAAATATTGGAACTTTCAGCTAAAGCTGAAGAAACAGATAATACTTGGTAATGTGTGTCCTACTGTATCATTCAATAAATACAAATTGTTGAGCAGTTAAAAGCCCTTGCTTGGTGCCTGGACAGATCTGATCTGTTCTGATACTCACCTAAGAGCTGGGCCCTGCCCTTTGGTGGCCCCAGTCTCAGGATCAAACATGGATGTGAACCCATGTATTTTTGGAGGATGCTTTGACTCTCAATTCTGTGTTCAAGTATGATAAATTGCTGAACAGAAATGTGAAACCAGCTCACACAAGGATAACAAATTGGGTGTAGAACATTTTTTTCCTGCACTCTGACCTTTTGTGTCTGGGAGTGCTACTTGGGGTTGGGACCTGCTTGGAGAGGTAGTCAATATTCTTTCTTTACTCTCTTTTCTCAGCTTTTATACAACCCTTCATTACAACTTTCCATCCTTTATCTCTCAAAGTTTCTCTGACTTCCCATTTGTAGCATTTGCCCGTTTTTTCTTCTTTTCCTTTCTTAGTCCACTGCCAGACACATAGTAGGAATGTAATCAATGTTTGAAGTAACAAATGAAAGGTACTGTTACTTTCTTTAAAATGTCTGGGGATTCAGAAAACAAAAGGAGATACTATTTAAAAAATCTTAACTGACTTGTTTTCCAGCTTACTGTCTTGAAGAAAATATATTAAATGAACAGCATTTTAATGCTGGTACTGGTTTTTCCTTGGATAAGTATTTTAAAAATCCCTGCTTTTGTGCACGTGTACATGTGCATGCACAACTAGTAGTGTAAGTTTTAAAGAAGATATTACGCCAAACCATTTATTTCATTTGATTAAGCCATTAGAAAAGATTAAAGGTGTCTTTAGTTCTGGGGAGATAAGTTTAGCAGGGAATGGATTTCAGAAACATCTGGGCAACATATACAACACCTTTCTGTTCCCTTATCTCTAAATGCAGCTGTGTGTGTGTATGTGTGTTTGTGTATTTTATAAAAGATAAGAATGATAAGGTGGGAACAGCATGTTTGAAAGCTCCAATTTCTTATATCTCATGCAAGTTTCTTCTCATGGCTTCCTCCAGATATATAAATATATGGCGAAGCTAGAGTTTCATTTTTCCTTTTTTTTTTTCCTTAGAGAATATTATCTCTATCTAGAAAAGTGTCATCACCCAGTGATTGAATGTTGCTGTTTGAGCTTTCTGTCTTGAATAAAGTTAACCTTAAAGAGGTGCCCCCCTGCCTCAGATAACTGTCCCTTCCTGTTCACTTCAGACACAAGGCAGTGCTGAGGTTATTGCCCAAATGAGGGCACTTTTATGATAAGCAAGGAGGGAGTCTTGTGGGTCAGGATTTCCTTGACTTCTTGCCTTTGCTTTTATTAACTTTGCAGAGCAGCAGAACTGCTGGATTGGGGGTCTGTGGTCAGAAATCTGTGTGTGGGACCGGTAGGGGGTGCTTCAGGAGGGACGTGACCACCAAGGGCTGTGTCTGGCTTATGTAAGTTTCATCTTGGGTTTTCTCAGGTGACTGCAATGATGATGACAGTGATGACATATTCTTTCTCTAAGGGAAGGACTGGGAAGTCAGTGCAGCGGCCTTTTCCTTTCCACATAATTGTGAGGAATAAATCAGCGTTGGTTTGGTTGCCAGCCTGTGTATTGATCACAGTTTTCAGTCCTTGAAAATGCTGGTGAGATCTTATGTTCTTCCTGTTAAATTCAGTAGAGTGGATTTCAGAGGGAGCTATGGAATTCAAATAAAGTCTATTATTTATGGGCATGGCTGACACAAATGAAAGCAAAGCATTTTACTTAGAGCAAATACATACTCAACACTGAAAGTGTCAGTGTGTGAGCAGGAACAGGTCCAAAAGAATTTGTTTTTTCAAAGTCATCTCTTAAAAGAAGCTGAGACCTTGGTCAGTCGTCACCTATACTAGTGGGGATTCCCATGTACAAGTGGGCAGGGTGGGAGAGGGACTTGATGCATCTGTGCCTCTGGAAGAAAATGTGAAACTCTGCAAAGAGCTTCTTTGGACTAGGGTGTGTATGCAACCTTCATGGCTTAGCTTTTAATAGAGTTAATCTCACAGAGGCAGCAAAGGATGGTTGTAAGAAGCTGAGTCTTTTCTTTCTGGATTTATCCCAGTTCTGTCACTAACTATCTGCAGTGTTGGACGCACTGTGTCTTATTCCTGGGTGGCAGAGGACCCATTAGTGACAGAAGGTTGCACCAGGAAACTGTTTTTCAGACTTAAAGAAGAAAAACAGTCAGCCTTCACAAAGATAAACATTTTACTTTGTAATTTATTACACTCATTCACTTGTGCGCATGCACACATGTATGTATATTTGGTCTTATTCTAGGTGATGTACTTTGATATTGTCTGTTGCATTTTGACCTAGTCCTTTCCATTCCACTCCATTAAAAAAAAAGAAAAACATAACTCATTAAATTGATTTTGATCATGACTTTCAGTTTGAAAAAAAGCAGTTGATTTTTTTTCCATTTATTTTTATTAGTTGGAGGCTAATTACTTTACAATATTGTAGTGGTTTTTGTCATACATTGACATGAATCATCCATGGATTTACATGTATTCCCCATCCCGATCCCCCCTCCCACCTCCCTCTCCACCCGATCCCTCTGGGTCTTCCCAGTGCACCAGGCCCGAGCACTTGTCTCATGCATCCAGCCTGGGCTGGTGATCTGTTTCACCCTAGATAATATACATGTTTCGATGCTGTTCTCTCGAAACATCCCACCCTCGCCTTCTCCCACAGAGTCCAAAAGTCTGTTCTGTACATCTCTGTCTCTTTTTCTGTTTTGCATATAGGGTTATCGTTACCATTTTTCTAAATTCCATATATATGTGTTAGTATCCTGTATTGGTCTTTATCTTTCTGGCTTACTTCACTCTGTATAATGGGCTCCAGTTTCATCCATCTCATTAGAACTGATTCAAATGAATTCTTTTTAATGGCTGAGTAATATTCCATGGTGTATATGTACCACAGCTTCCTTATCCATTCGTCTGCTGATGGGCATCTAGGTTGCTTCCATGTCCTGGCTACTATAAACAGTGCTGCGATGAACATTGGGGTGCATGTCTCTCTTTCAGATCTGGTTTCCTCGGTGTGTATGCCCAGAAGTGGGATGGCTGGGTCATATGGCAGTTCTATTTCCAGTTATTTAAGAAATTTCCACACTGTTCTCCATAGCGGCTGTACTAGTTTGCATTTTCACCAACAGTGTAAGAGGGTTCCCTTTTCTCCACACCCTCTCCAGCATTTATTGCTTGTAGACTTTTGGATAGCAGCCACCCTGACTGGCGTGTAATGGTACCTCATTGTGGTTTTGATTTGCATTTCTCTGATAATGAGTGATGTTGAGCCAGCCTCGTGCAGCAGGCAGACACAAACTCCCCATCACTTCTCATTTCAAAGGCAGCACCTCTTTGGGGCTGCCCATAGGTCTCTTTTCTTCTTGGCTCATAATGGCATTTGGCTGTGAACCATCACACCTCTGCTTCATCTGGTTACTGATTTTTTGTTGTTGTTGTTGGCAAGATAGGGCATCTTTAATATACTTAGTAAATATAAAGTCATTTACAATTTGAAGATAGTAACAGTCTTTACTTAGGGCAATGACATTTCCCTTTGTCCATATACTTACTTTTCCTGGTATTTGAAAAGTAAAGGAGTCTCGAGTATAGAGAGAGGGCAGGGAGGAGACTCAGACAGAGAGCTAGTCTCAATGCTTCCCCAGTATATTTCCCTTTCCTCTTCCCTGAGCATCTAGTGTGTGCAAGGTAATATGCTATGTGTTTTCACAGACCTTATTTCATGGGAAAGGTGGCATCATCCCTATTTTACAGATGAGAAAGTTTGGAGATGTTGAGTTACCTACCCACATACGCCAGAAATAAAGCCCATGTAGCACTGACTCTGTTTCACCTTCATTCCCAATTTCTTTTGAATGACTTCTCCCTTAAGTAAATTCCCCAAAGTAAATTCACCTTAAGTAAATTCACATCATTAAAGTTTTGTAATCAAAAATTGGTTTCAAAAATAGGTACCAGTTTAAAAATATTATTTAAAGTTTTAATGTATTTTAATATTGAAACATAGTTGATGAACAATGTTGTTTAGTTTCAGGTGTATAGCAAAGTGATTCAGTTATGCATATATGTATATTCATTCTTTTTCTAATCATTTTCCCATTATTATGGAATACTGAGCAGAGCTCCCTGTGCTGTAGAGTAGGTCCTTGTTGGTTATCCTTGTCTCCAAACCATGGAGTAGTATATAGCCCTTCATGTTTTCATTTGCCCCCTTTGGCCCCACCTTGAATCTGTACCGGCATCTCTTACTCCATAAAGCCCAAGTTATGAGAGCCTTGAGGTTTTTTCCTGTGGTACTACCAGCTCTGCCTTTACTAATGTTTGAATATTTATTGCATTTGAGCCAGTAATAAAAATATCATGGCATGTTAACTTTTAATTTTCTCAGATTTATGAGGAACACCAAAAAGACTATGCTATCTCTGGAATGTGCTGGAGAAAAGAAGTGATTTTGTCATGAAACTTACTTATTTCCGTGGGAATAGTGCCAATGCCCTATACTGCATGGAGTTTGATTTGTTGCAGAACATTTCATTCCTTCCCAAACTGTGTATATTTGTTAATGACTTAATTTATAGGCCAAAAAGAGGTGTAGATATTCTTAGTCTGGACATATCCTAAAAGAGGGACATCATCTGGCTGTCAGAATTCCCATCTTATTTAATCTCCTGACTTGGAAAGAGGGAGTATTTTCATGAATGTTTTTAAAAATGTAGCTGTAGATGTCCTAGGTCAAAAGCCATACATTGAGATGAATCAAGGTTTAAAAAAGTAAGGCCCATGGATTTTTAACGGTTGAGCTTTTCTTAGCTATGTCATTTTTTAAAAAGTGACAGTTCTCTGAGTCACAATGTATATTATCCTTTACATAGAATAGATTCCTAAGTAATACGTGTAGAAAGAATGGCTATATGAATTGAGGACAGCAATGCTAGCTTCCTTCTGTATACAAAAAATGATCACTGTAGCCCACAGGGGAAGCCCCACCTTTACAGTGATTATTCTTATTTGTTGTTTTCTGTTTTACCCTTCTCTAATATTGGAGAAGCAGCAGAAATATTGGAAAAACAGATACCACATAATGATTAACAGTGTGGATTTTGGCTTAGAGTCTTATATTGAAGCCAGCTACCCACTGAGTTAAAACCTCTTCCTAAACTAATAATCGGACCACCCATCTCTCTTCCCAGAGAGGTGATTTTGTCAGTAGCATTCAGTGTATATGTGATAGATGTAGTCAAATAAAAATATGAATGAAACAAAAGATTATTTTTGCCTCCCATATTTATTTTGACTTACTTGGATGGCAAAAATTCAATGTCATATAACTAGTAAATCCTCATTATAAAATGTAGTGTTTGCCTCCCGAAGCTAAACTGTTAAAGATGAGACCGACTTAGAAATTAACAAACAAGTTCTTCACACAAACATGCACATTCATATGTATACCTATTCATGCACATAGGTATACATGTATACACAGATCCATACATATATATGGAACCACATATACATACACATGCACACACACTTGCTCATGTGTAAGTAAACATATACATATATCTACACTGTAATTTATTATCCAAACTAGGACACTTTATTAATAATTATGCCAAGATAATGGATATAGGATTCTCCAAGCCAAAGTGGGATGCACATTTAAGTGTTTATATAGTACATTGTCTTCCAGTATGTCAAGAAGCTTTTCATAAAGATTGATTACTCAGACCCAGGGATTTTACACATTCATTCCTGTACTCATGGTGAGAAGTTGAGTAAAGACTTCACATCCTTTAAAAGAATTAGTCACTTTCTACTGAGATGTTGAAGCTAGTTCTGATGATCTCATCTATGGAATTGGCAGCGTTAATAACAGATTTGCCCATATCAGTTTTCTCTAGAAGTCTTTGTTGTTTGCAGTTTTTATGGAGGTAATTTGATTTTTATTAATATAAGCGATAGAGAAGTTTGGCAACTGGGTACTCCGCCAACATGCTGTTTCCTCTTCTTCGTTTACTTTTCCCTTGTTAATGTCATCAAAATGTTGACAGCTGCATAACTCTTTTCAAAGCATTCATAACCTGACAGATATTACAGATATTTGTCATTTTACTTCCAGTAAGTGACAGCTGAAATTAGCTTTCCGCAGTATTGGAGAATAGTGCGGGTGTAACGAGTCCAGTCGAATTTGTATAGCATTTATTTAATGTATAAGTGATTTTAAACCTTGTTGAGGGCTGAGGCCTGGAAGATGTGGGGAGAGGATAGGGTAATCCTTTGTTCTTGGGGTACACTGGAAATTAAACTGGCAGGACAGCGGTATCTCACAGAGTTAAGTCTTGGCAATGAAGGAATCCCTGGGGCCACATCCTTAAATCATGTCTCTGATGCTCAAACCCCTGCCAGGCCATCCTTAAATAGGGTCTTCCTCTGCTGAGTGGAAGCCTCCAGAGTTGGAGGCTCAGTCCTTTGGAAGCAATCCTTTATGGCTAGAGGAAGCACTAGGTGCTTGAAACCTGTTTTACACTTTGAGCCCAAAGCTTCCAACTTGTCATTTCTAACCATTGGTCCTAATACTCCTCTATTTTGGCCATGAGTCCTGAACCTAGTTTTTTATTCTTTTAAAACAATGATAGAAATAATGACTGCTATTTATGGATCAAGTATGTTGTGCTGTACTTTGTAGTAACCACTTTTATGCATTACCTAATTTAATTCTCACAGCTTTAGAGCATAGACATCATTATTATACAAAAATTGAAGAAATGGAGGCTCAGACAGAGCCTTGCTAAAGATTCTCACAACTCCTTGGTGTCAGATCCAGAATTCTTGTACAGTTTTATGAGAAGTTAAAGCAATGTTTTGTGACATTACCTCTTTTCTACCCATCTGTGTTCTGGATATGGTCGTGCATCTCTCATTGGGTGACAAGACAGTGATCTGTGTGATTTTCTTGTGAAGTGATGTGAACATGTGTGGCATTTCATTATTATTAATACCATCACCCTAAACATCACTGAGATCACAAACTACCATTCCTAATGGCATCATCTAGGTCTAAGTTTGTTTTATTTTTTCATTGTATTCTCTCTTGTCAACATTTCCCCTCTTCCTGATAATTTAAAGTATATACTTTTTTCAAAGCCCAGGACAGACCATACTTTTTCTGTTTATATTTTCCTTGTCCACAAGTAATTTCTCTTTCTTTGGAGCTCTGTTTCATGTTCTGATGTTTATATGTGTGTGGTTTTTTTTTTTTTTCAAATCACATGTAATAAGTTCCTCAAACTTTCTTTAAAAAGGATCAGTGTTGGTTCTCATGATAGAGGTGGTATTAGGTAAGATGTGAGTCAGAAACTCAGTCAAACCAGATCTAGGTGTCCTGTCTCCATTTCTCAACAACTCTTCCCTAATGAAGGCTTTGTTTCATTGCAAGGTGGTTGCACATAGTAGTTAAGAGTCTGTATGTCCTGATTCAAAACTAGCAGGAAAGAGAGAGTTCAGTTCCCACTGGGCTCAGACAAATTCCCCAAATTGAGTCTCATTGATCTGGTTGGTCTAAGTGGAATCTGCAATGCACTGAATATGTGTATCCTCCTAACATTCATATGTTGAAATCTCAAGCCTCAGTATAGTAGTCTTAGGAGATCAGGCCTCTGGGAGGTAACTAGGTCATGTGGGTGGAATCTTCGTGGGTGGGATTAGTGGCCTTAGGGACTCCAGAGAGCTCTCTCCCTCTGCCATGTGAGGATATAATGAGAAGTCAGCAACCTACCATCCATAAATGGGTCTCATGCTGGCACCTTGATCTTGGACTTGTAACCTTCAGAATGTTAAACATAAATATTTATTGTTGAAGCTGCCCAGACCACCCCGTCTATAGTAATAAGTTATAGCAAACTGAAATAGGGTCATTCTGTCTCTTCAACCAGTTGCTGTGGTTGGGGAAGTGGACTCTGCTGATAAAATTAAGCTAGTTGAGCCCCATTCTGGCACAAGAAAATGGGGTAAATTGCAAACAAACCAAAGCAGGGGAAATCTAGGGAAACATTAAGAAAGAGTAAGGAGAGATGGATAAAGGGGAGGCAAGCCAACCACTGTTGAGTTACTATGACATGTTGATGTTGTTTGTTTTATATGTATTTTATTGGCTACCTAGCTATTTGTAAGTTATAACAGACTGAAAGTTTCTTAAGGACACCTTGCAGTGCTGGTTTTAAAGTCTCTTAGTTATTTAGCACATCTCACTCTGATTATATAAAAATGTTGAATGATTTTTTTCTTTGTTAGATAATATTACCTAGAATGAAATAGGCTATAAAGGAAAATATCCACTAATTCCATAAATTACTCTGGGAAAGGAGACTTAGGTGGGACAGGAAGATGATGAAGTTTAAAGTAAGTCATCATCATAGAGTATACCCCCTCTTATTCAGGTATAACTTAATTACATGAGTGGCTATGCCTTGCTATCTTGAATTAACATGCTTGTAGGGATTGAGAGAACATTTTGTTGGGAGAATATTTCTATCTTTTTAGCATGTTAAATGTGTTGTTAATGAAATTGGATATTTCAAGCCACTATAGATTTATTGTAGGTGATACTGAATGTCGAGAAAGCTATATTAACCTTTTGTTGATTTGAAGTCATTTTACCTTACGCTCAAGAGCCCAATTAACATTATTGATTTGAATCATACTCATCAACATCAGCTTATTTTGTGTTCATTTCCTTCAACACCGAGAGAGCTGGAACCAGGCACAGAATTGAGATAGAATGATTGATCTGACCACGAAAAGCATGTTTTGTACCATAATCTCACTTTAATGCTCCAGTAGTTACATTGTGCCAGATTGCTTTTGATGAAGCAATCTTTTTCTCATTGGAATTCTGCGTAGACCTTATATTGGTCAGCCGTTTCCACAATAATGCTGCATAAGAAACAACCCCATTTATTTTCTTGCTCATATTCTGCAGGTTGACTGTGGTTTGGCTAATCTAGGCTGGGTGGCTCTGTTCCAGACAGCAGGGCAGCTGGCCTTGACCCCAGGCTGTGTATGGCTTCAGTTCTGCTCCGTGTGTGGATTCTGGGACTCAGGCTTCAGAGTAGAGGCTGTATGAAGCATGCTCTTCTTGTGGTGGATCAATGGAATGCAGGAGCCATTCCATTGATTCCAAGCCGGATCATAGTGTGATCAGGGCTTCTGCTCTGATCAAATTATTAAATTTCACTGGCCTGAGCAAGTCTTATGGCCAAGACAAGTATCAGTGGAGCAGAGAAGTAAACTCTGTCTACAGTAGGAGGGGAAGGGAATGAGTGTTTACTGGATAATAATCCAAACTGTTGTGGGCCTCTTAGATCAGAATGTTTATGCCATTTATTTCTCCCCTCATCATCCTGATATCAAACTAATTCCTTGGCCTAAACTAGGAGGAACAGCTTCTGAATTTCACTGAGAATTCAACTTGTGGAAAGAACCACTTCTCTAGATTATGAACTTCTAGAGGGCAAAGATAGCATCCTTCTTTCTGTTGGATCCCAAAGGACCTGACACATAATAGACCCTCAGTGTATATTGTGTGACAGAATGAATGCATAGTGAATGACAATCATGTTTCCTTTGTGGGACAGTTAAATAATTTTGGAAATGCATGATAGAAATTAAATAGGGGAAAAATTGATCTGACTATGAAGAGTTCAACCTAAAGTTTCAACCTAAAGAATGTATATGTGAGATACACACAAATACATGTATGCAAACATATATACACATATATGTGTGCACTTAATGTATGTGTGTGTATACAAATATACATATAAAGATGGTTGGATGGCATCACCAACTCAGTGGACATGAGTTTGAGCAAACTCTGAGAGATAGTGAAGGACGGGGAAGCCTGGTGTGCTGCAGTCCATGGGATAGCAAAGAGTTGGACAAAACTTATTAACTGAACAACAACAATATGCAGATACTATATATTACATAGTATATACACATGTCCTAGCTTATTTATCTGATAACCCTGTGAAGGAAGAAAGTAATGATCAGAGAAGCTAGATGTTCCAAAGGTCAAACACCTGGACAGGGTCAGAGGTGGGATTTGAACCTCGGCACTTGAACTCCAAGCCAAGATTTCAAACTGGGGCAGCTTCTTGGAAGGGACTGGCGAATTTTTATTATCTTCCTCACCAGAATTTTTCTTTTACCTTGAGCACGACGGTTTGACTCGGCGCAGCATCAATTCCCCCGGGACTGGTCTGTTAAAAGTGGACACATGGAACTTAAGAAAAAATGGAGCCAACGGCTGGAGATAGAGGGCTGCTTTCCCTTTCCATTTGAAATTAATGTTCACTGTATAAAAAACATAAAGCATATCCATCCCCAGGGACTCGCCTGACATTTTAAAACTTTCATCTGTTTTAATTCACGACGTTGGAGGAGGGGATTTACACGGAGCCGAGCGCTGGTGGCGAGTTGGCGGCCGCGTGCATTTCTCTCCTGTCGTGGTGGATGGCGTGTGCTCTGGGCCCAAACAAATTATATAGCTTATTTAGCTCCCTCTAAAAACAATAATAGGCCTATTCAGATTTTATCTGTAATTTTACCTTGTTGTTGAGCAGTATTAATAATGCTGTTGTAAAGCAGGCCAGGGCAGCACTCCCCGAATTTCCTCTCCTCCGACTGTAGGATGGATAGGTACTCACAGAGCACAAAGGTGAGCGTGTGGCTGGTCTCAGAGTTAGACCCGCAGCATAAGTTAGACGTGCTTGCCTGGATCAGAGCTGTGTTCATATCACATCTTGCAGATTTGGCAAGGGCTTTAAGAGTCCTGTATTTCAAGTTGGTTTTTATAGAAACTTGCTGTAGAACTGGGCAGGATTAATCACAGCTGAGATATATCACACTTAGTACAGTATTAAATTCTAGCAATGGAACGATGCAAAACCAGTCCATAACCTTATAAGAACATTGCCTGCTACAGTAATCACAGAGAAATACTGTATATCCAAATTAATGGAGAATAAAATGTCCTGCACTCTGGGTTTTGATGTCGGACAAGGTTCCTAGGTGGTGTTCATTTCCTCTGCTTTCCCCTGCCTGAAAGCTGGCTGAGGCAGGCCTTGAGTCTTCCTGGTGTTTTTTATCACAGTGGACTTGTGCATGTAGAGACAGTCTGCTTTGGACATCCTTGCTTTGGCGGAGTTACCTAAGAATACCTTCCTTCATTCTGTAAATATTGATTACACACCTGTAGTGAGTGTGGAGATTACCAAGTACCTGTGACTCCCTCCCTCTCCTTAAGGAGTTGCCTCTGAGTCTATAGCTGCCAGGGTTATTGTTGTTCAGTCATTAAGTCATGTCTGACTCTTTGCGACCCCATGGACTGCAGCATACCAGGCTTCCCTGTCCTCTACTATCTCCCGGAATTTGCTCATGTCCATTGAGTTGGTGATGCAATCCAACCATCTCATCTTCTGCTGCCCCCTCTTCTCCTTTTGCCTTCAGTCTTTTCCAGAATCAGGGTCTTTTCCAATGAGTCAGCTCGTTGCATCAGGTGGCCAAAGTATTGGAACTTCAACTTTGGATCAGTCCTTCCAACGAATATTCAGGATTGATTTCCTTTAGGATTGACCAGTTTGATCTCCTTGCAGTCCAAGGGACTCTCAAGAGTCTTCTCCAATACTGCAGTTCAAAAGCATCAATTCTTCGATGCTCAGCTTTCTTTATGGTCTAACTCTCACATCCATACATGACTACTGGAAAAACCATAGCTTTGACTTTGTTGGCAAAGTAATGTCTCTGGTTTTTAATATGCTGTCTAGGTTGGTCGTAGCTTTTCTTCCAAGGAGCAAGTGTCTTTTGATTACATGGCTGTAATCCCCATCTGCAGTAATTTTGGAGCCCCCCGAAATAAAGTCTGTCACTGTTTCCATTGTTTCCCCATCTATTTGCTATGAAATGATGGGACCAGATGCCATGATCTTAGTTTTTTGAATGTTGAGTTTTAAGTCATCTTTTTCAACTCTCTTCTTTCATTTTCATCAAGAGGCTCCTTAATGCTTCTTTGCTGTCATCTGCATATCTGCATATCATATCTGATATTCCTCCTGGCAGTCTTGGTTCCAGCTTGTGCTTCGTCTACTCTCCTCCCCAAAACTACCAGCCAGTGAAAGAAATGCTAAAATAGATTCTCGTGGGAGAGCATAGAATCTCCTAGAGAAACTTAAAAAGTTAGTAAAATCTATAGTCTGAGTTAGGTCAAAGGATCTCTCTCATGTCCAGGACCCTAGACACATGATAGGTGGAGTGGTTATATCTTTCACCTCTGCCTTCTTCATTTTTCTAGTAACTGGCATCAACTTGGGCTTGACTTTTGTGGTCATTTTAAAGGAGGCCTTGCCTTTAACTATGTATTTTACTATGGGAAGCTATTACTAAGTCTTATAAAAATGAGGAAAGCAATAGCTTGGGGTTTACTGTGGTCCTTTGACTCAACCTCTTGTCTATAAGTGCTATTAGGATGCAGAAGCTTATTGATGACTCAGCTCCAACTTGCAACCAATGCTTCTTCAGGCTAGTCCAACTTTACTTTCAACTTTCTTGTGACATTGTAAACTCCACCTTTAATTACAGATAAAGCATTTTCCAAGGACTTAAGAACCTGCCATATTGAAATGCAAAGAAAAGAATATGCCAAAGAGACATTATTTGGGACATAAATGGTCCATTATGCCCTTTCATGAACAGGATTCATGGCATATCATGGTTTGAACCCAGTGACCTTGGGCTTTGCAGGTGGGTGAGACTGCTGAATGCAGCTCAGGAAGTCAGAGGAGATGATCATTCTCATCTCACCAAGGAGAACACATGCCCTATTCTCTCCCGTGTTGTTTCTCATTGCTGTGCAAATGTGCCTGGGCATCTGCATTTCTTGACATGCCCTCTACTTATTTACATAATACACTCCTACCAAACAGTAGCAATTATTTCTTCTCTTTCAGTCTTAAAATTGGATCTTTTCTCCTTCTGCTAGTTAAGTGACTCACTTAAATTTAATTTTATAGTCTTTTGGAGTTCAGATAATACACTGATTTTGCCAGACATAAAGCTAGTGCAGTCATGCTCTGCTTCTGAGATTGCTACCGTACACATAATGATACCAATAAATACAATAGAAGGATGCTTTCAGGGATTTTAGCTAGAGGCTTAAAGAAAGTATGCCACACTACTTTCAGAAGTGTTTTGAGAAAAGATATTTCTCCTTGAGGATTCATTCAAATATGGAGGCTTCTAAAGGACAGCTTTGGTCCCTGAGGTGCTCTGCAAATGGTGGCCAACATGGGCAGTAGCATTTTAGGCCAGAGGTCAGTACATGGCGAGGAGGGTTTCAACCCATTTGCTCAAGTACTTGGAGAGATACCTCCTTAGAGAAAGAGGAAATTTCTGGGTGAGTTTTCCAGGCTGAGCCATATACCTGGCTACCCATTATCAATTCATTCATTCACCTATTGTCCTATATGTTTGTAGAAAGCTTATTAATTTCCAGACACCAGCGAACCAACATAAAAAAGATATAGCCTCTGGCCCGGGATCCAGGGAACAAGAGATACATAAGTAATTTCAGTATAATGTGACAAAGGCTTTGATAGTGGTATTTATAATGTATTTGCAGAGTATATTGGCTAGAGCAAGTTTGGATGGCTTTGCAGTAGAAGGAATTTGATCTGGGACTCATATGAGAGAGTGGAGTATAGAAGATGAATAAAGTAATAACAGTAATCACAATGACAAAAATGATAATAATGGTTAACATTTATTGGATGCTTACTATGTGCCAGGTGTAGTTCTCAGTGCTTTTAATTTTTCTTGTAGTTTTACATTCCTAACCCCATACCTCTAATTTACCCCTTTCCTTTCCTCATTAGTAGCCACTGGTTTGTTTCCTACATCTGTGAGTCTGTTTTTGTTTGTTTTGCTATGTAATTCATTTGTTTTGGTTTTTAAATCTACATGTAAGTGATATAGAGTATTTGTCTGACTTATTTCACTATGTGTAATATTCTCTAGGTTGATCCACGTTGGTGCTAGAATTTCATCCTTTTTTATGACTGAGTCATAAGCCACTGTGTATTTGTGTTGTGTGTGTGTTTGTGTGTGTGTGTGTGTATGTGTGTGTACTGCTTCCCAGGTGACCCTAGTGGTAAAGAACCTGCTTGCCAGCGCAGGTGATGTGAGAGATGTGAATTCGATCCCTGGGTCTGGAGGATCTCCTAGAGGAGGGCGTGGCAATCCACTCCAGTATTCTTGCCTGGAGAATCCCATGGACAGGGGAGCTTGGCAGGCTATAGTCCATAGGGTTGCAAAGAGTTGGACATGACTGAAGCAACTTAGCATGCACATGCATGTGTGTGTGTGTACACACATACATATGACATACACATATGTATATCTCACACTGTCTATCCACTCATCTGTTGGTGAACATGTATGTTGCTTCCATATCTTGGCTGTTGTCAATAGTGCTGCTATGAACAGTGAGGTGCATGTATATTTTCAAGATAGTGTTTTTTCTCCTGTTTGAGAAATGTGCCCTTTAATTTGCATCAAAATCAGTTTCTTTAGGGAAGTCCCTGACAGTCTAGTGGTTAGAACTCTGTGCTCCCACTGTTGGGGGCCCAGGTTCCATCTCTGGTTGGGGAACTAAGATCCTGCAAGTTGCATGGCATGACCTCCCAAAATAAAAGTATTAAAAATTAAATCAATTTCATTAAGTATTTTATTTACAAGTTTTGAATAATGAATACATAGTGGATGCTGCAGTCACTCGATTGTTTAATCTTAATAGTGAACATGAAAGGTGTGTGTGTGGGGGGGCTTCTCAGATGGCACAAGTGTTAAAGAATTCACCTGCCAATGCATGAGACATAAGAGATGCGGGTTTTATCCCTGGATCAGGAAGATTCCCTGGAGGAGAAAATGGCAACCCACTCCAGTATTCTTGCCTGGGAAATTCCATGGACAGAGGAGCCTGACAGGCTACAGTCCATAAAGTTGCAAAGGGTCGGATATGACCGAGCATGATCAGTGGGCCCGTTATAATATCTGTTTGACACATATGGACTTTGAAGCATAGACAGATGGAGACCTTTGCTCCAGGCCACATCACGGTGAAGTGGGAGAGCTGTAATTTGAACCTGAACAGGCCGGAAAGCTGAGGGAAGAGTGGGACAGAGAGGTATGAATGGAACTGGCTTGGGGAGGACAGGAGGCCAGTGGGCCAGTGGGGAGGTACTGTGATGGTACCAGTTTGGTGTGTTAGAGAGTTGAGAGAGTTACCAATGGGAATGTGATAACAGGAGCACAAAGGCAGAGGAGAGCTGGGCTGGAGGGGGCCTGAGGTCTTCCTCTTGGGCATTCCACGTGCCCTTCTATTTAACCTTTAGGTCTGAACTTAAAAGTGATGCTTTCTCAGGTAGGTACCCCCCAAACTAAGAGCCCCTTAATTATTTTTGTTTTTCCTTTATGGTCCCAGTTTATTTACAAAACTTTAACATCTCTTGCCAACTAGACTTTGAGTTCCTCAGAGAAGGGGCTGTATGTGCCACCCTGTGTTCTGAGGTCTGGTACCTAGTACAGAGTGGGTGCTCTAGAAATATTTGTTGGCTGGCTAACTGGAGAGTTCCCAGGCCCTTTATTTACTTCCTGCATTAATGGCTCTTCTGTTGTCATTCCTTTTTATAGCATCATACTCTACATTTTCCATGAACCAAGTTCCATAACCCTTAAGCCATCAGCATACAGCAAGTGTCCAAGCAGTAGAAAATCTTTTAGCTAAAGGAGTATTTTCCCTCCAGAAGCTTAGATGCAACTCAGCGTGTTTGTAATGTGAAATCACTTCTTATCCTTAGATTTTCCTTGCAACAAACACATCAGAGCGTAACTCATAACAAGGCACAGTAAAAATAATTGTTGGCTAAGCATAACTGAAGAAAGTGAAGGGTTTGGGGACTTACTCATAGATCCTAGTTCATCTTAGTGGATTCTTGAGAAGTGGCCAGCAGGTTCTTTCAGGCTAACACAGTTCTTACTAGGCCATCTTTTCTCAGGCCCTTCATAGTAAGAAAGCCCTTGCTATTGCATCTGCCTGTGTGTGAATCATAAATCAGTCTATGAAATAGTTGTCCCACAGTGGATGGAGGAGTTCACCTTTGCCTTCAGTAGATGTGAATTCTCTCCTCCTAGTAGGAATTCTGGTGTTCAGGTTCTGTGTGGGGAGGATGTGGGTGGCAGACCAGTGGCTTATCATTCTGAACTGGGACGCTCCCCATAACACCCGGGCTGCGGACCGTGCCAGGGCCCTTTCTGAAATGAGTCACTTCATTATCTGCACAAAGACAGGCCTCTTTCCCGAGGTGAGGCATTCCCAGCCTGTCATTTTCACCAGACATGACAGATGAGCCACTGCTGGGAAAGGAATCTTTTGCGCTGATCCTTTCAGAGCCTACCAGCTCCAGCCCTTGCAGCCACTCTGCATGTGAACTTGAGATGACAGAGCCAGAGAATCTTCACATTCAGTCCTTGAGCTGGACTGGATTGGTGGCTTTCAGCTTTAACAATTTTTTTTAATTGACATTAAGAAATAGATTTCCCATTACAGCCTGCACACACGTGTGTAGATTTCATAACTGAATGAGAAGTATCACAAAACAGTGCTTATCCTTATGTGGTGTATGTACTCTGTTATATTATTGAAAAATGCTTGGAGCATTGTGTACATGTCCATCCCAAACTCCCTAACTATCCCTTCCCCCGTCCTTCCCCCTACTCTGGCAACCATAAGTTTGTTCTCTAAGCCCATGAGTCTTTCTGCTTTATAAGTACAATCATTTGTATAATTTCTTTCCAGATTCTGCTTATAAGGGATGGCCTATGATATTTCTGCCTGACTTCACTCAGTATGACGATCTCTAGGATCCATCCATATTGCTGAAAATGGCATTATTTCATTATTTTTAATGGCTGAGTAATATTCCATTGTAGATATATGTGTGCATGTGCATATGTGCTGAATTGTGTCCAGCTCTTTGCAACCCCATGGACTGTACCCCAGCAGGCTTCTCTGTCCATGGGATTTTCCAGGCAAGAATACTAGAGTGGGTTGCCATTTCCTACTCCAGGGGATCTTCCTGACTCAGGGATCAGAACTGGGTCTCCTACATTGCAGGTGGATTGTTTACCTCTAGTGCCACCTGGGAAGCCAAGTGTATATTCATACCACATCTTTATCCATTCCTCTGTTGATGGACATTTAGGTTGCTTGTACACACTGCTGTATTTAAAATGAATAGCCAACAGGGACCATCTGCATAGCACATGGAACTCTGCTCAGTGTTACATGGCTGTCTGGATGGAAAGGGAATTGGGGGGAAAATGGATACATGTGTATGTATAGCTGAGTCTATTTGCTGTCCACCTGAAACTATCACAGCATTGTTTGTTAATTGGCTATTGTTGTTGTTCAGTTGCTGGGTAGTGTCTGACTCTCTCTGATCCCATGGACTGTAGCACACCAGGCCTCCCTGTCCCTATTTGGCAGAGTTTGCCCAAGCTCATGTCCAGTGAATTGGTGATGATATCTAATCATCTCATCCTCTGCCACTCTCTTCTCCTTTTGCCTTCAGTCTTTCCCAGCATTAAAATATATATACAATTAGCAAGAGGAAAAAATGCTAGGAGCACTCTGTAATTCAGTGTCATGTACAGCTGCATATAGAAAAACAGTGATTAGATATCCCAGCCTTCATGAGATCTGAGATCTCTGATATCCTCCTTTTTCTGAAGGAGAGATCCTTAGGTGTGATCTCAGTATCATACAACCAGTGAGCAGCAAAGCTGTGACTTAACCTAGGCCTCCGGACTTTGATACAGCTTTTTAATGTAAATAGCTATTACTCAAAACATCTCTTCTTTTGTGTTCTTAATGTATATTTAACTTTTCTTTCTGTCTAAGTACAGAGTGGGCTTCCCTTCTGGCTCAGCTGGTAAAGAATCTGCCTGCAATGCAGAAGACCTGGGTTTGATCCCTGGGTTGGGAACATCACTTGCTCCTTGGAAGAAAAGCTATGACCAACCTAGACAGCTTATTAAAAAGCTGAGACATCACTTTGCCAACAAAGGTCTGACTAGCCAAAGCTATGGTTTTTCCAGTTGTCATGTATGGATGTGAGAGCTGGATTATAAAGAAAGCTGAGCACCAAAAAATTGATGCTTTTGGACTGCGGTGTTGGAGAAGACTCTTGAGAGTCCCTTGAACTGCAAGAAGATCAAGCCAGTCAATCCTGAAGGAAATCACTCTGAATATTTATTAGAAGGACTGATGCCAAATCTGAAACTCCAGTACTTTGGCCATCTGATGTGAAGAACTGACTCATTGGAAAAGACCCTGATGCTGGGCAAGATTGAAGGCAGGAGGAGAAGGGGACGTCAGAGGATGAGATGGTTGGATGGCATAACCAACTCAATGGTGTAATGATGAACTTGAATAAGCTCCAGGAGTTGGGGATGGGCAGGGAGGCCTGGTATGCTGCAGCCCATGGGGTCGCAAAGAGTCAGACATGATGAGCGACTGAACTGAAGTGCAGAATGGCAAACAAATACTATGTAGCAGTCGACATCCTATACTTCTCTGCTTGGACTTCACCCACACCCTCCCTCCCTTTGCAGACCCCCAAATGACTTAGCCAGTTTTTAAGTTGTGTATGTTGTTCTCTAGAGGCAGCATGCCTGTCCCACTGCTCCAGACCCACAGCACAAAACGCACATGATTCTTGTCCTCAGATAACTTACTATCAAATTGGGGTGACATGATGGAGCTTGTTACTTGTCTCAGAAGCACAAATGGTAAACAGAATTATTAGAAATGTGTTTTGGAGAAGAGGCTTTTTTCTAAGACTTTTTTCTCCCTGGTAAAGTAACAATTAGCTTCCACAGCAGGGAAGCTTGAAGCTGGGATCACAAGAGGAGAGAGAATTGCTGGAGATGTCACCCTTTGCGTTGGAAAGGTCCATCTTCCTGGTGTTGCTGCCTGGACCTTCTCCCTTCTGCCTGGGCTCCATTGCTTCTTCTCTGTTGTCCCTGGGATCCTTACCCCCATGTGGAGCTGAAATCTATTTCCTTTTGGCAAGAGGTGGTGCCTTCTAAGTATGGATATGACAACTGCATTATGCAAGCTCATGATAAAAACACCCAGTCTAAAAATATGGGCAAAATGGGATAAGATGTTTAAAATCTGCTGTATTTCACCAAGTCTGGGAGGTGGGCTGTCTGTTTCAATGGTGTTTCCCCCCTGCCTGTCCCCCTCCCCACCCCCCACCCCCACCCACCTGTGAGTCCCCTAGGCATAGCTGTTTGGCTCGCTGGTGGAGGCATGGTGGAGAGGGGAGAGAAGAGGAGGAGCAGGCCTTGTGCACCCAGCACAGCTCCGCCTCCAGAACCCCAAGCGTGCAGATGAGGAATTCTTCCATGACACATTATTTTATGGCTTGGGATCATCTGCTTTGAATCTGGCACCTGGACCACAGTTACCCACATTTCTGAACTTGTGAGAGCAGAGTGCCCTGCAATGCATTTGCCCTGCCCTACTCAGGAGCATTGAGCTGCTTCCTCCTTTGAAAGGCAGTAGGCAGCTGCTCTAGCTTTTGCCCATCACCCCTCCTGTTGGCTGCCTGATGTGGAGGGACCCCTTTCTGTAATATAGTGCTTTGCCTGGTGTAATTCTGATTTAGAAAAACAGCTTCGCTTGGAGAGAAACATTAATTAGATGCAAAGAGGGAGTTATTTCATCCTTCGGGTGGGGGAGAGTGGGGAGTGAGGGAGAAGAAAAAAAGTACCACAAATAAATTATCTCCTATTTGTGCAATGTTTTATGCTTGTCAGCTGTCTGTTGCCAGAGAACCACAATGTAGCTAAATACTTGTGACACCTTGCCCAATCAAGGTATAGCAAAAGGATGTTATGGGAGCCTCTTTGTGACAACCTGTGCTAGTTTACATTAGCTTATAACCAATCGCTTTTTTCCTCCGTGCTTGGAGAAATTTGTTAAATTAATTCAGTTGCAATTAGCAGATTTATGGGAAAGTACCCTGTTATCCTTTAATTGGAGAGCATAAAACTACAAACTGGATCCGCTGGTTCTATTTGTGTAATAGGCAATCTATCTACGACAAGATTTGATCGATGGAGTCGTATGATGCCCTTGCCTTGTTTTATATTGGCTGTCAGCGCTTAACTGGGACTGAAGTATCTGGGTAACAAAAATTGATATAATGACTTAATGCGCCTTATTCTCTTTGAGCTACATCAGTTTAGAGCACTTCTGAGAGAAAAATGTCTGGAAAATATCAGGGAGTCATTTATCAACCTGTTTTCATTAGCATACTGCCTAGCTCTGGCAAGGATTTGAATAAAAAAAAGCAGGATGGTACAATTTATTTCAGGCCCCATATTTCTTGGATGAAAGGAGACTTCTAATAAAAGGAAAATACGGAAAGATGCTTTTTCTAGCTTCTTTTTCCCTAACGAAAAGTCCTACTCCTAAAGCTTTTCTTTTTTTTTTTAATTTGTTGAGAGTTCTGCTGTTAATAATATGTTGGAGAATATATCTCTGGGAAGGTAATTAGAAAAGTAATGCAAAATGCACGGTGGTTCTGATATGTAGAGAAACAATTTCTTAAAACCTCCAGACTACCTAAGTGTGTCGTGGGTATGTGACTGTCTGCCTCTGTTGTGCATGTGTGTGTCTGTGATCCACAGTTAAACGGTGAGCACAGAGAGCTCTCTGCATAAGTGGGTGTTATTTTTTAGCATGAAAGGATTTTAAAAAGTTAAGATACAGTGTTTTGAGCTTTCCAGAGTGGGAGCCAAGGGGAAATAGAAACAGATCAAAATGTTTGTATAGTGGGCAAGAATACATTTGGTATATGGAGTCATTTGTCCTACCCACCATCCAAGAGTGAGTCCGTTTTGCATGAAATTTTTATGCATCAGTCAGCCTGCATACAGTGTGCCTAATGTATAAAATAAATTGGTGCATAAATCAGATTAAGAGCAGCATGTTGCCAACTTTCGAATTTGCACACAGGGATGCAATATGGATATGGAGGAATTCCCATTTTTTAAAATCTCTAATAGGGGTTGGGGTAACTCTCAGATAGGCGTGGCACACAGGGACATTCTATCCACTCGACTTTTCCACATATCACCCCACATAATGACAGAGGCAGTGTTGTAGATGACCAAGCAGCGGTGTGGGAGTCTGGTGGGAAAGAGTCATGTACGGAGGGTAGTATCACAGTATTTAAGATAATATTGCCACCCTGTCTATAGCGCCTAATTATGGCGAGGAATTGGTGTGCCAATCGATAGTGATTGATGGGGTGGGGATGAGCCCGTGCACGTTAGTCACATTCATCTTCATGTAAATTCCTGGACATAATAAGAAGTTATTACCAGACGACAGTCACTGTCTGACTGCTAATTCCTCGGCACATGCTTCTGTGGGTGAGAGCCATGGTGTCCACTCCCAGGGTGCAGGTTTGCCCTACTGTTTCCCTGTGGTATGTCAGGCCTGTATGTCTGGTACCTGAAGAGTGGCTACTGGGTAGAGAAGAGTTGAGGTCACATTGACCATTTCTCTGTCAAACAGCAGCGCTGTGGTTAACCAAAAAGACAGGGAGTGTGTTTTTCTTTTTTTGAATGCTGGAAATATGCTATAGGGGTTTGACTCAGTAAAAACATATATGATAAATGGTTTTCTTAAGTATTATGTCTATTAACATTCATAACACCATTTTTCCTCAAAGCTTAGGCTGGCAAATCATCAATTGATGAAAATACAAGTGCTTTGTTTTATCCCCTTTTTTTTCTTACTATGTTTTTTGGAGTTGGAAATTTTTTAACCATGTAGCTCTTTTGCTTCTTAAATCTCATATGCAGGTGTATGCATCTGTAGTTCTGCTGCCCCAGAGCCTTTTTTTTTTTTTTTTAATTTTTAAGCTTGTATCTCTTTGTTTTCCCTTTTCCCCTCCCAATAAGACCTCATCAAAAAAAAAAAAAAAAAAAAAAAAGACCTCATCAACTCATCCTTTATAGCTGTTCCTTTCTCCCTATCTCTTCAGTAGCCTTTGTTAACTGACCTAAAGAATGCAATTCATATTCAGAGCTTAGGTAGGAGGTGGTATATCTCCTCTTCACAAGCTCTCTCTGAGCAAAATCTTGGTGCCCTGGCCTGTAATACTGCATTACCTATACCCAGAAGTTAGTTTTTAAAAACATTTTCATTTCCCTGTATGGTCTGGTTTTTTGGTCTTCCTGAAGAGTCTGCTGCATTAGGAAGTTTTTCTTGAAACTGAATGCAGCTGGAGTGTGATGACTGTGTTCTCACCTTCTTCATCCCTACTGGATATGATCATTGCTCTTTGAAGAAGATCTCTTGAAGTTGGTGGAGCAATGGACATGTACAGAGTTATAAAAATATTATTTATTATAGGTAATAATTGTAATAATAAGAGGGTAAATAATAACAGCAACAATAATTTAAATTTCAGACTGCTTGTTATATCAGTTAGGCCCAAGTAATGCTGCAGTGACAAATAACTCCAGAATCTCAAAGGCGTAAAATAGTGCAGATGTATTCCTTCTAATACTTTGTGTACACTGTAGATTGGTAGGGGATCTCTGATCAATTTAGTCGCACAAGGATTCAAGATAGCAGGGTATGACATCTTAAAACATCGCTGGGCACTGAACAAAAGGGAAAGAAAGTTCTGAAGGATCTTCTTTGGAAAGTAAAGGTATCTCAGGTCACGACAGAACCAATCACACGGTTCCCTTCTTACCTTGTGACCCAAAGCAGATGGAATAGACAGATTTGGTAAACACCTCTTGTACCGTTGATTGGTTATACAAAACAGATAGTTATTTTTTTTTAAACTTTGAACACAAGAAAACTGTGTTAGTAGCTTTAGCAGTACACAAGCAGTGCAGAATAATTGAAATGTAAAGGTCTAAAAAGATGAGCTGGTTCAACACGCTCTCACTTCTACAGAGGAGGAAATAGAGGTCTAGAGAGGGGAGATAGATTTCTCAAGGTCAGAGTGCTGGAGAGGAGCAAAACAGTTTTGCAAACCCAGGTTTCTTGACTTGAATCCAATGTGGTTTCTCTCTTTGTGTCTCTCACCTGTCATGTGGGGAGCCTCGGATCTCTTACGTGGACTGCTACCTGGCCTGTGTGTCAGTGCGGCTGATCCTAACTGCCTTTCCGTCGACCTCGGCCTCTCACTTGGCAGCGCTTACTTTGTCCAGGTGCTCTGGATCTGCTTAGCTTCTTGGCTTCCCCCTTACAGACTCCTTGGCTACCATCATATTTTCCTGCAGATGGTATTTGGTTATGAAGCTACAGATTCCCTTTATTTTTTTTAAAGTACTAGAATTTGAATGCTTTCATGAAATTCTATAAACATGACACAGGTTTTAAAGTGTGGTGTTGAGACAATGGCGTGATGTTGGACAGAGGCACTAAAAGGAGGTGAAACCAGGAGAAACATCACAGAATAAATGATTGCTGATTTATTTGTAATTTATGTCCTACTTTGAGAAAGTGAGAAATAGTGATTTGGTCTGGACAATGGTCTGTTGTTTCTTGTTGTGACTCAGTAGAGTCAGAATATGAAGTTTTGATTGATGTTTCTTTTGGTTTACTCTTTTAAAAAACTAGTTCAAGTTACTGCTTCAGACATTGGGGGCAGATTGGTAAGAAATGATATTTTTATACAGAGATGGAAAACTTTTTAATACTGCAATTGTTAACAGGTATGCAGTTGTATCTTCCATATGATTTTCACTGCAAACCCAGGTTGCACCTTCCTGATGGAAGAATATTAGTTGCTTTCTTATACTCATAATTATAGACATAAGCACGTATCACCAGGGCATGTGTTATAACTCAAAGCCTGGAATTTTGGGTGTTGTATTCTTAAATGGCTAATGTCTGTAGGAGACAAGGCAGACGGTAGTGTGCCTGTGTGGCATCAGAAAGATGCCTTCTTGCCCCTATGGAGGACCTGTATCAACTTTATTACTTTTGTGTGACTCTCCCATTTCATTCAAAATTCCAAACAAAAGCTCATGATAAACTTAGATGCCTGTTATATAATTGGTGCATGTGTGCACACCCCCATTTTCTGTTTATATTATGTGTGTATGTGTGTTTATTTACATGCATATACAATATTTTTCTGTGTATATTGTGTGCATTTCTCATTTGCCCCATAGATATTGTTAAGAAATAGATATTGTTGGATGGCTAACATCTGAGTGCTTGTTTTTGTTTATTCTGTGTTTGTTACTGTCTTAAGTGCCTTACATGAATTAACTCATTTCATCCTTACCATCACCCTCTGAAACAGATACTCGAGAAAACTGAGGTGTAGAGTCTCATATATCCAAGGTCACGCAGCTAGTGTGTGTGAAACCAAGGTTCAAATCCAGGCAGTCTAGCCTCACAACTGGTGTTGGAACCACTCTGCTGGGCTGCCTTCCTCCCCTTTCCTACCCCATTAATGAAGGGAGGAGTTACCAGGCAGTGAAATGTGATCCAGACATGGAATAAGAAGATTGGATGTAAACCCTGGCTCTGGTGCCTACTCTCTAGCTGTTGTAGGCAATCTCTTAGCCTTTCTTAGCATCATTTTCCCCATTAGTATAAGAACATTCATCTTTAACCCAGAGGTCACAGTCTTTAGAATGAAGAGTTTGTGCCCAAGGAATATTTCAACAGAATCACTGGCATGCCAGAAGACAGTGTTAGATTTCTAACTTTTGTAATCCAGAAATGAGAAAGGAGTAAGCTGGATCAGCATTTAATGTTCATGCTGAACTAGCGCCCTCACTTGGTATAGGCGACCACCACGTTAGCCCTTATTTCACACAGTAGGTGGACTACTTACTAGGTTGCCCGGGAATTCTCTTTGAAGAGCAGTTCAAAGTGGCATCTTCCCCTCTGTTTTTGTCTTCAGCATTTTGAAAATCTTATTAGTCTCTGGCTGTAGGATGATGTTGTTTCTTACTTGCTAAGTCGTGTCAATGGTGTAGTTAATTTTAAAAAATCCCCAAATAAGAGAAACTTTATACTTGGTTATAATTTGGGGGTTGAATACAAAAATATTTGGTTCTAGGAGAGTCCTAGAGTCCTTGATTTTGTCATGAGAATGAGCTTAATAATTTTTCAAAAATTATTGTAAATAAGAGTTCTCCATTTTTCTTTTACAAAAATTCAAACCTTAATTTTTGTTTTATCTACCAGAGTATAAATCCTAACAGATTATGTTGGGCAAAAAAAAAAAAAGAAAGAAAGAAAAAGAGACATTTGAGTAAATGCTTTCTGAAAGAAACTCATGCTATGGAGAGAACATTTTGGAAACAGATGTTTGGAAAGTTTTTCATCCTCATGTGAACTCATTGCTAAAAGGCATCTAGGTGTATCATCTATAAAAATGCTCATCTTCACATACTTCAAAATATTTGGAAAACGAAGTTTGTAACCATTTAAGATGTCTTCCTAGGAAGGGATGTTAGTGGGTTTTGAATTCATTGGTGAAAATATAAAATTGCCACACATTTTGCATAATCAACATCAAGGATTGTGGAAATTTACCCACTGAATTTAAACAACGATCTGAGCGTCGCTGGTTCGTGGGATGGAAAAAGTTTCATGATTGGGTAGGCTCGGCCAGTGATCAGTTTCCTCCGTGTGTTCCGTGGTCCTCATATTAATGATAACCTCTCAAAAGTATCAGGTCCCAATTCCTGGAACCTGTGAATGTTACCTGATATTATTGAAAAAGGGTCTTTGCAGATTTGATTAAATTAAAGATTTTGAGATTATATTATCCTGGACTCTAGGTGGGGCCTGATTGGAATCATAGGTGTCTTTATAAGAGAGGCAGGCGGAGATTTGACACAGACAGAAGAGGAAAAGGCAATGGTGACTACAGAGGCAGAGATTGGGGTGATGCTCTCACAACCCCAGGAGTGCCAGAGACCTTGAGAAGTTTGAACAGGTAAGGAATGTACCCTCCCTCAGAGTCTCTGGAGGAAGTATGGCCCTGCTAACACCCTAATTTCAGCCTACTGATACTTTTAGCTCCTAGAACTGATAAAATAATAAAATAAAAATATTCTAACAAGATGGTGGTAATTCGTTGCAATAACCACGAGAAATTGATTTATACTTAAGTAATATTTAAAAGTGTAATTCATTTATTAAAATCAAGTGTTAGGATAAACTGAAATTAGAACTAAACTTTTAAGTTTACTTTTTATAAAGTGTAAGCCAGTATTTAAAAAAATGAGACACAAATATATAAGATCTCTGTAATGAAGTTTCTGAAACATAATACATAAAATATAGTAGCAGTTAACCTGGTTAGCTCAAAGAAGATTTGATATCACTAATGAGTTGAATTGCATTTAAAATATTTATAATGTTTTCTTTCCTGTCCTTCAAGTGCCTGTCTTATATATGTTTTATGAATACACTGGTATGACAGTGTGTATATTTATAAGTAATAAATTAATATGTGTTGGGGTACATGATCAAACAAATTTGAAAAAGTTGATCTAAGGGATCATTGTCATGATTAAATGAGAAATAAGGAAACTCTTTGAACTTGGTAGGCATCAAATGCCTATTGATTTTTTGAGTGAATGGATGTATGGATGGATAATGAAGCAATGGAGGACCCCAGTTTAAGCAGGAGACCTTGGGAAGCATAACTGATTGGGGGGGGGCATGCAATTGGGAGCCCCAGTGTGCCTGATTCCAAAGCAGGTGATATTTTCACTTTGCTGTCATCTTATAAAGAAATATGCTTGTTCAAATCATTGGTTTCACAATTTTGTGAAGGGACCAATGAAACTTACTCGTGAACATGGAGGGTTGGCTTATCTCCTAAGTGTTGAGATGGGATAGGAAGAAGCAGGAATTGCGATACCAAGGATGATGTGAGAAGGCAGAAGTTTCTTGCACTGGCTGTGTCTGTGTTGGCCTGTGATGGTAAAGATGGTGGTGGCAGGAAGGGTATTTGGAGGCACTTATGGTAGGATGATCAGTCCTGGGTGTTCATTGGAAGGACTGATGCTGAAGCTGAAACTCCAATACTTTGGCCATGCAAAGAGTTCTCATTGGAAAAGACCCTGATGCTGAGAGGGATTGTGGGCAGGAGGAGAAGGGGACGACAGAGGATGAGATGGCTGGATGGCTTCACCGACTCAATGGGCGTGAGTTTGAGTAAACTCCAGGAGTTGGTGATGGACAGGGAGGCCTGGCATGCTGCAATTCATGGGGTTGCAAAGAGTCAGACACGACTGAGCGACTGAACTGAACTGAACTGAACTGGTGGTAGGATAAGGGCTTCCCAGGTGGTGCTAGTGGTAAAGCTAGTGGTAAAGAACCTGCCTACCAATGCAGGAGACTTAAGAGATGTGGGTTTGATCCTTGGGTCAGGAAAATCCCCTGGAGGAGAACATGGCAACCCACTCACAGTATTCTTGCCTGGAGAATACTCCATGAACATGGAGAATCTCCATGAACAGAGGAGCCTGACAGGCCACAGTCCAAGGGTTACAAAGAGACACGACTTAAGCAACTTAGCATGCATGCATGCATGTGATGGGATGAGCTGTGGGACTGGGCCCAACTTTCCTGCAGTTCATCAAATAAGTCAAGTAGCTTTATGCTTTTGCCCCAGTGTGAGAGGACATGAGAATCTGCCAACCGTAGAACAGTAGAAGATTCGTGAACACCAACTCCATTTCCCTTTGAGAAATACTGGAAGAGAAATCATACACTAAGCAGAAGATGCTAATGCCCATGATTGTAGGAAACAGTGAAAAATTAAACTTCTACAACCCTCAGGCCTGGCCTTGTCTAGTAACTGCATTCTTCTTCCTGACCAAAGTTGCAAGAGCTACTTTCACTCCAAGTGAAATAAACTTGATAGTTAGCAATAAACTATCTGAATTTGGAAGTGCTGTCTATTCTGGTTCATCTTTTGCTAGAGCTAATAATGACAAGAAAATAGCCAGTTGGGTGGTGGTTAATGATGAGCAATAATAAGAATTTCAGATCTGCTGTAATGTCTAGTCCAACCCAACTGCACCTCTGAAAGGGGGTATAGACCCTGAATTATGAACTTAGCTCGGTGTTTAAAATAAAAAGAATTTAGGTCAGTTCTTGAAATGTACTTCTTGTGTAGTGGTGGTGATAGTGTAGGGAATTTCTTAGCCCACTGCTTGGAACACTGGCATTGACCGCCATTGTCATTGACCCCAGTGCTCCCATAGCCTCTTAGGAGGGAAATTCCAGCAGTAACAGTTGCTGGTGCCTGATCCAATTTCTGTACTGCTCCAGGTAATGTCACTCTCAGGTTTAAAATCTTCCAGTGATCTCCCTTAAGTCAAATTGTGTGATGCTCTGTTAGCTTTCTGCAGAGGACTCTCTTGTCTCTGGGCCTTTGCACATGCCTTTCCCATTACTCTGACTTGCCCCCACCAATCTCACCTAGCCAACACCTTTGCATCCTTCAAGTTTCAGATTACATGTCACTTCCTAAGAAAGGGCTGCCTTGGATCTTATTGAGTAGTTTGGCTTTCCTTGCTGTATGCTCCCAGAGAATCCTGAATGTCCACTATTGAGATAGTTACTTCACATGTAATTATGTATTCAGTGTCTCAGGCCCTGTAAAGCCATCATCTGAGAGGTCACTGCATCGTACCAGGTACATGATGAGTGCTTGGTCCATGTTTACCAGATGAATAAAGTTTCTCAAGAGAGAAAGGACTGTGTTATTTTGTATCCCCACAACTAGCACAGTACCTGACATTCAGTAAATGTTGGTTGAATGGAGCTCGATGGAGAGGTGGTAGACTAGGGCTTTATGGGCTATGACCTTGGATGTAGGGTATCAGGCCACATTCACTCCTTCCCTTTTCCCCCTCCCACTGAGGCCCAGATCTGAGTACCTTTAGAAGCAACTGGGTAAGGGTGATGATGGTCATGGGGTAAATCATACATTAGCTGACCTTTTAGAAAGAAAAAAAATATGTATAGTTGTACAGATTCATTAATGACAGATATTTCTAGAAATAATGAACTGAGAACATTTTATTGCTGTACTTCACTGCCGTGCTTCTGAAATATAAGAGACACCAAAATGCAAGGGAGGCAGTTATTATGGCCACCTTTGCTTTCTATTTGCTGCTTTAGGCTTCTTGAAAGATTCCCATGTGGGCTGTGGTTATAGTTTTCAAGTGCATGTCTCATTTTTGACCTGGGAGTGAGAAGAATCATTTTTGGGCGATGAAGATAAATACTCAACTGACTATTAAGTGTAGAAATGGATCTCAGATATCGGCCCCACCATCTGAAATGTAAATATATCCTGAAATTCCCGCTTAAGAACAGATTTAACCTGCAAGTAGACTGTTATATCTTCCTGAAAAATATATACACCCTGGTGAGGGAATAAACACATCATTACACTTTCATGACAGATAAGCTTGGCTCTGTTCGGGTGTAAACTCATTTTTCTTGGGTTGACCTTTAAATAGTATTGTGCTATTGTATGGGATTTAAATCAATAATTTTGTCAAAGCAAAATATACTGCAGGTTTTTTTTTTTTTTTTTCTCTTTATCATTTAAACAGTTCTGTAAACTCTCAAGGAGTAATGGATTTCAACATGTTGTCCCCAGGAAGGGAATAGGGGAGGAGGGGGCTCGGGGGCAGTGGAGGGCAGCAAACCACATATAAAAACTCACTTAGCAGCAATGAAGCAGAAGCCAGGGGTGGCTGAGAGAGTTGCATTTTCTCTTCCAGGCAGCTGAGATGGGGGTGCCGGTGTGGGCTGTAATTAGTGGTGTAATACCTTTTCTGCATTCCTGTTGTAAAGCAGAGAAGTGTCCCAGGTGTGAGGAGGTTAAAATGAGAAGTACCCAGTAGTTATGAAGCAGCAATAATGAGTTTCCTTCTACTTACCATGGATTTGTGTGATATACAGCTTGCAATTAAGCATGGCTTGGTGATTCAGTGATTAATGTATATACAGCTCCTAAAGGAGGGAAGCCTCCCTCCCTTCCCATCCTTCATGATGTTTACAGCTGGGTACCTATTAACAGGAAGATGGAAAGGGCCATTTACAATTCAGTAACCTTTATGACAGTGAACTCTTTAATCAGCATTTTATTTCCTTTGTAACACTTTAGTCATCTACAAATGTCAGAATAAAATAGGGCCATGAAATATTTAGGATCGGCATGTGGAAATTGACTTCCCTTGATTTAAGCTGCTGTGTCTTTTCATTTTGTTGTTTTGGGAGCTTTTACTTTTATTGAAAGACAATTTATAACTAAATGCTCCCAACAGTGACTGGCATTAGGGTAGGAGGAATTTCAGAGAGCCAGGTTCTGGTTCTATAAAATGTGTTGATGCTTGCTATATTGGGTAATAAGTTATTCAAATAAAAACATTAGCAAAGGGTTTGCATTTCAGAGCAGTGTTTAGTAGAGGTACAACAGACTCTGCAGAGTTTATGACAAAATACCCTGACATATTTCAGAAAGGTAATTAAGTATGAAGTACATCCATAATAATTTAAGTCAGTTATAGTGTGTACCTGAAATATGCATTATTGTCTCATGTTATTTTCTTAGTGGGATTCTGGGACTTTTTCACTTCAACAATAACCACCTTTCAGCTTTCTTGTATTGTTGCCAATGTATGTAATATATATTAGCAGAATTGCCATGTTTATGTTAAAAGGCCTTGAAATAGTGATATTATATTAAGTGATTACATTATTTCTTACTTGCATCTTTTGTAAGATTAACTCATCTTAAGCCAGGAAACCCAAACGTCTCAAATGATGTGTTTTAAAAATGAATCTTGGCATGCTGTAAGGTTTGGGCATGGTGCGGTACTCGCTGCTCACACCCCTGAAGGTTCCTGGTGAACATTTGTTGACCTGAGGATGTGCTAGTACTATTTCAGGATCATGAGAAACGCTGGGCTGAAGGAAGTACAAGCTGGAATCAAGATTGCTGGGAGAAATATCAGTAACCTTGGATATGCAGATGACACCACCCTTATGGCAGAAAGTGAAGAGGAACTAAAGAGCCCCTTGATGAAAGTGTAAGAGGAGAGTGAAAAAGGTGGCTTAAAGCTCAACATTCAGAAAACTAAGATCATAGCATCTGGTCCCATCACTTCACGGCAAATAGATGGGGAAACAGTGGACACAGTGGCTGACTTTGTTTTTCTGGGCTCCAAAATCACTGCAGATGGTGATTGCAGCCATGAAATTAAAAGACGCTTACTCCTTGAAAGGAAAGTTATGACCAACCCAGACAGCATATTAAAAAGCAGAGACACTACTTTGCCAACAAAGGTCCATCTAGTCAAGGCTATGGTTTTTCCAGTGGTCATGTATGGATGTGAGAGTTGGACTATAAAGAAGGGTGAGCGCCGAAGAATTGATGCTTTTGAACTGTGGTGTTGGAGAGTACTCTTGAGAGTCCCTTGGATGCAAGGAGATCCAGCCAGTCCATCCTAAAGGGGATCAGTCCTGGGTGTTCATTGGAAGGACTGATGTTGAAGCTGAAACTCCAATACTTTGGCTACCTGACGCGAAGAGCTGACTCATTGAAAAAGACCCTGATGCTGGGAAAGATTGAGGGCAGGAGGAGAAGGGGGTGACAGAGGATGAGATGGTTGGATGGCATCACCGACTCGATGGATTTGGGTTTGGTTGGACTCCAGGAGTTGGTGATGGACAGGGAGGCCTTTTGTGCTGTGGTTCATGGAGTTGCAAAGAGTCAGACATGACTGAGCAACTTAACTGAACTGATACACTGTTATTTGGGTATTTTCTGTTTTTTTTCAAAGGCACAAGGCTGCCTGCTTAAAATGATAGCCAAGGTTGCATTTTGTATCCTACCATTTTCTTGTTGCCTTAGTTCATAGGCACTTTGCCCTATTGCTTCATTGTTTTTGTAGTGATCATATTTTGAAGACTTCATGCTATTCCATCAAACAAGCATTCCATTAAAAAAATTTTTTTTAAACATATTTTGAACCTCCTGTATGGCCTATTCAGTTTGCATCCATATCTTTTTTTTTCTTTTTGCTGTAATAACAATATAATATTTGTCTTTGTGCATGTGGATTTTCCTTATTTTGGTTTATTTCCTTAGGAATAGAGTTCCAAGTATAGAATGTTTGGGCTCAAGAGACTGTTGTATCACTTCAGTTTAGTTCAGTTGCTCAGTCGTGTCCAACTCTTTGTGACCCCATGAACCGCAGCA
The DNA here is from genome assembly GCF_963930625.1 of Muntiacus reevesi. Taxonomy (NCBI): domain Eukaryota; kingdom Metazoa; phylum Chordata; class Mammalia; order Artiodactyla; family Cervidae; genus Muntiacus; species Muntiacus reevesi. The sequence continues at coordinate 110,536,303 of NC_089250.1, forward strand.
CGCCAGGCCTCCCTGTCCATCACCAACTCCTGCAGTTTACTCAAACTCATGTCAGTCGAGTCGGTGATGCCATCCAACCATCTCATCCTCTGTCCTCCCCTTCTCCTCCTGCCCTCAATCTTTCCCAGCATCAGGGTCTTTTCCAATGTGTCAGCTCTTCGCGTCAGGTGGCCAAAGTATTGGAGTTTCAGCTTCAACATCAGTCCTTCCAATGAACACCCAGGACTGATCTCCTTTAGGATGGACTGGCTGGGTCTCCTTGCTGTCCAAGGGATTCTCAAGAGTCTTCTCCAACACCACAGTTCAAAAACATCAATTCTTTGGCACTCAGCCTTCTTTATAGTCCAACTCTCACATCCATACATGACTCCTGGAAAAAGCACAACTTTGATGAGACAGACCTTTGTTGGCAAAGTAGTGTCTCTGCTTTTTAATATGCTGTCTAGGTTGGTCATAACTTTCCTTCCAAGGAGTAAGCGTCTTTTAATTTCATGGCTGCAATCACCATCTGCAGTGATTTTGGAGCCCAGAAAAACAAAGTCAACCACTGTGTCCACTGTTTCCCCATCTATTTGCCGTGAAGTGATGGGACCAGATGCCGTGATCTTAGTTTTTTGAATGTTGAGCTTTAAGCCAACTTTTTCACTCTCCTCTTTCAGTTTCACTTACCCACGTATAGCCCACGTATGCATGCTTAGTTGCTCAGTTGTGTCCAACTCTTTTGCAGCCCTATGAACTGTAGCCCACCAGGCTCCTCTGTCCATGGGATTTCCCAGGCAAGTATACTGGAGTAGATTGCCATTTCTTCCTTCAGGGGATCCTTCTGACCCAGGGTTCTAACCCATGTCTCTGATGTCTCCTGCATTGCAGAAGGATTCTTTACCAGCTGAAAAACCTCTTAAAACCTCAACTTAGATGAGTTCCTTCTGAGTTATGGCCTGAGTATTTTCTCCAGGTTAAAATGATTTTCATAAGAAGCTTGTGTTTCTATAGATGATTTTGGATAGTCTGAAGGTCCATGAGGATCTAAAATCATGTGGATGATACCATTCATTTAAAATTCTGCTATAGTAGAGGATTGAAAATTAGGGAAAAAAACAAACTGAAATGTGGACTGAATCTGTTGGGTTTCCAGACTACATTAGGAACTGTTGAGCACATGATTGCATTTAACCTCAAGACAATCCTCTTGACTGGGAATCAGTAGTTGAGGAGACTGAATCTCAATGGGGTGTTCCACCTTTTATGGAGGTAGGGTTTGAATTCACTTGGACAGAACAGGTCTCTCTGCCATGTGTCACTTTGTCTGTAGTGGGGATCTGGGTCATTTTCCCTTTGCAATAGCAGAAACTCTTATTTTAGCCACTTGGACTTAGGCCTTTTTGATGATTCCTGTGTGCTTTTGTAGATCCATCTTTTATGCAGTTCTCTCAAATCACAAAGAAGAGTTTTGCTGTAATGGCCAGACATGGGGGGGATTGGTAGTGGGCTGCTTAAAAGGCAGCTGACAAGATATTTAAGAGTTGTTTAGGATGGCTGTGTGTGTGGGGAAGTTGGGATCCAAATCCCTTGGGCCCTGTCAGACTTTACTGCCTGTCTCTGTGCTTTCATGAAGGCAGTGGAGGAATTAGAGATGTGTCGAATGGGGAGAAAAAAAATGGCTTTGCTTGGAAAGCCAATTTGGGAACCACTTTAAGTGTAGAGCCCACCCAGACAGAGAGATGCTGTGTAAGAACTGTTCAAGGTCCTTAGAAAAACCCTCAACCTGACCAGCTAGGAACAATAGAAAAATAGAAATGCTCAAAGTTAAGGGACAAGTTCAAGGTCATAACATCCATGAATGCAAGGCAGATTTAGCAGCAGGGCTCTCTATCATCCCTACATTGAAGAGTCACTGAGAGAATGTACATGAGAGGAGGTAACCAGGATGCCCAGCAGGGAGACAGGGGCTTGGCTGTGTGACTCAGCTTTTCCTGTCCTGGGCCCTGGCTGGCACTGTCCCCTCTCCTTTGACTCTGCACAGAGCTGCAGTTACTACAGGAGTGGAGGAAGGTTTTCCAACACTTGCTTAGATCTGAAAGAAGGTGGGAGGTGGACACTGTGGGGAGGGGCTAGGGGTAGTGGCCGCTGGTACTGAAGCCCCGGCACCTCTATGACTCTGCCCTTTGCTTCTTGATAACACCTTTAAACCGAAACTTGGTATTTCTCCCACTTAAGGGTGGGGACAAGAGATCATTTTCTGGATTTTTTTTTCCTTGCCCCGATGATTAGGGCGTGTTAACCCCACCACATTCATTCAGATGCTTTGCCCACTCTCGGTCAGGATTATTTAAATGTTTATCCTTCCCTCTTTCTTGACCTTTCTTGTTCAGTCTTAGTTCCCGGGTCCCGCTCGCTTTGTGTTTCATGAGCTTAGCAAAGCGTGGCCTCCAATTCCCTAGTTCTAGTGTTTTCACTTAAGATGAGGAGTGATGAGCCAAAGGTTTCAGGCTCAATCCTTGAGCAAAGGGCCGCTCTGACAGGGATTATTATTTATTTGTCATCTTGGATGTAATAAGCTGTAGGTACAGCTTCGAGAGCCCTTGATTTATTGCGCTGTCTACTGCCACTAGCGGGACGTCTGCTGCACGGTGCAGGATGAATACCACACTGTCAGCTCCGTCGATCTGTCTCCACCACTGCTCTCTCTCATAACACGTTCCCATTTCATGCCAGAATACATAAACAATCTTTCATTATTTTGATGCCTTTTTCATATTTGTTCTTTACAGAACATAAAGTTTGAATTTATGGGTTTCCTTTACATTATTTCAACACACTCCACCATTTTCCGGGTTTGTGGTTTAACTCTCAGAAATTGGCTGCCAGGTGATTTAGTTATTTTGGCTTTCTAGTTTTATAGTTATTTAATATTGCGATGTCAGATACTGAGAAAATGGAGTGCATGCGAGGCGAGGGGTTTGCAGTTGAGGCTGTTGTCATCAAGGCAGTGGGATCACGGGGATGAGGTGTGGGGGTTAAAAACACCGCATTGGGAGATGGGAGATCATTTGTTTATTTATTTTTTAAATGCCATCTCATCTTGGGTGATTGGCTGGCCCAGATCCTTGATGAAGCTTGAGAGGAAAAAGAGAGCATCTCACCACTGTTTGGAATTAGCAAGGTTTTCTAAATGGGTAGTCAAAGACCCCACCCACATTTTTCTGCTTTTCACGCAGTAGCAGCTCTTAGCATTCTTTATTTTCATCCATGCTTTCTCATTTCTGTAGTCATTCTCCCCATACTGCATCCTGCCCCCCGCCCCCCATTTTTGTTTCTGTGTTTCAGAGGCTTGGTCATATGGCGTAATTTTAAAGAATTTTCCTGTTTTTATGTTCAGTTTCCCTAACCAGCAAAAGAGCTTGTTATGGAAGGAATTTACTTAAGAATAGGAAGTCCTTCATTGTTGTATGGCAGAAGTCAACACAATATTGTAAGACAACTATCTTCCAATTAAAATAAATTAAAAAAAAAAAACAAAGAATAGGAAGTCCTTGCCTCTTTTTCCCTGTAGTAGGACAGGCTTAGGGAAAGAATCATATACTTGCTTATGTATTCACCTATTTGCATTGTCCTATTTGCATGGATTCCACACCCCCCCCCCATCCCACATAAATGCTTTGAGTCTTTCATCTCAAATTTCATCATCTTATTTTTAACCAAACTTGACAATTACATGCATTTTCTAAATCGGACACTTGAATTTTTTAATTAAAAAATAAAGTTTCCCCCAGTTAGTTTCTTTGCAATTATATCTTCAGAGAGATAGCAGTAGAAGAAATTCTTAGAGTAGCCTGAATTGATAACGTCAATCCTGGTGATGAGGAGATGTGTGCATGCGAGTATGAGGGGGTGGGGTATGTATGTGTTTGTCTTTGTCTGCTTATAGGATATGGGTCAGTCCATGGAGGAGCCTAGTGCATTTCACTTTTCTTGGTGCTTCCTGACAAATATAAGCCATTGACAGGTGAGAGCGTATTCCAGTCAAGGTCAATTAATTGTGCAGAAGTCGTGACGTTTGGGAAGTTAGTCCTTCTCGGCGACAGTGCTAATTCAGGCTCTGGGATTGAAATTCTGGCTCCTTTTGAGAAAGGTTTCATGCTTACCTGCTTAATTGTGTGTGTGTGTGTCCTTGCCCTCCCACACAGCTCTTTAAGAGGAAGGGGCTGAAGGTAAGGTGAGAGAGGCTCAGGAGTTGGAAAGTTGTTTTGAACCCTGCCTCCTCTCTGAAGGACATTAATGAATGTGGATTTGACTGCCATAAATGCACGATAATTTTGTCACTCCTCGATTCCCTTGGCTGCCTTCATTAGAGAAGTGGGGAATTTGCTTAGCCCACATCCCACTATACCGGCCTGTTGTGGCTGGAAGGGAACCCTAGTTAATTAATATGAGGAATTTGTTTTGTGTCCCTGTTTTAAAAAAAAAAAAAAGATAGTGCAGGTTGGTGTTGTCAGCAGAAGCTGCTTGTCACTTTGACCTGTTCTGTTAAGTGTTTGATGTGTTTTCTCAGAGTAATCTGTGAATAACATTATAGCCCAGCCAGAAGAGAAACCGAGGGAGCAATAGCAGAATTAATATCTGGGAGCGTTGATAATTATATATCAGAATCTAATTTTTAGCACAGAAAATGTGTTAATGACAGAGAGGAAAACAAAAACCACTAGCTTCTCCCAGCAGGCCCCAAAGTGTCATTTATTATTTCTCAGCTGGATATCTATCAAGTTTATGGGTTAATTTTTCTGTAGACTGTTATTTATGGGTTTTTGTTTGTTTTCAGCCATCATTACTAACAATACGGTTAATAGCAATCATTTGTTATCCAGCACTAGGCGTGATGCCTCAGATGAGAGCACTGAACTGAGAATACTCATTTGGTAGCTGAATAAGGCCCTGACAGGGCCCATTTATAACAAGCTCATTCTATAATGTCCATCCTATTAATAAAATTTTGTTGCTGTCTAATTAGAGATGTCTGATGTGTATAGCAGCACGGCAGAGGAGACTTTTTTGCTACTGCTTTTTTTTTTCCTTCCCCTGGTCTCTCTGTCACAGCCAAAGCCCATCTGGGCATGTGGGTTTGAGAAACAAAAGGAATGAGGAAGGAGGTGTGGGCAAAGGTTTGGATTAGGTGTATGGTGACATTGCAGAGTGAGTGAGATGGAAACACAGGGAGGTCTCACTGGCTTGCCAGTGCCCCTCTCTGCTCTTCATCCTGTGGTTTTACCTGCCTTGGGTGGTAACTTGCAGCTTGCCTCCCAAATCCTCACTGATACGAAGTGTGACCACAGGGTACTTTGATGGGTTTACTAACACGCACAACAGAACTTAAAATGTACAGCCAGTGCTCGGCTCTTCAAAGTTGCTGCCTTTCATGGCAGCATTCCTAAGACACGTTATTCCCAAGACACTGTCATTTCTAAGCGTCTTCTGGAAACTTCTCTCGGTTTGTTTGCAAAGGCGGTCTATTTCATTCAATAAGAAAGTGAAGAGCCTTCCTGAGTAAGAATTTGGGATAATATATTAGAATGTCAGTCTCAATGTTTTGTGGTTGTACTTTGAATACAGAAACTGATTCAGTTCAGTCATTTTTATCCCAGGGAATCTTTCAGGCTTTTTTTTTTTTTTCTTTAATTAGAAAGAAACTTTGGGGCTACATGATGTTATGTACCCAGCTGCTGGACAGACTTGGAATTTTAAGTCCCATTGCTCTCTTGGCAGTGATAGGATTTGGGGAAAGCTACTGAAATGCTGGGCCTCAGCTTTCTCAGTTCTGAAAAAGCAGGCACTAGTCCCTGGAGAATGAATTGTTGCAAGGGTTAAACATCATAGATGAAAATGCCATGTAGGTAGCAAGACCTCCCAAACGCTGGTTATGACTGCCACCAGTTAGAATTCACTGTTTGTTTAGAACCCTATATAGAAAAACCTACCTCACTGAGGTCCTTTACTGTAAAGTCAGTTTTAAACACAGTTATATGCATAGTTTTACTAATTTTATTGCTTGTATTTCAAGTGAAATTGTGTTTCCCACTCCAAGTAAAATTTAAAGAAATGTGTAGCATTGAAATGTGTGTGTGTTTTCTTAAATTTAAATCTTTATCATACCAATTACAGCTGATTGTGAAGTTTGTTAAGGAGGGAAAATGAAGAATTAAGAATTCAAGGAAGAAATATTTTATTAATTTGGCAGGTGCTCTGAATTCATACACCTTTGAATTAGGAGCGCACAATCAGGCAATATGCTGAAGAATGTTTTTTAAAATAGTTTTGTTGCTAGGTAACTATTTTCCTCTTTACTAAGCTCCCCCCAAAATGTTTTGCAAATGATCTTTTGAATAAAAATGATCATCTAATATTTTTCTCCCAGCCTGTCTGTTTGATTGTGAAGGTAAAGCCATTAAAAAAAAATAAAAAACAGCGCTGCAGAATTTCCACCCTAAGCTAGTGATAAAAGTGCTGTACTGAGTGGTTGGTGGCTGCACAGGCCTGGGCTGTCTGCTGTTTTTTTTTTTCCCCCTAAACTGCACTTGACTACAGCTTATCAACCCTTAATTAGTGCTACATTTTCTCCCTGTGATTTCTATTGATGTGCAGTACAGGAAGCTGGATTGAGCCTCCACCTGACTGGTGTGCAAATTGTTCTAGAAAATTCAGCAAACATCTCTCTCCACTATCCACCCCCTCCCCAATACTCCATTTCTTTCCACCCCACCGTTTCTCTCTCCTTGTGTCTTTCTCGCTTCCATTTCCCCGAAATAGAAAAGGTGAAAAGCAGGACGATAGGAATCAGGTTGAGTATTAGTGTTTTTGCTGGCCTGGGCAATAGAAAACGACAAGCCGCAGCCTAGCTCTCCGTCAGCAGAAGGCGAAGCAGGGAGGAGGCAGCGGGGGACCGCGGCCTCAGGATGGCTGCACCACGATGGCGAAGGCGAGCGCGGGATGAAGTCAGCACTGACAAAGTGAGGGGGATTGATGGATGGACAAAGCGAGCAACTGGATGTGAGAATGGATGAGGGCAGAGGGGGAATTTAACACAGACAAACAGAATGAAAGACAGAGAGGAATTGCTTGCTGAAGGATGGCCGCCTTCAGCTCCCACAGCAATTTACTTACTGCTACCTGAACACCCAAGGATTGTTTGCATCTTTGCAGATTTTCCTACCAGCCTCGGCAGGGGGACCTGGTAGATTCCAGCTAGTGTGTGCCAGGCTTTCTCTTTGAACCTCCCTCTATTCCTGTCCCTCCCAAGTCCACTGCCCCTGCCCTCCCCACAGCTGTATTCACTCACACTCATTTAATTCAAACGGAATGACTGATTATTTTCAATAAGTTCACACAGTGTTCCTGCAGAATAAATTTTCTTCTCCTGCCATCATTTTAATGTTTCCACTAAATTTACCTTAATCAGTTATTGTTGCCTTAGTGTAGTAAATAATAATATTTACCTGCTCCTTTTGAGACTGATGTTTCTAGAAGGAGATCTATTGTTGTTTCATGAAGGCTTGTGGTAGTGATGATAATATATGCCTCCTTTGTGCAGGAAAAACTTAGTGGCTTCTACCTTTATCCCGTCTGTATATATTAATGAGGGACTCAATATTTAATGCTTGTCACAAATTACTTTAAAGTAGAAAATATGCTCCAACCCAACCCCCAAATATGTTATATTAGGTAAAAAAGAATTTATTAAGAAGGCGAATCTCATGTTAAGTGTTTCTACCACAATAAAATCAAGTTAAAAAAAAAAAAAGCAAAAAATTGGGAGAGAAAAAAATGTTATCTTCCCCCCCTAAGAAAAAAATGTATAGTGTTGCCTATGTTACAATAGGTTTACTATTTACAAATCATCATTTCAAAACATTAGTGTCTGTGAGAAAAAAGCTATTTGAGGTTTTTGAAAAATATAATGCCATCAGTGATTGTATGAAGCAATAGAAGGTAAATCTATTTACTGTAATTGAATATCATACTCAAATATATATTTAGGATTTTGTTTCCCTGTGTGAATAAAGAAAATGATTTTCTGAGACCAGTTGATTTAGGAATCTTGGATAAGAATTTGTGAAATGAAAATTCCAAAAGAGAAACCTACACACAGACAAATGCAAATTGTTGGGAAAGTGAAAAGGTGACTTATCCCCAAATTAAGACAATCCAGCCTTAAGTGTGGTAATTACAAAATAAGCCACTATATTTCTGGTACATTCAAGGAACCTGGGGCTTTAAGGAAATCTCTTTTTCATTTTGAGATACATGGAAGGAAACTGTATTTCAGAATCAGTGTTGTTGGGTCTCATAGTTCCTTTATCCACTTTTTATGAAAAAGTTTTTTATTTTTCTCCCCCTCCCTCTTTACCTCCCTCTCTTCCTCTCTCCATCTCCCCTCAAAGAAATGGCCTGAGAAGACAAATCGTCTTTGCATTTTTTGGCTGTGTATTGCAGTTTTCCCTCTTAAATATGCAAATTTACATGTCTACACACATAGTTTTGAGGCAGATCTCTTTCTTGTGATGTACTTCTGAAGTCCCATCTGTTTCTCTCCTCCAGTTCCACAAAGACTAACACGTATGAAGTAGTAACAGAGTTTGAGAACCTCTGGCCCTTGAAGGACTCCAGAGTGCAGTATCAGCTGCCGTCACAATTAAAGGAAGGTTTTGGGAGAAGGCTGTTGACTTGGTAGAAATGATGAATAAGAGTTTTGAAAGGATGAAATTACTAAGTTGTCTGTTGCACAGAGGTCCATGAGACATGTTTTCAAGTATGGCATGGATTATCTGTCTTTCCACTATGCAAAAGTAGCTTTGTCCTCCTGTTCATTGCTTGTGCAGACTAAAGACTGTGGTCGCCGGGAAGCCGCACCACCGGCAGGAGCACATCCAGCATCGTTTTGGAGTAATAGGAGCTCAGAGCTGACTAACTGCTTGGAGATTATGTCACATATTAATCCTGGTATTGAGTAATTCTTCAAAGGTTGAAAAAAATGTGACGTGATAAAATTAAGTGTACTGAAGGTGGCTCATATGTGGCCCAGAGATACAGCTTAGGGTAACAGGTTATAGAGGGTTCTGATTCTTTTTGTTGATTAAAAAAAAAAAACAAACTTGGAACCTCTTAGATAACTCTGGGAAATTTTTGGAAAAAAAGGATGGTAACTCCTTTTTCATGTGGATTCCTGATTGGTGAATGCAGGCTGAGGGGAATTTGTTTCTTTTTGCCATTTTTGTGAGTTTTGTAGCTTCCATGGTTTTCAGCACATGTCCTAAGAATCACTACACCTGAGCTTCCTAAAAGCAGGATATAGGAGCCTGCGCCCCATCTCCTCAGAGATTCTGATAGAGGAGGATGGGGTGAGATTTCTGCCAAGAATTCTGCCAGGTGGGCCAGAGACATGATAGCTTCCCCTCTGTGTCCCTTTGGAGTTCATTTTGATATTTCTGATGCATCCCTCTAAATATCCTGACTTTGAACCCTTTAAGTTGGATGAGCAATAAACAAAAAAAAGGCTCACTCAATTTTGTTTTATACCTCTCAATTTATTTCAAACCACCCCCCCGCAAGTTCTATGTACAATACATGTTGACTGTAGAAAGTTTGAAAAAAAAAATTCTGAAGAAAAGAATTATCTGTGATTTCACCACCCAGAAATTAACCATTGCTAATATTTTGTTGTATACCTTTCTTTTTAGAAAAAAAAATACACATTACATAATTGAAAACTAGGATCATTTCATGATTGTTTTTTGCAATTTTTGCATGTATCAGTACGTTTTTGGGCATATTCTCATGTCTTAATAATTCTTCTGAAATGTGGTGGTTATTGGCAACACAGGTCATTTGTTCAGGTTTCCTGTGCAAGTCTCTTACTGTTGGCAGTATAGGCTACTTCCCCACCCTCACCCCCCCATATAAACATAGCTGTGATGCACTTTGATCTGATTTTCAATTGATGGCTATTTTATTATCATTGTTATTATTTTAAAATTTTATTGGAGTATCGTTGTTTTACACTGTATGTTAGTTTCTGCCGTACAGCCAGGTGAATCAGCTGTATGTGTGTGTATATATGTGTGTGTATGTATATATGTGTGTGTGTATATATATGTGTGTGTGTGTGTGTGTGTGTGTGTGTGTGTATCCCCTCTTTTTTGGATTTCCTTCCCATTTAGGTCAGCATAGAGCATTGAGTAGAGTTCCCTGTGCTGTAAAGTAGGTTCTCATTAGTTATCTATTTTACACATAGCATCAGTAGTGTATATATGTCAATCCCAATGACAACTTGATTATTATTTTTTAAATTAAACTTAAATTGCCTTTTCTTCCTCCTTTCCATTCATACATCTGTCTATCTATCCATCTGTTCCTGGTTTATGAACACTTGATTTAAGTGATTTCAGAATACCAGTGTCTGCCCTATAAGAGTAACTTTGTCCTAGGCTCTTAGAGAGTATAAATTGTTCATTAAGTTATTGTAATATTTCAGTGTCGTTAGTTTTATTAGTCTTAACTTCTCTACTCTACCACGCCAGTGAAACAAGTCCCCTTATTCTTCTGTTTCCCTGCCCCCATCTTTTTTCTCACACCATCCCCCTCATGGAATGCTCTCCCCATTTTTCCTCTGCTTATTTAAATCCTGTCTTCAAAGTGAAAGTGAAAATCACTCAGTCATGTCCAACTCTTTGCGACCGCATAGACTATACAGTCTATGGAATTCTCCACGCCAGAACACTGGAGTGGGTAGCCTTTCCCTTCCCCAGGAGATCTTCCTTACCCAGGGATCGAACCCAGGACTTCCGCATTGCAGGCGGATTCTTTACCAGCAGAGCCACAAGGGAAGCCCCCAGTCTTCAAGGGGGAGCTCAAATTTCACTTCTCTCATGAAGCCTGACCTGATGATCCAAACCCCACGTGATTTCCTAATGGCAATAATTTCAATGTGACAAACTCATGCTACTGTTTTCCATTGTGCTTTCCTTGAACCCAAACTAGATAGAACTCTAAGAACTCTTAGGTCTTGACTCACTCAACACTGTTTTTTAAAACTGAAAAAGTCAAGTTTCAGAATTGTTTTGACCTTCCCAGTAATGGACCAGTAGAACATGTACCATTATAGACCTATTCTTCAATTCACCAGTACTAAGAAGTTTGTAGCAGAACATTCTCCAGTGGGCAGTTTATGACATTTTCTACATGACTGGGCATTTGGGGAAAGTGAATTGCAGTAGATATGCAACTGTCTGCTACTGAGCACAAACATATCACTCTGTCACACCCTAAAAAGTTGAATAAAGCTCAGTTGAACAAGATAAAGCCTCCTTATCCTTCTCCCATGGGTCTGAGCTCACTGATAGAACTGAGCGTGATGGTGTGGCTGCCAGCAAAGGGATATGAAAAACATCATGGGACAGAGAATTGTGAAGGATGCTAGTCACTTGCCATATCTAAGCATTAATATCCTTTTCTGTGAGAGGAATGGAGTTAGACTAGTTCAACTATCTGTAGTAGAACTTGCTGGAAAAAAAAAAACAACAGCTGATGCAAAACGTTAACAGTGGAGTTACTCTGATTGTAGTAGGTACCACGAAGATCCTCACCCTCCAAACCTCTTCTGTATCCCCAGCATTGGTTCCCTTACCACTCAATGGCTTAACATTTGGAGATGTCTCTTCTGGCATTGAGATATCATAGTTCTAAAGCAGTGAAAGCTGCTCAGTCATGTTCAACTCTGTGTAACCCCATGGACTATATAGTCTGGCCTGGAATTCTCCAGGCCAGAATACTTGAGTGGGTTCAGTTCAGTTCAGTCGCTCAGTTGTGTCTGACTCTTTGAGACCACATGGACTGCAGCACACCAGGCCTCCCTGTCCATCACCAACTCCTGGAGTCCAACCAAACCCAAATCCATCAAGTCGGTGATGCCATCCAGCCATCTCATCCTCTGTCATCCCCTTCTCCTCCTGCCCTCAATCTTTCCCAGCAACAGGGTCTTTTCCAGTGAGTCAACTCTTCGCGTCAGGTGGCCAAAGTATTGGAGTTTCAGCTTCAACATCAGTCCTTCCAATGAACACCCAGGACTGATCCCCTTTAGGATGGACTGGTTGGATCTCCTTGCAGTCCAAGGGACTCTCAAGAGTCTTCTCCAACACCATAGTTCAAAAGCATCAATTCTTCGGCGCTCAGCTTTCTTCACAGTCCAGGTCTCACATCCATACATGACCACTGGAAAAACCATAGCCTTGACTAGATGGACCTTTGTTGGCAAAGTAGTGTCTCTGCTTTTTAATATGCTGTCTGGGTTGGTCATAACTTTCCTTCCAAGGAGTAAGCGTCTTTTAATTTCATGGCTGCAATCACCATCTGCAGTGATTTTGGAGCCCAGAAAAGCAAAGTCAGCCACTGTTTCCACTGTTTCCCCATCTATTTGCCGTGAAGTGATGGGACCAGATGCTGTGATCTTAGTTTTCTGAATGTTGAGCTTTAAGCCAACTTCTTTACTCTCCTCTTTCACTTTTATCAAGAGGCTCTTTAGTCCTTCTTCACTTTCTGCCATAAGGGTGTGTCATCTGCATATCTGAGGTTATTGATATTTCTCCTGGCAACCTTGATCCCAGCTTGTGCTTCATCCAGGCCAGCATTTCTCATGATGTACTCTGCATATAAGTTAAATAAGCAGGGTGACAATATACAGCCTTGACATACTCCCTTTTCCTATTTGGAACTAGTCTGTTGTTCCATGTCCAGTTCTAACTATTGCTTCCTGACCTGCATACAGACTTCTTAAGAGGCAGGTCAGGTGGTCTGGTATTCCCATCTCTTTCAGAATTTTCCACAGTTTATTGTGATCCACACAGTCAAAGGCTTTGGCATAGTCAATAAAGTAGAAATAAATGTTTTTCTGGAACTCTTGCTTTTTCGATGATCCAGCAGATGTTGGCAATTTGATCTCTGATTCCTCTACCTATTCTGAAACCAGCTTGAACATCTGGAAGTTCATGGTTCACATATTGTTGAAGTCTGGCTTGGAGAATTTGGAGCATTACTTTGCTAGCGTGTGAGATGAGTGCAGTTGTGTGATAGTTTGAGCATTCTTTGGCATTGCCTTTCTTTGGGATTGGAATGAAAACTGACCTTTTCCAGTCCTGTGGCCACTGCTGAGTTTTCTAAATTTGTTGGCATATTGCATGCAGCACTTTCACAGCATCATCTTTTAGGATCTGAAATAGCTCAACTGGAATTCCATCACCTCCTCTAGCTTTGTTCATAGTGATGCTTCCTAAGACCCATTTGACTTTACATTCCAGGATGTCTGGCTCTAGGTGAGTGATCATACCACCATGATTATCTGGGTCATGAAGATCTCTTTTGTACAGCTCTTCTGTGTATTCTTGCCACCTCTTCTTAGTATCTTCTGCTTCTGTTAGGTCCATAGCATTTCTGTACTTTATTGTGCGCATCTTTGCATGAAATGTTCCCTTGGTATCTCTAATTTCCTTGAAGAGATCATTAGTCTTTCCCATTCTGTTGTTTTCCTCTATTTCTTTGCATTGATCGTTGAGGAAGGCTTTCTTATCTCTCCTTTCTAGTCTTTGGAACTCTGCATTCAAATGGGTATATCTTTCCTTTTCTCCTTTGCTTTTCACTTCTCTTCTCTTCACAGCTATTTGTATGGCCTCCTCAGACAACCATTTTGGTTTTTTGCATTTCTTTTTCTTGCAGATGGTCTTTCTCCCTGTATCCTTCCTGTACAATGTCACGACCCTCCGTCCATAGTTCATCAGGCACTCTGTCTATCAGATCTAGTCCCTTAAATCTATTTCTCACTTCCACTGTATAATCATAAGGGATTTGATTTAGGTCATAGATGAATGGTCTAGTGGTTTTTCCTACTTTCTTCGATCTAAGGCTACCCACTCTTGTGGGTAGCCTTTCTCTTCTCCAGGGGATCTTTCCAACCCAGGGATCAAACCCAGGTCTCCCTCATTGAAGATGAATTCTTTACCAGTGGAGCCACATGGAAGCCTTTAGAGGGGAAAGGCAGATGGTAAATAAATACATGTACATACACATGCAGTGCTATGTAGAAAACTGGAGAGTAGAGAATGATTAGATGAAGTGGTCAGAGAAGGTCTCTTGCATAACTTAACATTTGAACAGAGACTTGTTAGATATGTTAGGAAGGAAGACACGAGGACAGTGGGAAAAGTAGAGGGAATACTGAGTACAAAATCTTGTGGTAGAAATGGAATCTGTTCTGGGGCGGACAAATTGGTGACCTCCCCAGTGACCACCTTAGTCCTCCCTTGTACTTGTTCTCAGATCCCTGTTCTTGTAGTTATCTCTTCCTATCATTGAAGAAACTTCCTGACCTATCATGGAAAGCACTTCCTCCTGTCTCAGAGTGAACCATGGTTCCTAGCAACTCTTTTCCTCTTTTCTGTGATTGGTTTGGGCATGAGCATATGATATTATTATGGTTAATAGTAAAGAGACAGCCTTCACTAATTGTGGTTGTGTCTACATATGATGCCTGGAATTGCAGAAGCCATGAGGGGAGGTTTTGTGTTGAGGGTGGTAGAGCAGAAAGATGGGAAGCATCTGGGTCCAAGGCGATAGCATGAACTAGTGACTTGACCTTAGAAAGCATCTTACTTTGTATTTCTTTTGGTGTTATATAATAAACCCTTATTGTTTAAGCTATTTTTTTTGGTTTGTTTCATATTCTGTTACTTGCAACCTAAAGCATCCTAGAGGATGCTTGAAATAGTTCTTTGTCCAATGCACTTCATTTAAGATCTGTTCAAATGCTGTCTGAAAGACCTTCTTCAACTCTGTAAAATAGGACAGAGGTGGAACTTCAACTCTGATACAGGTTAAAAGTCTTGCACACGTCTAGGTTTAAGTTAGTGGGTGGCCTCCATCTGTTTTCCATGCACACGAAAGGAGAACATGGGTGCTCCGTGGTGTCATTTGGGACTGAATCCCCCTCCGCTGCTGTCTGCTCATGTCCATCTTCATAAATGGTGATTTCGGGAGCTCATTGGCTCCATGTAAAAGGTGAGTGACTCCGCTTATAATAAATTTCCATGTGGTGTGCATGCTCTCATTCCCTTCATTTGACCTTGGTGGGACGGGCTGATGGATCAGTGAAAAGTACAATATGAAAAATGAGTAAGCAGAGCACAGTGAGCAGTGAATCCATCTTGTGCATGATTAGCTGTGGAAAATCTCACCAACGTGACTCAAAGGACACTCTTCTTTCTCCCTTTCTCTTCCCCTCTTCCTGCTCCCACAATACCTCATCAGCCACCCCACAGGCAAGCTTTCCCACACGTGACTGCCTCGTCCCTACCGGCAGTTATCGGATCCTTACAGGGCTTCTTGGATCGGCAGCTATTGGGTAGTGAAAGTGGGCTCAGACAAGGAGAATCATTTTTTTGGGGGCGGGCGGGGAGGATAGAGAAGCAGCTAATAGATCTCATCTGAAGCCTTAGGGAGTCCCCTCCAGGGGCGCGTTGAGAAGACACAAGTGTGAAAGAATGACTCAGTAGGCATTGTAAATCTGCAATTACACCTGAGGACTCAGTGACTCGCGGTTGAGGTCTCCATCAGTTCCATTCGCAGAATCAAGCCCTATAAAACCAGGGCGACAGGATGGTAAATCAAGCTTCTGGGGGAATTGTGGGATCCTGCTGCAGAAGACCTGAGTGCATAAAACGGAAACTTGCCTTTAACGGCAGTGGCTCTTATTGCCATGCTGCAGAGGCCACCTTGGTGGCACATCAAGGTGCTTTTGAAAGAGAATTCCCTGCTGCAGTTGGGCTCTTGTGGGGATGGTCTGCGTCTGTGTCCCATTTTGGGGGCACTAGAGGGTCAGGAGGCAAGCAGGGTGATGAGTGGCTGGAGGTATCTCATCATGCTAACCCAACTGAGCAACTTAGATCACTGTTCAGTCTTACTGCAGAACCTGAGATGTTGCCTTCCTGCCCTTCCAAGCAAGAACATATTCTTCCTAAAGACCAGCACAGGGAAGAGTGTTGGTAGGACATGGGCACTTGCTAACAATTCCTCTGATGGGGGTGATAGAAGTGTCATTCCTTTTTATTGAGTTCCTGCCCATGTGTGCTCTGAACCCTGAGACAAGTCAGTACTTGAGACAGGTGAGGTCAAGGTTCATCCTATTTATTGTATAAGAAATTAAGTTGTAGATTTTCAAAATATTTTATTGTTTTAAAATGTAGTCCTCAGCTCCTAGGGAGAGATTCTTAGAGGATGTGTTAAATGAACTTGAAAGAATACATTGTAATTAAATAAGTTTTCCTGTATACATGGTAAGTTTTGCTCAGGGTGGTCAAACATGACCCTGTAATCTCATTTGCACCATTTATTGCATATGAGCTGTCACAGCAACAGTGCTTCTCTCAACAAATCATTTAACACCTGGTGGCATTCAGTGATGAGTAGTTATTGTTACATCTTAAGACTTCAGATGCACTGGGGAAGCCCTACTTCATGTTACAGTTCTGTGCGTTGGTCGGTCTGCTCTCTTCCTTGTGTCTGTTTTGTCTTGAACCAACAGATTTTCTCTGATTTCAGATGTCAGAGGTTCACAGAGGAAATACATGTCCATGTAAGGCTTAGATTCAGAACTGGCCCACTGTCACTTCTGTCCATGTCCCATAGTCCTTGTGAGGTCTTGTGTGGCATAATGATACGACACATGGCATGTACACGGAGGGTGAAAACTGAGATCAGTCTGCAGTGCGCTGTTGTTATCATTGCCTGTGGCACATAGGATTCTGGTTCCTAGCCAGAGATTGAACTTGCACCCCCTGCAGTGGGAGCTCAGAGTCTTAACCATGGACCATTGGAGAAATCCCACCTTTACTTGTTTAGTCTACATGTAATTTATTAAGCACCTTTCATGAACCTTGTTTGGTTCTCCATCAAGAACAGGACAAAATTCTACTTCACTATTATCCAAAACTTCTGTCTTAGATGACCAAATGAGATTTTACAGTAAAAGAAGAGTGGGTATTTGGTAAAAGTATTCCAAGAGTTAGAAGTAGAATTTAGAAATATGAGACTGATCAGTGTTGTTGAGAATCAGTCCCATCATTGTGTGTTCTTTATTACTGCAGCCGGATTAGCAGTCATGTTTATGATAGGTGGTTGCTGACAAAAAGGATAAATATTTCAAAGAGGACAAATATCTCCATCAGTAAACATTTGCTCCTATCCTGGGTCTTGGTTGTTAATTTTGGTTATGTGACTGACTTGAGCTTGTGGAATAAAGTGAAGCAGGCTTGCAAATCATCAGAAAGAGCCCTAAGAGAATAAAAAGAGAAATAGATGAGGGTAAATTTTCATTTGGCATTCATTTCCCCAAAGATGTAGTCACACAGCAAACATTACAAGATTGACAATTGGGTAATAGATGTATAACATGCCCAAACAGTTAAGTTGTTCTTCAATTAACACCCAGCCCTGTAATGCCATCTGGTCTGTTGGGTTTAAGAAGGATGTAGGAAATTTGGCTAATGTCCAGAGGAACTGTAGAGATAACGATAATTTATGAAATGATATATCTGAAGAGCTTTATGGGGTTGGCCTTATTTACCTAAATAAGAGCAGCTGGAAGGATATTCTTCTGATGTAGGTGAAAGAGTAAGTTAGTTACTCAGTTGTGTCTGACTCTTTGTGACCCTGTGGGCGGTAGCCCACCCAGATCCTCTGTCCGTAGAATTCTCCAAGCAAGGGTATTGGAGTGGGTTACCATTTCCTTCTCCAGGAGATCTTCCCGACCCAGGGATAGAACCCAGGTCTCCTGTGTTGCAGGCAGATTCTTTACCATTTGAACCACCAGTGTATAGGGTTGGCTTTACCTGAGAAGGTAACCCGGTGCCTTTGTGTTTTAACCAGGAAGTGACAAAAAGGAAAAGGTTGACATTTAGGTGTGTTCAAATTAAGTTAGATCTGCAAGAGAATTCCACTAACTTCTTAGGTTTTGTAGTGGTGACCCAGAATTGTTTCCAAGTTGTGGAGTATATCTCCAAAAGAGATTTAATTTTTAACTTTTTAAATGGAAGAGAAACTAGTTCTCTTACAGGAGGTCATGTATTATTCTCCCTGGAGGCAGGGAGTCTGAACCTTTCTGGGAATCTGTTTCTGCATGTTGAAGGAGAAAGTAGGCTCTTACACAGAATTTTCAGATCATTGGATGAGGTAATGAAGGTGATGATACCCTCTGGTCTGGTTCCATCTCCTTGCTATCCTGGGAAGGCCATGATCTACTCAGTCTGAATGGGTAGCACATGGGTTCTATCAAGCTGTAAAGAGTGTTTGAGAACTTGAATTTTCCAGGGAAATGGAAGGTCCATTTTCCCAATTAATTTGTAAGCTGGATGTGGTAGAGATCATTTGAGGGTTCTGAGGGGGTTCCTTTCTCTGTATATTTTAATGTTGGTGGTTTATGTAAAGGCCTCTTAAATTAGGCTGAAGCTCAGAATTCCTCTGCACATCTCAAATACACATGTACAATATCTTTCTTCTCTATATAAAATAAGATTCAAAATTTAACAAGGAAAGTGGCAAATTCTTTGTGTTGTTTTCCACTTAACCCTCAATTACCATACATCATACTTCAAGATCGTTTTCTTAAAATTTGCAGTAATATAGATTATTGAGTTTATGTCTCATCATATAATCCAAAATTTGAGAAGTCTGCAATAGTACATGAAACCTTAGTAAAATATGAAAATTATACACATGGGGAAGGAACGAAAAATAAGCAGTGAATAAGATGGCACAAAAAGGAAGCATTTGGTGTAGTGGAGAGGATGTGAGTGCAGGAAACCTAGAATTTAGTTTCTTCCCCAGTAGTGATGAGACTTTATGTGAATCACTTAACAGCATGTCTTGGTTTTTCCATCTGTGAAATGAAAGACTTGGATTAGG
Organism: Muntiacus reevesi; assembly: GCF_963930625.1. NCBI lineage: Eukaryota > Metazoa > Chordata > Mammalia > Artiodactyla > Cervidae > Muntiacus > Muntiacus reevesi. The sequence continues at coordinate 110,555,296 of NC_089250.1, forward strand.
TCTTATGATGCTTGTTGGTTCTGAAAAGACCTTTGATCTATGGTTAAAACTCCCTTGGAGATGACTTTGTTTTCATATGCCCATTCTATTATTGAAAATCTTCTCAAAGTAGGAGTCTTTACTCAGCTTAATTGAATGGTCCTCAGGTTAGTTCAGGATAGCGTGTTGACTTCTGAATTCAGAGTCATTAGTTATCAGCATTTGGACCATCTCTCTCACTCCTGTGCTCTCAGTCCCCATGGTTAATTAATTATGACACCTTTTCCTGTTGAACCAAAGCTGTGCCTCAGAATCCTTCTCATTACAGCCTGCCATGACCAGGGAAGTAGAGTTGCTTCCTTAGATAAAAACCTATTTACTCTCCCTGACTCAGTGTGTGAAGACCTCAGAAGATGAAGACAGTGTAATCTAAGAGAAATAGATGCCCACCTGAAAGACCTTCCAGTCTAGAGAAATGGTTCCAGGAGCATGAACAACCATGGTTGTGGGGCGGGGGGGGGGGGGGGGGGGGGGGGGCGGCGGTGGCAGTCACTGTTGTCAGGAATTAGTTTGGATTTTCATCAAGATGTTTCAAATTATAGCCCTGTTTTAACTGTGTTGTCTCATGTTGTGGGTACAGAGAATGCTGTGGAAGATAGGTGAAGTGATTTAAGGTGTTGACTTTTCAACATATATGTGTTTGAAAGTCCATAGTCTTTTGCATAATCATTTCATGTGGGTTCTGATATGAGGCTGTTTGTAATTTACAGCATGTGTGACATTAGTCTTCAAACTTAATAGTTTCAAAGCCATCCAAAATTTGGGAATTTCATTTAATGCCATGGATAACTCTCTGCTCTGAGCATCTTTTTTTTTTTTTTTTTTAAATATCATAGAGGGCATTTATTTATTTACAGAGAAGGTCTCTTTATTTCTGATCATTTCTACAAATATGCACACAGAAATAAATCAAATATGTGTCTCAGACTGAATCCTCCAGAAATTTAGGTTCATATTTGATTCTATAATTATATCTCTAAAACTCCCATCAACTCCTCAGGTCAACATATCCTTCTGGAGTTCTGCACCCCAGCTGGGTCACCTTTGCTTTTCTCATCACACTAAGCTGATATCAGAAACCAGGTGTGTGTTTTCCCATCATAATGTGCTTATGTCCTAGATTTCAGTTTTCAAGTGTCCAGAAGAAAGCTTTTGATAGAAGCAACCAACTAGGCAGGGTATTACAATATTATGTATTGGGACTCAGGTGCTCTGAGCATCTTGGAAGACCAGGCTGAGAGTGGGTAGAGACGGGAATAATTTTGTATTTGGTGACACAAGAGAAGGAAACAGTATTTATATGTGTATATACATATTAGAAGCATAGTATATGTGTAATTTTTGTGTATTTTAGGGGGAATTTATTACTCTACATGTGCCCTATTTGAAATTTATGTTAAGAATATGGCAAAAGAGAAAAATATATTAACATTTGGTGTTTCATTGTATTCATAAAAGGCTGTTGTCAAATCCCTTGACTTTTTACAATGAAAGAAAACCCCCCTAGTGATGGGGCATTAGGGTTTCTGGATGAATCTTTAGAATTTGAGCAGCACTGGGCTCAGCTCTGTTCCCTAGCTCAGTTATGCACAAAGGTCCTAGAAAAGGTGACATATCATGTTGTATTCCAAAGTACACTTTCTTTTAATTTACAGCTTAATTTTCAACCTAATTCAGAAGATTGATACTATAATGCTATTTGCAGAAGTATTGAAATGTCAGTAAGTTTTATTGTAGTAATAAAGAGTATTCCATATATCACAGACTCTATAGGGATCCTTGCTTTTTGCATAGATCTTCATAGCAACAACCAGTGGCTAAATGCTGGCAATCATTAATTTTTAAAGAAGACATGGTTATGATGAGTTGAGGAATTAAGGCTGGTGGTGAAGAATGAACTTTAATTTTTTGTCACTTTTTTTTTTTTGGTTGTATGCTAAGGTGAGGCGACAGCAAGATGATAAAAAATGGCCCAAATCCCAGGTTCCTAATACTTAAAATGCTGTCTGCTCATAAAAAGATTTCAGTTAGGGAGAGGCCATCTTTGAGCTCCCGGTAACAAATGGGTATCAGTGGCCCATGAAATAATCAATGCCACTAATCCATCCTAGGACCTGCCAATATGTTAATGGCCCTGGTGCATCGTTATTGCTACAAGACCATAAATCATTCCGGGACCAGAATGCATCGCTGTTGAGGCCTCAAACCCCTTGCCTAGAATAAAATGCTGCCTCCTAACAATTAATGTCCAAACATTTTGCAGCTTTGTGCCTTGATTGTTTTCAGATGCTAAAAAAGTAAGTAGGACAGATTGTAAATCAATAAAACTATAAGACAAAGTGTTTTAATAATAGGAAGGTTCAGAGTAAATCATAGTTCTGTGTTTATTATTGCTTTTGGGGTTATAAATAAAGTTACTTTCTACTACTCAGCGAGGCTACTGAATTAACATGGGTGACCAAGGCCAGTGCTAACCTCTCTGAATGGGGTCCGCTCCTCTTATATCACCCCGAGAAGCCAAATCAAGCAAGCTGGAACCACAAACCCCACTTTGTATTGGAGGGCAGTGTTGACTATACAGTTGATCTGTTTTAGAGACAGTTCCTCTTGGAAATGGCAGAAGTAGCTCAGTATAAAATGGTTTCTTTGGCAGTATCAGATTTCAAATATCCAGTATGCGGAGGTTTCAGTGTGTGGTTATTTATTAGCCATTGCTAATATGAGTGATGGAATAATTTTTACAGTGGTACCCAAGTTAGCTTGGAGTTCTTAGGGACTTTCACTCATGCTTCTTTCCATTAAATTATCTAACCTAGGAGGTTGACTTTGGCTGTAGAAATACACTGTTGCCAACCACAGGCAAACCTGAGAAGATCTTACTTAGGAAACAGTTGCATCCAATTGATCTGCTTCCCTTTGGTCAGTGTCAATTTAGTTTCCTATTGAAGGTGTGGAGAAGCACTCACATAGAAAGTCATTAACTCCACCTTGTAGACACGAGTTTATTTGCTCCCATTATGGGGTTCCTTGTTCTGCAGCTGTACTTTCGGCATGAGAGAGGTAGATAGCCATCCTGGAGAGGTGGCCTTGTCACTTGCTTGGGAGTCACGAATTAAAGGACAGCAGCTTGTAGTGTTAACCATGAACTGGCTTGTGAGCTGGATTCTGACTGTAAATGGAATTGAGACATTGAACCTGGCCGAGCCTGTTGCCTGTGTCAGGTTGAATGTGGTCAGGAACCAAGATAAACAACCAAATGAAGATAGTGGAGTGTGGGGCTTGGGGGTACCTCTAGCATTCAGTTAGAGCGCTGATGTTGAAGAGACACTGTGTCCCCACACAAACGCCCTGGAGCGCCGCGCGCCCCACTGCACTGTGGCGGGCGCCCCTCTCTGGCGCACGTGTGTCCCTAGTGCCCAGTTCTGGCGGGTGTTTGTGGTTTATTTTGGGGCTCAGGAAATAGCAGAGGAAAAGGCCAGAAAAACAGTGGCTGCGTATAGACAGAAAGACAATGAAAACTGATATGACTCTTAACAGAAGTGGCAAGAGCAGGCAGGATGGAAGTAATTTATTCAACGAATTGTCCAAATACATAAAATTGCACTGATGTATGGTGTAGCGGTGGGACAGTGGAAAATTTGATAGTCGTTTCCGTTGTATGAATTACTCAGACAGGATGCCTTTGTGAAGTATGGGGGTTTGTTTAATGTTCTGACAACAATTTAGATCCTGTTATGGTTATTGCAGTGTAATGCCATAGTAAAAATTGAACATGACACACCAGCAATTTATTATTTGTGTGTTTTTTAACCTTGAGTATCGGATTGTTTGTCCAAGCAGATCCTTTGATTTGCTATGAAATTTATTGTTGATAAAAACAATCAGATTTCCATTAGAAGCAAAAAATATTATTATTATTTTTTTTGCCATGAACCATAGATTTAGGGAAAAAATTCAAACTAGGCTACAGGACTTATGACAGGTAGACTCATGACATTATATGGTAATTCAGCATGAAAGAATAATTGTGACACTCTACTTGGTTGTGGAGTATAATCGTGCTGTGAGGTTCAATTCACTGAAAGGCCAAATTATCTTCAACTACATTAGTCTGACAACCTATAATGCTTTGCAGAAGCAATTTGTAGACGTTTCACAGAGTGCCAGCAAACAGGGCTCCCCATTATGCCACCCATTAACAAATTTGTGTAGGGAAAAAAGTAACTTTTCCATTTTCCTGACTGTTTTCAAGCTTTGCAACATAATAAATAGCTAATAGTAGTATTTGCATTGCCATTTACTCTCTTAGTTTTAAAATTTATCTAAGGCATGGGAGGAGAGATTTATATCTGCAGCTCTGCAGCCTGAGAAATATTGATAGTTTCTTTGACTTAAACAATAGCATGGTGCAGTGGAGAGAGCGTGACGTTTGCAGGTGAGTGGTCTGGATTGTTGTCGAAATTCACCATCCGCCCCCTACCTCCCACCGCCCCCGTGAGACCTTTGTCTTGCCAGGTTTTATAACCTTATTCACTTTGGACCTCAGTTGCCCCATCTCTAAGTTGGGGATTATGTTCCTCTCATCTAAGAATCTCTGTCTGGGGGTTAAGAGGTTCTTAGTATTGTCCCTAGCCACTGGGAAGTCTATCTGGAGTAGCTGTGGAGTAGGGGACAGTTTTCCCTTTTGCAGTGCTGGTTTTAGGGAACAGAACCACAGGATGGATGAGTAAGAGGCACTCTCAGCCCTGTGACTCAGCTAGAATTTGCTCCTGAGTGTGTTTTGCTTGACTACATCCATCTGTAGAGGCCCGTTTCCGAGCAGAACCCAAGGCCATGTTAAAATAGATTGTTTGACTTTTATATTCTCAAATACAGAATAAGCAGTTTTCTTTAAAAAAAAAAAAAAAGAGTGAAAAAGCTACCCATGTGCTACAGAAATTTAGGGACACAGCATACAACATATTTGATGAACTTAAAAAAAAAAAACTTTCTTCATAAATCACTGGATGAGTACTAAAAAAAGTTGGTTTTGTTTGCAGGTGTTACTGCATGTGGAGATGTACAGAGCTGTGTGGCTCAGTGTCCTAAATATTTAATAGGGTTTTTCCATTTTCACCTGGATTTTGGGAACTGGAAGAAGCCAGGTGTCTTTCTCCTAAAGGCCAGTGTCCCTGGTATGTTTGTTCTTTTTATTTCCTGATTTGCTGCTTATTTCCTGAGCTGGGCACCCCTAGATTAAAATGAGACTTACAGGAGTGATTGGTTTGCAGAGAAAGGCTAAGACAGCAGGAATGGCCTGGGGTCCCCTCCATGGCAAGAGTTTCCATAAAACGGTCTCACACCTTGGGAGTGAATGGGCATGAGGATAAATCACTCATTATCTTCAGTAATTGATTTGTAATTTATGATTTTAAGAATCATCAAACTCTCTCCACCATTTTTGAGAAGGGGTTGTATGAATCACTCTGTGTCACCCAGTGGCATTAGTTTCCACATCAGAGACTGACCCTTCATTATGACAGGCCGTTAGGCCTCATACCTGCTGCTTTCAGAGGAGGTGATGGCTTTTCCTAAGGGTCAGTTTGAATTCAGCCCTTCCTGTTAGAACTAAGAGATAAGCCATCTTTTTGGTTTTTTAACTTGATCTCAGTTCTGAACTGTTAAAAAAAAGAAAAAGAAATAGGATGATAATCTTAGTAGCTATTTCCAAGGACTTGACCTACCCTTCTTGTTTGACTGGGTAGGGGGGTTTTTACTTGGTTATTAAAGCTCTTTTTTATAGCTAAAACATTAATTTATTTTTATTTTTGACTGTGCTGGATCTCTGCTTCTGCACCCGGGCTTTCTCTAGTTGTGTTGAGTGGGGGCTGCTCTTTGTTGCAGCACACCAGCTTCTTGTTGCCGTGGCCCCCCTAGTTGCCAGGCACGGGCTCCAGGGCGCGCGGGCTTCAGTAGTCGAGGCACATGGACTTTGTTGTCCTGCAGCATGTGGGATCCCTGGAGAAGGGATCAAATCCATGTCCCCTGCATCGGCAGGCAGATTCTTAACCATGGGACCACCAAGGAAGTCCCTAAAGCTCTTTTTATTTTAATGAAACTTAGAGGATATTCCTGGACTCTTGGAATAGAGATGTTGAATCAGTGGTCCTTGGCTGCTTCTCCCTTCATAAGTTGAAAAAACAAATGTGTATGTTTTTTCTGCCTGGTGGCCCTATACTCTAGGGAATTGCTTTTCCAATGTGTGACTAACATCTCCAGGGGGACTGTAAAGAAAGTATAAGAAGTTTAGTGCAATCAGTCAACATTACTGCAAGCATTACCTTTAAGTTTATATACTGTGGAGGGAGAGTTAGTCATCCTCACTTTGGTACAGAGGGTGACCCATGGGCAACAAGCGCAGGTGAAAGCAGGAAGGGCTCGTGAGTAGGGAGGCACTTAGAATAAACATGAATGCAGTTATAGTGGGATAATACATATGGAGAAGGAAAAGAGTTGCAGGGGGGTTGTTGGTGAGTGGGGGTAATGGATTGTTCTGAAGGTCTGGGGTCCCAGGAGTATAGTTAAGAACGAGCTGGAGCATCCATGTTTACACATAGCGCTCTTCAACCTAATTTTGGCTGAACTGTTGTTGACTTCCTTAGTGTTCCTTGGTCACCCACCTGCAGAAAGGGCATGGAGGGAGATGATTGTTGACTTTATGGTTATGGAACTCAGCTAATCGGTGCACCCGCTGGGCTGTAACTTGTTATGCCTGAGCAGTTCTTACACCGGGTCTGAAGATTTTTTACTGGCAAAAGGGAAAAAAACACTGATTTCTCATGACCCAAGGCCCCTACTGGGAGGGAAGCTCTCATCTCACATGGAGGGAAAACACAGTGATACCTCCTGATACAGAGGTTTCTGGAGTGATTTAAATGTGACCAGTGTAGCTCCTTAGCCCTGCTTTGGAAAATCATAGGGTTTCACAGAATGAATGCTTGTGCAGCCCTGTATGATAAGCCTGCAGTGGAACAGGAGGCATCTTGCTTGCTGTGTTCTAGGGTTTTTGAGTCAACATCAGTAACTGCTCCCCCTCACCCCCTGCAACCCACAAGCTGGGGAGCCAGTGATAGGTACCTGATCCACTTATAGTCATTCTTCATTCAGAGCTGTAGTTACTTTCAGACATGGAGGATATTTGTGTTCTGCTGGTTTTCTCAGGGTTGGATCATGCAGGGTTCTAGTCCACACAGAGGCCAGCATGTGGCCCCAGGTACCACCTTACAAACTGCTCCGACCTGTGACGTTCTGGTGAAGGTCCCTGGTTAATTTGGCACTGTGTATTGTCTGCCGCACCAGCTCTCCTCTAGCTTTCCTCCCTTCCCCCCCCTTGAATGGTTCTGTGAAACATCCCCTGTGTTCAGGTTCTAGCTTGCTTCTCTGGTATTTATCTTTGTCATCCTTTACCCGATTTCTCCCTGTGCTGACTCTGTGGTCATGTTTTTGTGGGATGGAATCTCCATCAGATAAGGAGCTGGAGGAGACAGGAAAGGTCAGCATGACAAATCTGTCCTCTGAGTGCCTGTGAGTGTGTTTGGGTAGCTGAGCTCAGCTGATCACAAAAGACAAATAGGAAATATGGAGGTGCTTCCTCAGCAGCCTTAAAGTTGAAAGCAAAATATCTACTGGGAGAAATAGGAGTGTTAGAGTCTCATATTGGAGATTCAGGAGGAGATGCATTCTTGCCTTCATTTGGAAAGGTCACAGGCTTTATTTGCAGTAAGACATGCATATGGTTATAGCTTGCTTTTATTTTCCCTTTTAAAATGTGTATTATATGTCCACACCATGTTTATGTTACAATTGTGTATTTTAACAGCATGCATAGTCTTTAATGTGACAATGCAAAAAAAAAAAAAACAAACTTCAAATGTTATTTTAGCGAGTTGTTTTACATAACGAGAGACGATGATAATCTGTGGGTGTTTCTGTTTCTCTCGGTTAATTTCTTTTCTGTTTTTATTTTGTGGAATTGAAAAAGGACATTTCTAGTGATGGTGTAAAGCTCTTCTAATTTAATTTTATTGTTGTATACCTGTCTCCACTAAAAATGCAAATATCTGTTAGAAGCTGTGTCTTACATTTCATTCTGCTTCATAGATGGGTTTGTTTCTTGGAGTTACCTGTTTTGGGGGAAAACATTAGACTCAAATTTGCAGTAAGGCCATCTTTGATTTCTTTTTCCCTTAATAAGAGAGAAAAGGGAAAGAGAACATGTTTTTTTGAATGTCTGCTACAAGCCAGACAATAACATGCATTATTTCATTAAATTATCATAATAACCTTTTGAGGATGTTATGATCCCAATTTCACAGATGAGGAAACTGAGGTTTAGAGAGATGAAATGACTGACCAGAGGACACACATCCTACAATGAGTGAAATTTGGAGGGAGATGATGGTCTGACTCCCAAAGCCTGTGCTAGTTTCCATGACACCAAACTGCACAGTCTTCCTTCTAATTGCACAGCTTCTCTTGCTGCCATTGAAGAGATCCATCATTCTGAAAAGTAGTAGGGAGTATATATAGTCTTTCATAAGAAATTACCACTATTGTTAAAAAAGTTCTTAAATATCTTTGAACATATATTATGTGCCTAGTTTTTTCTGTCCTTGGATCAGTTGTGTGTGTGTGTGTGTGTGTGTGTGTTTAGGATGCTGATACAGAGAAGGTGGAAACTTGAAAACAGGGTCCATGTCCTCAAGAAGGGCAGAGAAGATGAATCTGAAACTTGAATGAAGGGTGAACACGAGTTTACGAAAAAGGCTAAGTTAAGGGACAGGTCAGGGTGCACGTGCTGTAGTAGCTTAGAAGAGAGGAAGCCCCAGGGAGTGGGTATTGTGGTACAAACTCAGAGACTCTATCAGAGCCTTAGAAAAAGAGTGTCAGGTGATACAGCCTGCAAACGAGTGGCTTTGTTTTTAGGACTGGGATGCTTTAAGCCTGTGTGGAGAAAGGGATGATGAGATAGTGGCTGCTGGGGGTGAAGTGTATATTTGGGTAGATGGAGAAGTAGGTCTATGTATGTGTGAGGCCAGGGTGGTGGTGGTCTCACCAGTTTCTCCATCCTTGGACACCAGCCATGCTGAGCCCCTCTCCATGTGTCTAGGTCCCTCCTACCTTCTCACCTCTGGGCCTCTGTATCTGTTGCTTTCTCTAGGTAACTCCTCTTGATCACCCTGGAGGTCTAAGTTAAAATGTCCTTTCCTCTGGGAAGGCTTTCCTGGTTTCCCCCATTAGGTCTGGTTCTTCTGCTGTTTGTTCCCTTTGACTTCTCTCTTCCTCCGTCATAACATTGATTGTTGTTGTTTAGTTGCTAAGTTGTGTCTGACTCTTTTGTGACCCCATAGCCCACCAGGCTCATCTGTTCATGGGATTTCCCAGGCAAGAATAATGGAGTGGATTGCCATTTCCTTTTCCAGGGGATCTTCCCGACCGAGGGATCAAACCCATATCTCCTGCATTGACAGGCAGTTTCTTTACCACTGAGCCACCTGGGAAGCCCTATAACATTGATTATATTTTAACAACTCATGTACTTGTCTTTCTTGCTAAACAGTAGGCTCCAGTGAAGGGAGCACAGTTAGCAAAGACTCAGGCACATAGATAGTAGGCGAGCAAATCATTTTTGAATGAGTTAATGAATGAGTGAATATGTTTAAATTTCATTAGTCAACTCATGAAAGCCAGGTTGTTTCGTGTGTCTGTTGAAGTCAGAAGGAAGGTTCATTTGCTGTTTATCTGTCAAAGGAGGGCATGCTCCCCAATTGAGACAGACTTGTCATCAGGTCCCCAGGTTTATCCTTCAGTATCCTCTCAGGAGTTTTATCCAGTGGTGGAGGTCCTATAATGAGAGCTCCTGGTATGGATACTAGAATTGCTCAAGCAAGTTAAATGTATTCACAGGGACCTAAAGTGTTGCATTTTTGCTTGAGTGGGAGGGGCAGGCAGAGAAGCCAAGTCATTAAAAGTGAGGGTGGGTGGGGGTTCTTGTGCACGGGGAGTGTTAACTTCTGTGGGCCCTCTGACATTTCTGGTGACATGTCATAATTGAACAAGGACAAGACACTGTAGATTGGCCTATGACAAATAAAGTGATGGGATGAACCCCCAGTCTTGTGCATCTGTCTGCTTTTAACCCCTCCCAGTGCCATCCTAACTTTCTCATAATGCATTGCTAAAAATTTCCTTTCATATTCTACCTGAAAGCCACCATGGCTCCAGCTTCCTGGCACAGTCACTGAATTTATTTTTGGCTGCACCACAGAGGACGTGGCATCCTCGTTCTCCCTGCAAAGATCAAAGTTGTGCCCCCTGCAGTGGAAGCGTGGAGTCTTAACCACTGGACCACAGGAGAGTCCCCAGTGACTGAACTTAATGACCTAGACATTTTCTTATTTGAGGTGATAAAAACTCAAGTTGTTCCATAGAGCACTGTCTCTCTCTTACTCAAAGTAAGATTGATCTAGTTGTAGGACCTTTCTAGAATCTGTCTTGTGAACTCTTCGAGCTCTGTTTATGCCTCCCTCTTTGGTATCTACAAAGACAATTATGTGCTGCTCCTCCCAGCATTGACTCGTTAACAGATGCACAGTGGCCATGGCCCCACCACGCAGCCCTTTAGGCTGGCCGCGATTTGTCCCACCTCACCCCCTGTAGTATGAACTTTGGACATCCCATTCTGGGTGAGCTGCTGTAGCCCTTTGAGTACTACTAAGGTGAGTTTTTTCCAGCTCATTGTAAATGCATCCTGTTGGGACCAGGCAGAGTCCTGCTGTAGTTCAGGTGAATTGCTATCTATTGCTTCTCTCTTATCTCCTCAGCATGTCACTCCATCATAGAAGGAAATTAAATTGGCTTGGCATGGGTTGCTCTTCACAGAACTTGCTAGTTGTTCCCTATACCTTAGGCTTCTCTAGGTGATTGCAGATTGATTGCCTTATGATTTATACACCAGAGCTGAAAACTTTCCTTTTGAGACTTGAAGTTCTTACACAGATCTTAAGCTGGAGCCTTTTTTTTTTTTTAAGAAAGAAAATGAATTCATTTGTTCTATATAAAATTAAATGTATGGGAGACTTTTTGGGAAGGGGAAAATGGAAGAAAAAATGTCCAAGCCCACCTCTGCTCATACTAATCTATACTTTTTAGCAGTTATTTCTGAGAGAGTGATTTATTTACACTGACAGCTTGTTACTTATGGTAGCTGCTGCCAGCTTCTGAAGTAATCTGATAACGTCAAAATGTGAAGGGAAGCTATAGGCTTTGCCTTGACTGACTTGCTATAAATCATGTACATTGCTGGTGTCTATATGAGGATGCTTGGGTTGATACTGATGGAAATACAAATCAAATACAACACATGGTAACCCAATTCAGAGCTAGAGATTTTGGATTAAGCCTATTGGATTCATATTTTTAAGTGAAACAGAGCAGACATACCCGGTTGTGTATTGAAACTTCGAAACTGTCTACTCTGGTAACTTCAAGGACAAGCAGCTGCCTTTGAAATGAAAGTACAGAGTGGTGGGCTAGAATGGATTTTTATTTCTTTATTCATTCAACAGCCATTTATTGAACAACTACTATGTATATGTCAAGGGGAAGGTATGTAATTTACCTTTTTTCTTGGTTTATGTAAGCTTCATGAGGGTAGAGCTTTGTCTTGGTCATCACTATATCCATTTCTTAAAATAGTGCTTGGCCCACAGTAATTTTTCAGTAAATATTTGTTGAATGAGAATAGGAAGCCCAGAGTCTGAATATTAATGCTGTCAAAACCTGGAAGTTACTCTCTAGGCAGAAAGAGTCATTCCCTTCTTTGGACTCCCTATAGAGTCCTCTCTTGTCCTTTCTATAGATTTCTGGTAAAGTATCTTTCATGCATGCATCCATGGTCACTTGCTTAGTTGTGTCTGCCTCTTTGCAACCCCTGGACTGTAGCCAGCCAGCCTCCGCTGTCCATGGGATTTCCCAGGATGAATATTGGAGCGGTTGCCGTTTCCTACTCCAGGGGATCTTGCCGACCTAGGGATCGAACTCATGTCTCCTGCAACTTCTGCGTTGATAGGCAGATTCTTTACCACTGAGCCACCTGGGAATCCCAAAAGCATATTTCATACTGTAATGTAATTGTTTGTTTATACACTGTTCTCTTCGGCCATAGCACAAGCTTTGTCTAAAAGGGCAGAAATCATGTCTTACTCACCTTGGACTTCCCAGTGGCCTGGCATGTGGGTGGTACCAAATAATTGCTTATAGCTATGGAATGACATAATTCTTATAAAATTAACCATTGTATCTCTGTATTTTCATGTGTGCATAATAATAATAAAAAAAATCTGAAGTACATATACTGCTACATGCCAACAGTGTTCATATTGACAAGTTCTAGAAAAGATGATTTTTATACCATTCTTTTTGTTTATCTACGTTTTCTAATTTTTCTAGGTTAAATATTACCTGTGAACTTCAATAATAAAGGGGAAAATATTTGGTGTCTTTTTCTCTAATCGCTTCACATATGAAGAGATGAGTTTGTGAGATTTTGTGTATGTGTGGCTTTCTTGGTGGCTCAGTTGGTAAAGAATCCACCTACTGAGTGAGACGCAGGTTCAGTCGCTGGGTTGGGAAGATCCCCTGGAGAAGGAAATGGCAACCCATTTCAGTATTCTTGCCTGGGAAATCCCATGGATATAGGAACCTGGAGGGCTACTCAAAAAGAGTTGGACACGACTTAGCAACTAAGCAACAATAATAATGAATTTTTATCAGTTGATTCAACCAAATGCATCAAGGGAGTTTGCTGAATAATGGAATCCTTCAGTAAATGGGGCACCTACTCTCAAATGTGTCTTTGGTATAAATGTGTCTTTTAATATAAATCTGGACACTTAACTGTTGGGTTTGCTTAGAGAGAGGCACACCTGTGTTGCAGAGGAAGCCTGAAACAACATAGTCTTAAACCATGATGAGAAACATGAGGCAATAGTCAAATTTATTCCCAATACTTACAGATTCTTGGTTGAGTACAAGTGGAATGCTGCATACCCTATATCTAGTTACATTATATCTTCTTGTCATGAAAAACATGTTTTCATTAATGACTTGAAATTCCAGATTTCAATTTAGAATTCTTCACCTCTTTGGGGTTTTAAGCTGGAACATGGTGGCATGAACACAGCCTACCCTGGGTCCACTGCCTGTTTCCCTTCTTGTTGTACCCCTAGCTGTATTGTCCTATAAGGAGCCTATTGCATCTGTGTGTGGATACTCCTACATGTCCATCCTCAACTTGTCATAAAGAACCATCTCTCATGTTAAGGTTGGACGCTGGTTTACTTTTGTAGGATGGACCAGGGATCTAGAAGTGGGCTCTGGGTCATCTGGGCAGAGAGTTTCAGAATTCTGGATACCCAAAATGCATCTTAGAAAGTAGAAGATGTACTCTGGAATGTTCCTAGGCCTTGTATCCCATGGAGGGAAGGCACAGCCTAAGGAAGGCTGAAGCCAGCTCAGGAAAGTGGTGTCCTCTAGCTCAGGCCTAGGAGTGTTGCTGCCAGTGGTAGATATGCACTGAGAGACTGCTTCATGGCTCCCAATCTAAGGACAAATCCATGCTTCCTGAATTACAGGCACAAAGATCACCTTAGATTTGGACCAGTATTAATGATCCAGTGGTCTCAAATTTTAATATGTGTAAGAGTCTCTTGGGAATGGATCAGAATGAATACTTGGCCTATGCTTTGAAGAATTGCTGATGCCCAATGAGTAATTATGACAGCCATGCCCAGGCCACTGCCGAATTCCCAACTTTGAAGAGAACATGCATGGGAGGTACTTAGTACAATGGTAATCCCTTAATAATTGGTAGCTGTCATTATTGTTATTATTATTACAATTATTATGAGTTGATTCCCATGTCTTACAATCCAAGAAAGGCCAGTGAGGTTGTGTAATTTTCTCTTGCTGAGTGAGAACTAAGAAGGAGTTTGTATGTTTCACATTTGTCACTGTCATACTTGTCATGCTTATCTGTCATCATCAGGTAAACTGTTCCCATCCTATAAACATGTTATTCATCTCCTTGCCCTAACTTCATGAGCAAGCTCACTTTGCCTTTCTATTTTGGTGCTACAGTTTGACTTTGTTTTCATACACAGAGTGAACAAAAATTAGTGGGACTTTCTTATTTGTTTATTTTTAACTTAAGGGACTTTCTTATTTAGATGCCCGTGACTGGGGCAGAATGAAGGATCATGTGTTAGTTTCTTACCTTGAAGTTTAGTTATTCTTGCTTTTGCTAGAAAGAAAAGGAAGTGGGAGGAAAGTTCTTTCTTTAGGAGTTATTAAGGAGGAGGGAAACAACTTTCCTTTAAGAAACAGACTCACCTTAAAATGTTCTGTGTCTTTAAGGAGGGTGGTGGTGAGTGGGGGAGGATAGGATGTTGGAGATAACCAGAGCTCTCTATATACCACTGGATTTGTCATTCCAAAGTAGCTGATGGATCATGAGGCCTAAGGAAGGTACAGAAATGGACTTTCATTGTTAACATTCTACTGGGAAATAGGGATTTTCAAGAAGGAGACTTCTCAAACCCTTTCCCTTTAGGATTCTTAACTTTGTCTGGAGCTGACTCTGATCTTTGTAGTGTCCAAGAGACCCAAAGGAGAGGGTTTCTGGATTTATATGCTAGTTGATGAGTCCAAGACAGCAAGCTTCTTCTTCTTTTGACTGTCTATGCATGGGGTATTCTGTTGTCTTCTGCTTTCCCCCTTGTGTCAAATGCTATATTTGGTTTGCTTAGATGGTACAAACCTAGGGGAGTAAGGAAAAATTTAAAAATAGTAGGACTCAGCCCAAAGTGGAAAATAACCAAAGTGGTTATTGAGAAGCCAAGGTTATACACATGAGGAGACAGAGAACAACCAACAGGGCCATGTTGGAGGGATAAAGAGAATTGCCATCCTCTGAGATACTCCACCATGTTGTCTTGTCTCTGAAGAGGAAAAAGTCATATGATGAGTACTTAGTAGAGTTGGACTATAGTCTTGAAAGTATCACTTCTGCTCTAGGTTGATTGCCTCTTTGTTGCAACCAGAGGATCTTTCATTTCCTTTCAGTTCTAAGAATGTTATTTTTATAAATATATTTTATATAAGACACATGGTAACCAGAAAGATCTATTGTGTAGCAGATACACAAAAGATTAACAGAGGAATCAAATCATTCTGCCACAAAAGTCATCAAATCACAAAGCAAGGTAGCAAGAGAAGAAGCAAGGAACCAAAGAACTTGAGAATATCCATAAGATAATTAACAAAATGATAATAGTAGGTCCTTATATCAGTAATTACCATAAACATAAATGGATTAACTTTTCCAATTAAAAAATGGCTTAGTGGATAGAAAAAGTAGATCCAATGATATGTTGCTCACAAGAGACTGTCTTTAACTAAGTATAATGGGCTGAGAGTCAAGGGATGGAAAAAGTTATTTCAAACAAGAGGTAGCTAGAAGAAAGCAGGGTTAGTTATACATAGAGCAAACAAAATAGACTTCAAGCAAAAAATGGTCAAAAGAGACAAGAAAGGTAGTTATATAAGAAAGGAGTCAATTCATTAAGAAGGTATAACAATTGTAAATATTTATGTAGCCAACATTGGAGCACTTAAATATGTAAAGCAAATACTAACAGAACTAAAAGGAGAAATAAATAGCAACAAAATAATAGTTGTGGACTTTAATGCCTCATTCAAGAATGGATAGATAATCCTGACAGAGAACCAATAGGGAAAAGCAGATTTGAACAATACTATAGAACAAATGTGGAGAAAGAAATGGCAACCCGCTCTAGTACTCTTGCCTGGAAAATCCCATGGATGGAGGAGCCTGGTAGGCTACAGTCCCTGGGGTCGCGAAGAGTCGGACACGACTGAGCGACTTCACTTTCACGCATTGGAGAAGGAAATGGCAACCCACTCCAGTGTTCTTGGCTGGAGATTCCCGGGGCATGGAGGTGCCTGGTGGGCTGCCGTCTATGGGGTCACACAGAGTCGGACATGACTGAAGCAACTTAGCAGCAGCAGTCATAGCAGCAGCATAGACCAAATGACTTAATAGACATATGCAAAACATTCCATCCAACCAGAGAAAAAACACATTAAGTGCACATGGAACATTTTCTAGACTAGATCATGTGTTAGATCATAAAGCAAGTCTCAGCAAATTTGAGATGGTGGAAATTATATCAAGTGTGTATTCTGACCACAGTAGTATGAAACTTGAAATGAATAGCAAGGGAAAGCTGAAAAATTCACAGATATGTGGGAGCAAAACAGCACACTTCTGAACAACTGATGGATCAAGAAGAAAAGGGAACTACAAATTATCTTGAGATAAATGAAAATGGGAATACAGTGTATCAAAATTAATGGGATTCATCAAAGTCAGTTCTAAGATGGAATTTTATAACAGTAAATGTATCCTTCAAAAAAAGAGATCTTAGACAACCTAACTTTACACCTCAAGGAACCAACGAAAGAACAAGCTAAGCTCAAAGTTACCAGAGGCAATGAAATAATAGACGAAAACAGCAATGGATGAAATAGAGAACAGGAAAACAATAGAAAAGAGTAATGAAACTAAGTTCTTTCAGAAGATAAAGCATAAAGAAAGAAAAGAAAGAAAGAAAATGCTCAGTCGTGTCCGACTCTTTGTGGCCCCATGGACTGTAGCCCACCAGAATCCTCCATCCATGGAATTTTCCAGGCAACAGTATTGGAGTGGGTTGCCATTTCCTTCTCCAGGGGATCTTCCTGACCTAGCGATCGAACCCAGGTCTCCCACAATGCAGGCAGACGCTTTACTGTCTGAGCCACCAGGGCAGCCCATAGATAAAGTGTAAGACCTTAAAATAACCAAGAAAAAAAGGACCCAAATCAGTAAAATTACAAATGAAAAAGAATTACAGTGGATGTCACAGAAATACAAAAGATCATGAGACTACTCTGAATAGTTATATACTAACAGTTTGCCTGACCTAGAAGAAAAAAGTTGCTAGAAACATACAACCTATCAAGACTGAATCATGAAAAATAGAAAATTTGAACAGACCCAAAGCAAAAGATTGAACCAATAATCATAAAGTTTCTGACAAAAGAAAACCCGTAACTAGATGGTGTCATGGTGAACTAAACCAAACCTTTAGAGAAGAATTAATGCCAGTCCTCCTCAAACTTTAACAAAAAAGTGAAAAGAAGGGAACATCCCCAAACTCATTTTGCAAGGCCAGAATTACCCTAACAAAGTCAGATAAGAGCCCAACAAGAAAAGAATACTATAGGCCAGTATCTCTGATGAATATCAGTGCAAAAATTGTCAACAATATACTAGCAGACCAAAACCAACAACACATTAAAAGTATCATAGAGTGTGATTAAATGGGATTTATCCATGGAATGCAAGTTTGGTTCAATATATGCATTTCAATATGTGCAATGTTATACATCACATTGCTAGAATGAAATATAAAATAAAATCATTTTAATCAATGCAGAAAATACACTTGGTGAAATTCAATATCCATTTGAAATTGGAGCAAATTGGGTGTAGAAGGAATGTAACTCAACATAATACAGGCTGATATGACAAACCCACAGCTAACACCATACTCAATGGTGAAAGGTTGAATGCTTTTCTTCTAAGATTAGTAACAAGACAAGGGTGTCTGCTTTCACCTCTTTTATTCTAATAGTAATGGAAGTCATAGCCAGAGTAATCAGGTAAGAAAAAGAAATAAAAGGCATCTAAATTGGAAAGAAAGAAAGAAAATTGTCTCTGCTTGCACATGACATAATCATATATATTAGTAGAAAATCTCAAAGATCCCCCCAAAACTGTTAGAACTAATAAAACCAATGAAGTTGCAGAATATGAAATCAACACACAGATCAGTTTTATTTCTATACACTAATGCAAGTTATCTGAAAAAGAATGAAAGAAAGCACTCCTGTTTATAATAGCGTCAAAAATAATAAAACACTTAGAAATAAACATAACCAAGGAGATAAAGGATCTGTACACTGACAACTATAAGAGACTGATAAAGAAATTGAAGAAATAAATAAATTAAAATATACCATGTGCTCACAGACTGGAAGAATTAATATTACTAAAATATCCATACCAAAGTCATCTATAGACTCAATGCAATCCCTATCAAGATTCCAATGGCATTTTTTTTGTAGTAGAAAAAACAACCCTAAATTTTATATAGAACCACAGAAGACTCCGAATAGCCAAAGCAATCATGAGAAAGAACAACAAAGCTGGCAGTGTCACACCTTCTGATAAAATTTAGTAATCAAAACCCTATGTTTTTGGCATTAAAACAGACACATAGACCAAAGGAACATAATCACAAGTGCAGAAATAAACCCATCCATATATAGTCAAGTAATAGTTGACAAAGCGCTGAAAAATACTTATAGACTTCCCTGGTGACTCAGATGGTAAATAATCTACCTGCAATGCAGGAGAGCCAGGTTTGATCCCTGGGTGGGGAAGATCCCCTGGAGAAGGAAATGGCAACCCACTCCAGTATTCTTACCTGGAAAATCCCATATACAGAGGAACCTGGTGGGCCACAGTCCATGGACTCACGAAGAGTCAGACACAGCTGAGCATAGTTCATAGTTCAAGAATACTTAATGGGGAAAATAGTTTCTTTCAATAAATGGCGTTGGAAAAACTGGATATTCAAGTGCAAAAGAATGAAACTGGAGGCTTATATTATTTACTTACAAAAAGTTCCTAGATATTGATCTTGGCAATGACTTCATGAATATGAAATGAGAAGTACAGAGGGCAAAAGCAAAGTAGATACTGTAAGTAGAACAGTATCAAACTAAAAAAACCTGTTTTCTTCTTTTGAACAACAAAAGAAATCAACGAAATTAAAAGGCAGCTTATGGAATGGGAGAAAATATTTGCAAACCTGAAAATATTTGCAAAATCTGATAAGGGATTAGTATCCAAAGTATATGAGAAACTTTAGAACTCAGTAACAAAAAAGCAAATAATGCAATTGAAAAATTTACAAAAGACCTGAATAGACATTTTTTTTTCCAAAAAAGTATTCAGATGACCCACAGATACATGAAGAAGTGCTCAACATCAATAATTATCAGGAAAATGCAAATCAAAACTACAAGAATGGCTGTTATGAAAAAAATAAGTGCTAGCAAGAACGTGGAGAAAAAGGAAATCTTCTGCACTGTTGGTGGGAATGTAAATTGATTCAGCCACTATAGAAAACGGTATGGAGGTTCCTTGGAAAATTTAAATTGAACTCACATATGGCCTAGCAACTGCACCTCTGCATATATATCCAAAGGATATGAAATAATTACCTTGAAGAGATATTGGCATGCTTGTGTTCAGTGTGGCATTATCTATAATAGTCAAGATGTGGAAACCTAAGAGTTCATTGATGGATGAATGGGAAAAGGAAATATGAGAATGTATGTGTGTATATATATAAATGTATAAATGCATATATTTTTATATGTGCATTATAAACCTATATGTATATAAATATTATTCAGCCATTAAAATAAAGAATTCTTGCCATTTGTGACAAAAGGGATGAAGCTTTTGGGCATTTTGCTAAGTGGAATAAATCTGACTAAGAAAAATACTATATGATCTCACTTCATGTAAAATCTAAAAAAAAACTGAACTCATAGAAACAGTATATATTGGTTGTTGGTGGGGATGGTCTGGTGGGGAAATGGGTGAAGTGGTCAAAAGGTATAAACTTCCAATTATAAGATGAGTAAATTATGAGGGATGGAATGTACAGCCTGGTGACTATAATTAACAATACTATATTGTATACTTGAAATTTGGTGAGAAAGTATATATTTAAAATTCTCCACACACACACATACACACACTCACACACATAAATTAAAATGATGTGAGGTGATCAATGTGTTAACTAACCTTCTTGTGTTAATAATTTTATAATACATATATCAAATCATAAAGCTTCTTTACCATCTGAGCCACCAGGGAAGCCCAGACTTATAAAATGTTGTATGTCAGTTATATCTCCATGAAGCTGGGGGGGATAATTTATTCATAAAATATTAATTATACCCTTATTTAGAGAATCATTTTGGGTGCTGAAAGTACATAAACAAGTTACTGTCAAATCACTGTGTGCTCATTGATTCAGTGAATGTTTGTTGAGTACCTGCTCTTTTCTAGGCACAGTGCTCATTGTTGGGGATACTAAAGTGATTAGAGACATAGATTTTGTTCCCATGGCTACTGTCCCATGTTCCCATGCAGCTACTGTCTTGCAGGAGTGCCTGTCCGCTCAGTGTATGCTGATCAGTGGATCTTGGTATCAGAAAGTAGGGTGAAGGGAGTGCCTGGAATTAGAAGAAGAAATGTAAGCGATTTAAGGCATTTACCAAGCATTTTTCATTCTTTGTAAGTCTTGGCTTAATTAATCCCCTTCTCATAGAAGCCCTCCCTGGCCACTTGATTTAGTACTACAGTCTCCACTCTTTGAAGTTCCTGATCCTCTAATTCTGGTCTTTTTCTTCTTACCTTAACTACTGCCTGTTACCACTGATTACTTTCCAACATGTGATATAATGTACTTATTTATTGGAATTTTTGGAGATGATTTGTGTACCTTGTGGTAAAATATGTGCTCCACAAAGGCTGAAATCTTTGCCCTCCTTGTTCACTGAAGTATCCCAAGTGCCTGAAAGTGTAGTGGGCACTTGAAAGATATTTGTTGAATGGATTAATAAGTGACTGCATGACTGAGGTGTAGAGTATTATTACACTGTTGGAGGAAACTTGGTGTATTATTCAGTAAGTCATTAATCTTGAGACATTGATGGTCATTAACCTACTAATGTGAAAGTCTTTTGTTTTGAGGGGCGATGATGTATAATGGCAAAACAAGATGTATTTTCTTTGGTAAAATGTGGCTGGCCCCAGGGTAATTCGGCATCTAGCTCTGCTCAGGGAAAGCACTCAGCTGTTGACTTGGTTAAGTTGGGCTGAGCTGTCAGAAATATCTTTGTTTCATATAAATTTTAGGATTACTTGTTTCTAGTTCTGTGAAAAATGTCTTGGGTAATTTGATAGAGATTGTATTAAATCTGCAGATTGCTTTGGGTAGTATGGCCATTTTAACAATATTAATTCTTCCAATCCAAGAGCGTGGGATATCTTTCCATTTTTTTAAATCATCTTCAGTTTTCATAATTAGTATTTTGTAGTTCTCAGGATATGTCTTTCACTTCCTTGGTAAGGTTTTATCCCTAAATATTTTTTAATGCCATTTTAAAGGGGATTATTTACATCCCTTTTCTGGTATTTCATTGATAGTGTAAAGAAAGGCAACCAATTTCTGTATGTTAATCTTATATCCTGCCAGCTTACTGAATTTGTTGATCAGTTCTAGTAGTTGTGTGAAATCTTTAGGATTTTCTTTATATGTAGTATCATGTCATTTGCATACAATGACAATTTAATCTCTTCCCAGTCAATTTGATTACCTTTTCTCTTTACTTCTTTGTGCAAGAAATAATCACCAACAACACATCACCCAACCCAAACTCTCTGACTAGTACTGATTTGTTCTTTTGGCGAGGATTGCTGTGATGTGTTTTGTATTGCCTCTGGGCTAGCCACCCTGAGAGCCCCGTGCTCCTGCCTGATGCTCTGACTTGGGCTCCAGGTCCCGTATTTCCTGGTCAGAAGCTTTTCTTCATATTAACCCTGAGTATACTTTTCACTTTGTTGAAATAAAGTATTTCTCCTCTCTTGGTCTTGTATGATGTGGTTGTACTTGCCAGCAGACAATAGAAGGTGCTGTAAGCTATCCTCTCAGCTGAGATTCCTGGTTTTCCCCTGCACCCACTCTGAAGCATCACGCCCTAACTCCATAAACCTACTTATGTGTTTGTGAGATGCAGAAAGCCTGATACACACCACTTCTTAGAAAAATCTTGTACCTTTGATCACTGTAAGTTGCTTACACTTTAACTGTAAGCTCTGTGTGTGTGTGTGTGTGTGTGAGGGTGGGTAGGCAGATGGGCAAGACCTGAGGGAGGGTGGCCAAGAGTAATTCTAAAGGACCAAATACATCAGCTTCCTCCCCAAACTTTCCTCCTTGTTTAGTAAGTGAAGACACGTGAAAGTGGAACATTTGGCGCTTTGCACCAATATTATGGTGTAAAATTATAGTTAGGAATATTGTGTAAAAATCGTAATAGTTTGCAGTTATAGCTATGGTGAGAACAGCAGGCAAGACTATAAGCTTTAATTTATGTTGTGCTTTGGACATTTTTCAGAAACTATTTACCCATTACCTCTTAGGTCAGTGGCCTAATAATGCAACAAAGCACTTTTTGAAATTGCAGATAATTTTCAGT
Source organism: Muntiacus reevesi (assembly GCF_963930625.1). NCBI lineage: Eukaryota > Metazoa > Chordata > Mammalia > Artiodactyla > Cervidae > Muntiacus > Muntiacus reevesi. The sequence goes on from NC_089250.1 coordinate 110,577,841, forward strand.
GCTCAGATCTCTGTGTAGTATTGATGGGGAGGGTGGTTGATTAGGACCTTGGGAATTGTGCTTGATGGGAACAATCTGGAAGGAGTGAAAAATTATTAAACACACACAGCGGGAGATGGAGGATTTACCATTGTCGTGCGGTGCTATTAATTCTCATTGCTCGGTACAGCGGCTTGATTGCATACTGTGAATACTGTTTATTGGAGAATGGGTACAATTTTGCTGCAGTTGTTGTAATGTAATACTAAATGCTAATTAGGCTTCTAACAATAATTAGAACCTCTTGCCAGACTTAGAAATAGAAACACTCAATTGAATTTACAGAAACAAAGACCTTTAAGCTATGCCAGTAGCAGCGTCGACTTCAAAAGTTTTTTACGTTTTTAGTTACAGAATTGCCAACACATATATTTTTTTTTATGGTGTGCATAATGAGTTCATTTATGTTCTCAATAGGATTATTTTTAAAATGAGATAAAGCAAACCTCCTCCTCCCCATCTGATGAAGAAAACCTACAAACACAGGTATAAACTGAAATGCACCTTTGTTACCATGCAGATGGCAAGGCGCTCCTGGGTGTGTGGGGAAGGAGGGGCTGGGCTGGGAGCTTGGCTGATGGGGGTTTTGGCTCCATTGTGGATACTTTTCCCTTGAACCCTTCAGTGTCCCCTCTCTTCACTCAGACACACACACACACACACACACACACACACACACACACACACACACACATCAGTTATCACCTGATTGCCTGAGTTGTTTTATTCTTTTTAGCTGCTTTGCTTTGTCAAACTTTTTAAGTCTACAGGATGGCAGAACTCTCAGCAAAGTAGGGAGTGTGTCAGGTTGAGCTGTGAGCGGTAATTAGCTAAGAACTTCCCTGGCATTCTTTGGGCCTTGTGGTTTTACCCCATCACTGCTGGGCTGGAGGCTTGGGCGGCTCCCAGAAATGTGGCCATGGACAAGTCAAGGAGGTCAGCAGGACCTGGACATGTTTTTTTTGGCCGTGGACACTGTTGTAGCTTGTGACCTGGGTTTGTTTGGCAGCACTTGACTAAGGCCTTTGTTGTTGGGGTCTCAACACTATATTTAATTTCCTCATCTTGTTTTGTTTTGAAACCCAGAGGTACAAAAACTTAAGCAAACCTCATTGACCCTCCCTTCATAAATATACCACGTGAAACAATGGAGAATGCCTCCCCTCCTTTTAATTTTAATGGAACTGAAGTTGATGAGCTGGTCTTTGGTGTGAATAATTAGCTGCTTGACATGATGTATCATGTTACCCCTTTGTCTGGAGCCATCAAGGTAATAGAAATAGAATCCTGAAGCCCTATTCTGAAACAGTATTAAAACAATGTAAGCTCTGCTGCTGCACAGGTGCCAAATTTCTGGTTAAAGTGAGTTCTCACAGGTTTCACTGGCTATGGGGAAACAGGTTTTATGATGGAAACACTGGAAGCCCAGTTTTGTGCCAGCCTCCAGCATGAAGCATGGCTAGCAAAGAAGCAATTTTTGATGACTCTCTGGTTTTGGTTAGAGTGGTCATTTATAGAAGCTGTTAAAAACAGGAAAGAAAAAGAATGTTCATAGAAACTTCCATTTTCATGCCTTTATTAATATTTCAACAAATTCTCGTCCAACTTAACTCCTTCCCCCAATTAAGGGACTTAATCATTCCTGCCCCCAGCCCCACCCTCCTCTGGTAAATTTTTGTGGTTTTTTTGGTTATTGTTGTGGCTTCCTTTGAGTTCCTTTCATTTTTGTTTTTGACCTTCTCAACTTGTCTCCTCCTTACCAAATGCTCCCCCTACTGGTGGGGCCTTTGCCTTTTGGGTGGACGTGTGCATGTGCCCCGTCCCTTTAGTTGTGTGTGACTCCTCGTGACCCACTGGCCTGTAGCCCTCCAGGCTCCTCTGTCCATGGGATTTCCCAGGCAAGAATACTGGAGTGGGTTGTCATTTCCTTCTTCAGGGGATCTTCCTGACCCAGAGATCAAACCCAAGTCTCCCACATTGCAGACTGAGCCACCGAGGGCCCCAAATCAGAGCTGCTTATTCAGGTCACCCAAGCCAGTTTCCCTTCTCAGAGATACGTGATCCATGTTCTTTCTCTACTTCTCATTGGGTTGAGAGAGGTTTCTCTTTCTTTGTGTCTCTTTTGGATTCCCCGTGTCCTTTATGAGTTTGGTGACATGACTTGATTCTGTCCTCTGCCTGATTCTTACACAGTGGTTGTGGGAGGTCTCATTGTTTAACTGGGAGAAGGTCAACTGTTCATAGTGATCTCCTGATTTCACACCAGATCTCCATATTCAGGGTGGAAGAGGGCATCAATCAATAATCAATGACCCCAAATCCTTGACTCCAGTTGCCGATTGCCTCCATGCCCAAGACTGCTGCATGAGGTGAAGCAGCCCAAACCCATGTTTGGTCCTAACGGGGTTAAATCCAGCTCCCTGACTGGAGGCGGGTGGTGTACATTTGCCTGTCTGGCAGTTTTTATGAAGTATGCCAATGAAATTTCTAAGGAGGCACTGTGGGAGCATTTTAGTTGGCATTTTAGCAAATACACTCGATTGCCAGAGGTGCTCATGGTGTGGTTGTTTCCCTTTCTGAGGAGACAGTTTTGCTCATGCTGGTCTGCAGAGAGTCTGTGAAAGATGAGGCCTGAGTGAGTCCCATGCTTGCTTTCCCTTTTATGGTTACATTTTTCTCGTTCACAAGTCCGTGGCACCTGCAAATGGAAGGCTCGCTGAGGTAGCACCTGGCTGATTAGCAACTTGTGCTCAGTCCCCCCTCACACACTGACCGTTAAATTACCTCCTATCCGGCTGGGGCCCCGTGGCCGCCACCCAGGGGCCAGCAGAGGTCACTTCAATATGGCGGCCATGGCCTGTGTGTGCCCACAGCCTGTCACATGTAACCAGCCCGGCGACTTTGACAGAGTACCGCAGGGTGACCTGGTAGTCTCGGGTCAGAGTGAGAGAAATTGGTGTTGTACTAAGATGTATGTTAATACATATATTATTTATATGGGCATTAGCGAATGCTATTGTTGCCTCAGCACAAACCCAGGCCCAGGCATTGGCCTTGGGGGTTCGGCAAGCTCATGTTTCTCATGTTTCTCCCCACCCCCTCCTTGCTCATGAATAATTAAAAACTTAAATTACTTGCCATGTACAAAATTCATATGCTGGGGAAAATAGCTACATGAAAATTAATTTTCTGTTCTGTGAGACTGACGGGAAATCAATTAATCTTGATGTATTATTTTATGCAGAACAGGGTGCAAGAACCTGCAGAGAGAATGACTACAGCTGTTCTTGTTGGTCGGGCCATATATTATCGTTGGCGGGTTTGACAGCTTCTGAAGGAAATGGCTGAGGGGTATCAGGCAGGTGAATCAACTGTAAAAATTTATTGGAGGATACAAACTGTTTCCAGGGGACTGATATAAAACTCACACTTGAGAACTGAAGTATTGAATGTTTTTGTGACTGAAGCAGCTTGTTGTCAATATTTATAGCTTTTCTCTTTGTTACATGTCCTATTTGTTTGATTAACTAGTCAGATGTTAGTGTCTGTCTGTAATTTATCTGTTGTGCCTTCTGTAGCATTTTTGATACATAAAGATTTACCACTAGATAAATAAGGCAGCTCACACAATGCAATATGCTAAATAAAATGACAGAGCTGTTTACAGCATGTTACAAGTTTTATAACTCACGAGGTAGATCAGTAACTTTTGTTTACGGGTGTCACAGTTAGTTGAAACATGTCTCAATGTATTAACTACTATGGGGGTAAACAAGGCCCTCTTAAATAAGCAGAGATTATAATCAACACATACCTCATGGTAAATCATTTAAGAGGCTCTATAAAAACATTTATGTACAGCCATACATTATGCATACATTTCTGAAATAAAATAAAATAAATGTGTGCTTTTAGAATAGGATGTAGTTACATTCCTTTGCCACGGCGTCGTCATCAATTTCGCCCATGGATGATGGAGATGCGGTGTTCAGACAAATGCTGACGCAGACAGACAGGAGCAGGCAGCTGAGGGGTGGTGGCTGGCAGGTGACTTCAGGAAAGGCTTCTGGGAAAGCTTGTCTGTGCCGGGGGCATTACTGGGCAGCATGGTGGCTTGTGGGGCTGGGCAGTCACAGCTCCTCATCCTCTCTTAGCCCTAGGGTGGGTCCTTGAGGCTGACTTCACATGGCCTTTCAGGGAGCCCTGCATGATATGTGGACCTAGGGAGACCCCATGAGAGCCAATGTACAGAATGCTTCACCACGAGCCCCCGTGTGACTACCTGCTTCTCATCTGTCACCAGGCAAGGTGGGGACTAAGAAGCAGGAGGACCGTTGGCCTCCTAGGAGATTGGCATGAGCACTAGGTGCCCTCATCCCTACATCTCAGGTCGAATAGTTATCTTGCGCTGGGTGGTGTACTCTCCAGATATCAGGCTCAGGGAGTTGCAACTAAGAATTCCAACTCCTATTGGTCAGTGTCAGACCGTACTCAGTAAATAACCTTTGAGACAGATGACATGATTTGTTATTCAATTGCTAATAATTCATAAATGGCTTTCGTTAATAGGATTTAATGTGGAAGACATTTTGACATTTTACCACCTTTCTCAATAGAAGAATAGAATGGATTGTGAGAGGCGCGCTGAGGGTACCTTGCATTGGTCTAATCTTTTTACTCTTTCTGAAGCCTCTCATATGTGTGGAATGTAATTCATCAGGATATTAAGGTATGTTTGGTAATCTATAAGAGGGACTTTTTTCATCTAACTAGTTTGAGGGCAGTGGTTGGGGGTGGCTCTGTAACAAATTACCACAAACTTAATGGCTTGACATTTATTTATTTAATGTTTATTATCTGTAAGGGAGGCAGGCTTGCCTAGGTTCTTGGCTTAGGTCTTTTAAGGCTGAAGTCAAGATGCGTTTTTCACCTGCAGAATCTGGGAGCTCAACTTCTGAGCTCATTCAGGGTGTTGGCAGAATTCAGTTTCTTATCTTTGTAGGACTGAGTTCTTCATTTTTTGGTGGTTGTTTGCTAGAGTTCACTCTGAGCTTCTGGAGAATACTCTCAGGCTCTTTCCTCAGGTCCCCCTCCACCCCCTGCCACTTCTTCAAGCAAGGTCCATCTCTTGTTGACGCCTCCTTACATTTCAAGTGGTTCTGGCTTCCTCAGAGAAACATCTCTGCTTAAAAAATAAAAGGCTCGCATGATTGGATTATCTAGTTAATTCTCTATATCTTACAGCCAATTGATGAGTAAGTTACTGTAGCTGCAAATACCCTTTTACTATTTGACATAATCATGGAAGTACCACCATGGGGCAAAGGTTGTGGAAGTCCTCTTCGAATACTATCCACCAAGGAGTATTTGGTGTGATGTTTATGATGTGGATTTTTAGAGCAGTGCTGTTCTTAGTCTTTTTTGCCTGATGTACTCTGCATATAAGTTAAGTAAGTGGGATGACAATAAATATAAGCAGCCTTAACATGCTCCTTTCCCAATTTTTAACCAGTCCTTTTTTCCAAGGTCCATGTAGTCAAAGCTATGGTTTTTCCAATAGTCATGCACAGATGTGAGGGTTGGACCGTAAAGAAGGCTGAGTGTCAAAGAATTGACGCTTTCAAACTGGTAATGGAGAAGAGTCATGAGAGTCCCTTGAGGGATCAAACCAATCAATCCTAGAGGAAATCAACCCAGAGTATTCACTGGAAGGACTGATGCTGAAGCTGAAGTTCCAGTACTTTGGCCACCTGATGCAAAGAGCTGGCTCACTGGGAAAGACCCTGATGCTGGGAAAGATTGAGGGCAGGAGGAGAAGAGGGTGAGAGAGGATGAGATGGTTGGATGGCATTACCAACTCAGTGGACTTGGATTTGAGCAAACTCCAGAGATAGTGAAGGACAGGGAAGCCTGGCGTGCTGCAGTTCATGGGTCGCAGAGTTGGACACACCTTAGGGACTGACCAACAACAGTTCTTAGTCTTTACCTTTCTTTTTGAACCTACAACCTGGCCTGGAAAGAAGAGGGGCAGCTCTGTGTGGGTTCTGTCAACAAATATATGTGGAATGCCTGCTATACATAGTGAGCCCTATGGGCAGGAGGTAAAAATCTCTGTAAGATACACATTTCCGTACTCTCTCCACAACAAAGCTTTTCACACACATCCACTCATCCCGTGAGATCATTAACCAATCAAGGCACTTAAGGACAGGTACGCAGTGAAGTGGCCTGGAGTGGGAGGGGAAACCCCTGCAAAGTGAAGTGGCCAAGAGAAGTCTTCAAGGGAGCAAGTGGTCAGCAAGCTGTGAATCAGCCACACAGTTTGGACCAGCTGGAGAGGAAGGGGCCAGGGTGCAAAAGTCGCAGAGAGCTTACTGTTGGGGAAGCAGCGGGAAGTTAGGTGGAGGTGGAGGAGTAGGGAGTCTTTTCCCACTTTTGATTAGACCTCTACCCCCTTGTGGAGGTGGGTGGGAGGTGCACTGCTGTTGATGATGTTCAGCCAGAGGAGGACAAAGAAATCATGTGACATTCCTTACTCTTAGAGAAGCCTCCCGAAGGATCCACACCCTCCATCCTTGCCGACAAGCCTTGTGGTGAGCCTCGTTATTCCTGGGGTACAGGGTAGTCAGTGTGATAACTCAGTGTGTACCAAAGGTTTGTACTCTGGGCTGCATGATATAATCCCATGGGAAGCTTTAAAAAATTTTTACTAATGCTCAGAACAGAATTGTTCTGGATGGGGTGGGAGGTCAGTGTTTTATTGAAAAGTTCTCTGGGAGGTTTTGATGCCACTCAGGCAGGGTGAGAACCACTTTACTGTCTTACAGGTATGCACGAGTGCTGGGGGATCTGCTGTCCTCTGTGTATAGGAGGTGACTTTGGAAGTGGGGCCTTGAAACTTGAGGACTTCACCAAGTTGACAGCGGGGATGGGGCATTTCAGGCGAAGGGGGAAGGAGGCTTACAGTCTGCATGGAGACTAGTGAGCGCCCAGTGGTTCATGCACAATGGAATTGGGACGAGGCTGCTGAGAAACAAAGCTAGAAGGATGGATCTGGGTGAACTTTGAAATGAGTACACTTGCATTGTGCAACAAACAAACAAACAAAAAAAACAAAAGTCTTTACCCTCAAGGCTTGTGTTGATCCAGCTTGACCTTCCCCTACAAGTTAATCCAAACGACTGAGGTTTGACTCCCATGTTCGGTTTCTCCAGGATTGGCTTTGATTTTTCTCAGAAGTAGAGCTGGTGTTTATTCTCCTAGCAGCGCTGTGTACACACACTGCCCATGGAACTGCCTGAGCTGAGCTGTGGTCCCTCTGAGAACTGCTTCCTGTTTGGTCTGGTGCCTCCTAAGCCTGCCTTTCTTTCTTGCAGTCTGCAGTTGTAGAAATATGCAGTATTTGAAGTTTGGAGGAGATCAATTTTTCATCCTTTCCTTAGTGGGGTGAAGAATATTTCAAACACCACTGGAGACCAAAGAGCTCAGAGAAGTTTTGAAAAAGCTTGGGAAATAGGCCACATGCTTCACACTTCATTTTCTTTTCCCTCTCTTTTTTCATTGTTTTACTTAATTAAAATATTGTAATGCAAGAAGGAGAGATGAGGCAAATATTTAGAGAAAGGAAAGGAAGTGGGTTCATTTTTAAACTGACTTGAAGCAGGCATGACATTCATTATTTCATGGTTTGAAATAATTCTGAGTGTCTAGTAAGGTAAATCCTGAAATGTTCTTCCTGCCTGTGAGGCGATAAAGAAAAACTGTGAGCTGGAGCCGGATTGTTCCTGAAAACTCTCGCCAGCGTGGGCCACCCCCCCCCCCATCTCCCTCTCCCAAACCAACGGAAAAATTGGAACATTTTTGGGTCCAAGTTTCACAGATGTTAAGCATTTTGTGATATTACTTAGGGGGTTTCCTGAGCTACATTAAAGTTGAACCACTAGGGTGTTGAAACAGTTGGGCCCATAATAAATAAAATATACATGAAAAGGAATTGCGAGACATTGGCTGTTATGTGCTGGTGACAATTAGGTTACTGCTTTAAAAAATACATATCCTGGACACATCTAGAGGAGCTTTTTAGGGAATTTTGAGTAGAAGCAGAGTAAAGGCGGTTGGTAATTTCTCTGGTTGCCTCTGGCAGGTGGACATAATTTAACAATACCCGTCAGATATGACAAATTGTTTGTGAGTTACATTAGGGCCTTAATAAGATCACATCTGTTCATATATCCTCCTTAACCACAGAGCCTGATTTAGAGAGTTTTCATACTGGTACAGTATTGTTGTTTAAATATTTAGAGGGGTCTAGACATGTATCATAAAAGAATAGACTCTTGTGTATAAAAACACAGTCCTTTTATTCTCAGTGTTTTTGCTTTCACGGACCTGCATCATTCTCTCAACTCGAGTGAACCACATGTTGCTCCCGAGAGCCAGGAAACATATTTCATCCCCTGTCGGAGTTAGCATCTTAGAGCTGGAAGAGGCCTTAGAGACCATCCTCCACTTCCCCTCCTTTTCGGGGTGGGAGCTGAGATGGAGGCTGAGTACGGGACTTGTTGAGGGATTCTCACCACACTTGTGGCAGAGCCAGAGTGAGGACTTAATCTGCCAATTTGTACGGTAAGTCTCCTACATACAAACCTTCAGGTTGTGGACTTTCAAAGATAACAAAGGTGCCCCTATGCCAACTCTTGTATGGTAACACTGTACAAGATTAAAAATGTAAGATTTTTAAGCAGCACTGTAAGATTAAAAATATTTTCTGTATTTTTTTGTGTGTTTGTTTTTTTATGTATTGTCTGTGCGGAAAGTATTATAAGTTTGTTACAGTACAGTACTATATAGCTGATTTTGTTATTCAGGTACCTGGGCTAACTTTGTTGGACTTACAAACAAATTGGACTTATGAAGGCACTCTTGGAACAGAACTTGTTCATAAGTCTGGGACTTACTGTATTTCACTGATCCTTTCATTATACTCAAACTTCACTCTGGGCTAGAAAACGAGGCATCAGTGCAGTAGGACTAGGTCATAGGTCAGTGTCACTAGTGGCTGTAGTGTTCTTCTGGTCACTGGGAGGCCAGGCTCTGTGTCATGGCTTAAAATTCAGGGCCTGCTCACAGTCCTTCTGGGGCCAGTGTGTCCTCTATCACTTGCCGGCCCACTGACACAGGTGAATGTCCCCCGTGTCCTGACCACATCGAGTGTGTTCCCACCTTCGCTCACCCTGTCCCCTTCTTCTGCAATGTGTCCTGCTTGCTATTTCCATTTCCCTTCATATGTAACCTGGAGAGGTTACCTTTCATCATGAGGTCTTCCAGCCCACAGCTATTTACTAGGTTGACTCGTATGAAAATGCTGGTTTGTAGGTTGAAAATAGTCAAATAATGGCAGTTTTATAAGATTGAATGTAAGCTTAGTGTCTTAACCCCCTGTGCCACTTATTGACGTATTTTACTTACCACCTTTCTCTCTGTGTGTAGGTGTATTTGTGTGTGTATGCATATGTGTTAGTCAGGGTAAAGGTCACATAATTGACTTCTTTATATAATAAACTTTGGAATAACTTTAATTTTGTAAGAACGTTTCAAAGTCGATACAGAGAGTTCCTATAAACCTCTAATTCAGTTCCCCAATGTTATCTTTTCACGTCAGCAGAGTACATTTGTCAAATTTAAGAAAACAATTTTGGAACCTGATTAACTAAAACTCCAAGCTTTATTTGGATTCCATCAATTTTTCCATGAATGCCCTTTTCTGTTCCAGCAGCTGATTCTGCCTCCCAGGTACCACCTTGTATTTTATTGTTGTGTCTGCTTAGTCTCCTCTGGTCTATTAATTCAACCTTTCCTTGTTTTCCATGATCTTGACAGTTTTGAAAAGTACTAGTCAGCTGTTTAGTAGAATGTCTCTCAACTTGGGATGGTCTGCTCTGTTTCCTCACAATTAGATTGGATTATGGGTTTTCAAGGAAAGTATCACCTTAGGTGGTTTATTATCCCCCATCTCAAGGGGTCATGATCTCAACTTTGCTTTTCCTGGTGATGTTAATGTCATCACTTGGTTAAAGCATCTGTTCAGTTGTTGGCCAAGTTTCTCCTCTGTAGAGATACTATATTTGGTCTCTGTTCATTTTTACATGTCACCACCAGCTAGACTAACAGTTCTTCATTTGGGAGCAGAAGCATGTTAATTCCTTTTGTACCTTTCATTGCACCTAATGTTTTATACAGTGTACATGCTCACAGAAGTTAGTTGAGAGGTCATTAAATTCATGATTTAATATCAGTCTGGTGGAGGTGTTTTGTTTAAACAAACCAAAACAGCAAAATCCCAGCCCACTGCATTCTCCTTACAACTAGTTTGGTGGTCTTTGTTCCCTGTACTTAAGGGGTAAATTGTAAAATGACTTTAAATATTTTTCATCTAAACTACTATAAAGAAGGGATTACTTACTGTCTTTGCTAAGATCAGAGTTTTGAGTTCAGGACTCAGGAAAATAGAAGTGTAAATTAGGCACACACACACATACACATTTTGTAGCTTCTGCTGACTTGCAGCAAGGGTTGTCTCTGTTTGTGGAGACTCAAAATATTTGTCAGAAGTTTAGATAATTCTTGAATGTGTTGCCCACAGGATTCCTAATTGTGCAAAGAATTGCCACTGTGAATGAAGTTATCAATCATTTTTAAGTTATTTATCTATAAAGGTGTTTTGCAGGGCATGGGTGCCATGCTTTTGAGGGACTTAAATTTGATATGGCACTTGTAGAAGCATTTAGGACCTAAACTAAAGGAAAGCAATAATATTACATTAGAGTTGAAAACCAAATGCTATAAAAGTCAGACAAGAGGAGAGAGGGAGTAGTTCTTTTACAAATCCCTTTGACAGAGACCTTAACCAGCTGGCCTTGTAGGGTTGATTCTTCTTTCTGCTGTGATTGAAAAGTTGGCATTCTATTCTGATGATTTAACCTTGGTTTGAAAGTTACACACAGGAATTAGTGTCCCCTGATTTATTACTCTATTTAAAGAGGTTTCTTCTTTTTATTTATTTATTTTTTTAATATGGGTGAAAAAAATTCTGGCTTTTCAGCAGTGTAGAATTAGTTCATGCTAGTTTTTCAATCTGAGAGTCTCATGATAGCTACACTTGCTTCATGCTTTATAATTAATTTTTCATATCTTTCTTTTATTAGCTGTGAAGTAGGTTTAGAAAAAATAATTAGATTATGAGGTTAAACCATAGTTAAGATAAAAATGACGGTTCAATAAAAATAATGTTCAATAATTCCTATCTTCTGAAATAAAATACAGCCACTAAAAGATTTAATTCTGGTTTTATTCAAGTAAATTTTGCCTCTACACTGAAAATACTCAAGAAAGAAACCCCAAGAAAGGCACTTGGTTAGCATGAAAAAAGTACTATAATACATAGAATTGTAATTTATGAGATAGGATAGGAGCCAGACTTGAGAAGGAGTAATGCACCCGAGTGGTTTGTCTTCCATGGAAGGGGATGCACTGGGATTATTTGAGTTGTTGTCGTGGTGAGACTCCTAAGCTTGGTCTGACTTTCTATGCGCAAAATTGGGAGTTTTCACCATTTGGGTAATCTTGGAATGCAGTGTCCCTTCATTAAAATGATCTGAAAATCAACACCAGATAGTTCATGGTCACAGGGTCCTAAACTACTATGTGTAGAAGATGCTCCAGACTCTAATCCTATGTTTTACCTAAGAAAGCAAAGCCCCAAAGGGTTAAGTAGCTTTCCTGAACTCACTATGTAGATGAGAGATCTTCAGCACCTCCATCTAGTGTTTTCTCCATTACATTGGATTGCCATTAGGATTGAATTTTTTGACTAAATAACTTTTCTCAAAGTAAAGCATGAGTGTGATTTAAAGAGTCAAATAATATCCTTATGTTTAACACTTGAGATGAAAATGAGTTCCACTCAATGTCCTACTCTTCCTTAGCTCTGAATCCTTTCCCAATAGGAAACCACCTTGAATTTTTCAAACTTATCTTCTGCTACTTAGCTTCATACTCAGATATTTAAATAGAGGCTTTTACTGTTCTTTAGCAATTTAAGAAAAAAAATTAGACATCTATCAAAGTTGTTTTCCCTTATATTTCCTTTACACAATTGAACTTGTACATTTTTTTTGCAATTCTTGCCATTCCATTATAGAAATTCTATTTATTTAGCAAACATTTAGGGCTAAACTTCTCATTGTTTACAACTTGAGGGGGTGGCATGAAATGCCAGCCACTGTCTGGCTCAAGGTGACTCCATCATTTTCCTGGTTATAATTAGAGTTCTTTTAATTCAGTGTTTTTCAAGGTGGGAGTTGCAGTCTGTTAGTTGTAAAATCAGTTTAGTGGGTTGTAGTCAACATTATAAAAGTAGAAGAGAATTGAAAATATCAGAGTTCAATTTTTAAAATGTTTGATATAACTTTCATTTTTAAAATAAAGCCACGAAGAGGTTTAATTATGGCACATAATTAGGATAAATATTGGTTTATGAAACTTTCATACTAGATATACACATTTATCTGTATATATACACATACATATACATATCAGAATATTTGTATTCTGTATGCGTGTATATGAGCTTCCCAGGTGGTGCTAGTGGTGAAGAACCCGCCTGGCAATGCAGGAGACAAGAGATGCAGGGTCACTCCCTGAGTGGGGAAGATCCCCTGGAGGAGGCATGGCAACCCAGTCCATTATTCTTGCCTGGAGAATCCCATGGACAGAGGAGCCTGGAGGGCTACAGTCCATAGGGTTGCAAAGAGTCGGCTGACACAACTGAAGTGATTTAGCATGCACACATGTGTATATATGTGTATGTATGTATTTTGTACATTGGGTCCAAATGTAAAATGTGTTAGTTTGAACATATGAAATTGCTGTTTCTGTAGGTAAAAGATAAATATGGGGAATTTCATATGGTTTAACCTACTATGTCTTGTCTTAGCTCATGGATAAAATGTTTGGGAGACATTTAATCTCAGTTGTTTTATGCCAAATAATGAACATTTTTTTTGGCTAAGTTTGATGTTTCTTCATCTTTAAAATAAGAATTATAATTGTATCTGCCTCAAAAAACAAAGAATAGACACAAGGAAACTGGGAGATGGTGGGATATGTTTATTACCTTGATTATAGTGATAAAAACTTGGAGTATGGATATGTCCAAACTCATCAAATCATTTATGTTAAATATGCAGTTTTTAATGTGTGTTCATTATATCTTAATAATGATGTTAAAATTTTTTTTTTACCTACTTCAAAGAAAAGATGTGAAGATGAAATTACTTAAGACCCTTTGCCTACAGTAAGTGCTCATGATCATCAACACCATCATCCCTTTACTTACTTCCCTACGATGATCTTTGTTTCTCATTTCCTCTTGAGAGACCCTTTTTCAGCCTCATCAGAATTGTTACATCCATTGCTTCTCTTATCATATGGGTACCTCCACTCATCTTAAATCACAGAGTGGTAGAGCATTAGTGGAGACCTTCAAGACTGTGTGCTGAAACCAGTATTATCCAAAGTGGGATGTGCGTCTACATTCGTGCAAGATGGTTTGAGATGGCACACAGACAGAGCATCTGCCAGCATGGGTTCACACAATGGAATTGTGAATTCCTTCTCAATTTGCTTCCAATTCTTTTGGTTCACCCAGGAAAATGCACCAGTTTGGTGCTGGTCTCTCTTTAATACCTTCCTAACACTTGTTAAGTTATTTTTTTAAAAAAACAGAGATCACGTCTTAGGCTCATAGCCTTCAGTACTCATCTAAGAGCATTGGCTAGAATTTAATAATAGGATTTTGTTCTCATGTTGCATATGTTGTTGTTGTTCAGTTGCTTAGTCATGTCTGACTCTTTGTGACCCCATGGACTGCAGCATGCCAGACTTCCCTGTCTTTTACCATCTCCTGGAGCATACTCAAACTCATGTCCATCAAGTTGGTGATGGCATCCAACCATCTCATCCTTTGTTATCCCCTTCTCCTCTCACCTTTAAACTTTCCCAGCATCAGGGTCTTTTCTAATGAATCAGCTCTTGGTGTCAGGTAACCAAAGTATAGGAGCTTCAGCTTCAGCATCAGTCCTTCCAATGAATATTCTGGGTTGATTTCCTTTAAGATTGACTGGTTTGATCTCCTTGCAGTCTCAAGAATCTTCTCTAACACCACAGTTTGAAAGCATCAATTCTTTCGCACTCAGTCCAAAGAATTAGTCCAACTCTCACATCCATACATGACTACTGGGAAACCATAGCTTTGACTAGACAGACCTTTGTTGGGAAAGTAAAGTAATGTCTCTGCTTTTTAATACACTATCTAAGTTGGTCATAGTTTTTCTTCCAAGGAGCAAGTGTCTTTTAATTTTATGGCTGCAGTCACCATCTGCAGTGATTTTACAGCCCAAGAAAATAAAGTCTGTCACTGTTTCCATTGTTTCCCCATCTATTTGCCATAATATGATGGGACCAGATGCCATGATCTTCGTTTTATGAATTTTGACTTTTAAGCCAGCTTTTTCACTCTCCTTTCACTTTCATCAAGAGGCTCTTTAGTATTTCTTTACTTTCTGCCATGAGGGTGGTATCCTCTGCATATCTGAGGTTATTGATATTTCTCCTGGCAATCTTGATTCCAGCTTGTGCTTCATCCAGCCTGGCGTTTCACATGATGTTCTCTGCATATAAGTTAGATAAGCAGGATGAAAATATACAGCCTTGACATACTTCTTTTCCAATTTTGAACTGGTCTCTTCCATGTATGGTTCTAACTGTTGCTTCTTGACATGCATACATATTTCTCAGGAGGCAGTTAAGGTGGTCTAGTATTCCCATCTCTTTAATAATTTTCTATAGTTTGTTGTGATCCACAATGTCAATGGCTTTAGCCTAGTCAATGAAGCAGAAGTAGATGTTTTTCTGGAATTCTCTCTCTTTTTTTTTTCTTTCTGTGATCCAGCGGATGTTGGCAATTTGATTTCTGGTTCCTCTGCCTTTTCTAAATCCAGCTTGAACATCTGAAAGTTTTCGGTTCATGTACTGCTGCAGCCTAGCTTGAATTACATATGTGGATGTGTATATAGCTTTTGAATCATTGGCAAATGATATTGGCTTTCATTTTGGAGATGATACAAAATTTCTTCTAAAAATAAATTTGATATCAAACTATTCCACAAAGAGTATATGTGGTAAACCTGAGTATAGTCAAATACAGTGTACACTAATTACACAAGTCTAGCCCAGGCTGATTTAATCCTAAATGAGGTCCAAGGAGGTTAAGTGACTAACCCATCTGAGTGAGAAGCAGAGCCAGGGCCAGCCTTATCTTGGGTGTGTTCTCATCTCTCTTTGTAGTCATTGTGTTAGACTTGACATTCCAGGATGGTGTGTTAGAGAAAGCCTGTGTTAAAATAATGCACTGCTTTTCTTCTGATGTGCTTTTCTGTTCAAGAGTTTGTTGTTTCTGGGGTTTTCCTTGAATCCACTCACGCCTGCAATTCTGATATCCATTCCAGTCTGAGTTGGATCATGGGTAGCTACTTTGACCTGTCACTGTCTACATGTACCTTATCTCTGTTTTTCTCCTAGTTGTACAATACTATCCATCTTCCAGTATTGAGTTGTTCTTTGCTTCTTAGATGTCATCTGGGATTGTATCAGATTCACAACCTGGGTCCTTGGTGATAGGAAAATGGCACAGATGGTGTTAAGAGCACTGTGGTGTGTGCTAACTATTACTGAAGAGGGGTTGACTTTTCCACCTGGCTCTGTTCTTCTCTATGTAAAATGGGTGGGGTTGTGAGTTGGGTAACCTCAAGACCTGTTCATCTTTATCACCCTCTCATCTCATTATTCATTCATTCTGCAGGTGTTTATTGAGCACCTTCTCTGTGCCAGGAACTTGTTGGAGCAGTTGAGAATGCTGGGCATGTACCAGTGGATGGGAGAATTTACATTCCTGTTGGGGAAGTTTATAGTTGGAGAGGATGATGAATAAATTTTAAAGAATTTAAATGGGAACATTTCCTATGGTCCCAATAAAACAGGGAGGTGGATTAGAGAGTGACTAGGAGGAAGAGGCCTGATTTTGACAAATGGACCAGGAAAGGCCTCTTCAGAAAGGCAACTCTTGAGTAAAGATGCAAGAGAGGTGGGTCAGGCAGAAAGAACAGCAGTGACCCCAGGCAAGTTCAAGGGAGAGAAAGACCAGAAGGGCTGGGTGGGAATGTGGGGAGAGGAAGGCTGAAGGAGAAGAAGGGGGTCAGAGGCAGTTTGGAGATGGTGAAATCTGGTAAGCAGTTTGTATTTGATTCTACATGCTAAGGGAAACCAGTGAAACTGGTGACAGGTTTTGAGTAGTGGAATGATGGAATCTGATTGGTTTTAAAAAACACCACCCTGACTGCAGGTTGGAAATCCAGCAAGCAGAAATAGAAGCAGAGGTCCAATTAGAAGGTCATGGTGGTAACCTCTGAGATTAGATGTGGTGGTGTGAACTAGGGAGTGGGCAGTAAAGATATAAGGAAGTGGAGAGACTCAGGCTGTGTTTTTAATATCAATTGAGTGCTTGCAAGTCAGTTGGCTGCAGGAATGGAGGAAAGACAGGAATCAAAGATGAGTCCTAAGATAGTGATGACATTTATGGCTCTGGAAAGACACAGCTCCTTTTGCTTTTGAGAACCTCCTTGTGCCGTCAATTTGCCTGGTCTGTTTATGCACACTGCTGTATCTAGCCTCTTCCAGGGAACAAGAGCCCTCCGGTGCCTCTGGCTGCCTTGAAGGCTCTCAAATTCTTCTTTATCAGACCTGCATTCCTCATGCTGAACATTAGGCCTGGGTTATACCCTCTGAGGAGGTGGTTATATCGAGGTCCTAGTGGGCAGGGCAGATGGCACTATTAATTCATGCCTCTGTTATGAGAATTGATGGCCAGTAGCCAGGATGCCATGTTGATATTTATGACTGGTTTCTATGAGGAATTCAGGCTCTCAAAAAATGCATTGTATTCTGTTTTCCAAGGAAAAGTTGGAGACGGGCTATTTTTTTCCCCCTTTCATTTTCCCCACATATAATACAAGTTGCATTACAATAAATTCAGTCGGTTCAAATGTTTTTCATCTGAAAAATTGAATACATTCCTTTTTTTTTCCCCTGCCTAACTGCAAGGGGTGAACTTTTATATTTTTATGAGCTTTGTTGTTTTTACTTGTCACAGTTGCTGGTATTAGTTCACTAGTAAGTAATGACTTTTCTGTATTGAGAAAGACAGATGACTTATTAGATGTCAGAGGCCATCTGAAACATTTTCAACTCAGCATTTTTAATAGCTGTTCTTTCTTTGATTTGTTTTCCTTTTTTCTCTTGTTTCCCCTCCTCCAGCTAGCATGCACTTTTTTGTCCCCCACCCCCTCCTTTCTCCTTTTCTCCCTCAGTCATCAGCATTTCTGTGTATCTTTTGCATGTTTCGGCTGTATGATATCCCCTAGTCCTTGGGAACCATAGACAGTTTGTAACTTTTCCTGCAGTTGTACTCCCTGGACTTCCTGCAGAGGACATATGTGGGTATGAATCCATCCTTTAAAAAAATACATATGTGTGTGTGTGTGTGTGTGTGTGTGTGTGTGTGTGTGTATACATGCTGGACTGTGTCTGAGGCCAGCATATACTCCTGACCTCATGGGCAACTTTTTTTAATCCTCTGACTGCTGTTCACTCTGGGGGTCTTTGGATGACCTAAAACAGTCTCTCCTCCCTCCTTTTCACCTACTGTTAACATGGATTCAGTATGTTACTCTACCAGACTCCTTGAACGTCATTTTGTTGTGCTCAGAGTATCAGAAAAGTCTATTGATTAAATGAACATCATTCAAACAGAAATGTCAATGTTGGTACAGTCCGCTTATATAGTAAAAATGGACATTGAGTGGGGCACTATCATGTCACTATGTCATTGTGCCCAGCACATACCAGATGTTCAGTGAATATTTGTTGTATTAATGAATGTCCACTTAGATGATAATTAGGAGTTTCAGTGGGTGGGATCATTTTAGGAACAGAGAGTAAGACAGACATTCCTCTAATGGAAACATGCATTCTAATAAAGAAGGAGACATGCAAACAAGATAGGCGTCAGAGAGTGATGAGTGCTAGGCTAAGGTTTGAGGTAGGGTGATGTGCTGTTTGTTAGGGAGGGTGTGACCAGGGGGTCAGGGAAAGCTCTGATAAGATGGTGTTGAAGGCTGTGATCTGAGTGACAACAAGGAGCCTGTCAAAGGAAGATCCGGGGTAGGTGAGATTCAGGTCAAGAGAACAGACAGTGCTGAGGCTCTGGGCGGGTCTGTTCAGTGTGTGACTGAGGCAGCAGCCAAAACCAGCCCCCTACTGCTGTGGGAAGCGGCTCACTGTGGCATGCTGTGGGGTCAGAGAGGTGCACAGAGCCAGACCAGGTGGGACCTTCTGCCCCAAATGAATCTACACTCCTTAATTTGATTTGCAGTGGGAAGCCTTTCGAGGGTTTTAAGTGGGGGCATGGCTCAAATTTTTAACATATCACTCTGGCTGGTGTGTGGAGAATGGACTGTAGAGAGGTAGAATAAAAACTGCAGTGGTATGTACTGGGTATTTGCGTTTTAAGGATTTTTTTTTTTTTTCAAGAATTCACCAGAGCTTTGGATGGGGAGTGTAGCTTGCTTGCTTTTACTCGTGCTGAGGAAGAGACTTCTGCTTGCTTCCCTTATTGATTCTCTCTATCCTCTTACTAACAAGATCCTTGGTTTTTAGCTGTGTGTACTGCCACCCCCTCCTCCCTTGCAGCTAGGACCTAGGCGTGGCCATATGAAAATATCATGGGGAACTTCCAGAGAGTTGTTTTAAAAGGGATAGGTGTTTCTTTTTTGTTTTCTCCCATTCTGCTGCATGGAACTGGTTGTAATGGCTGGAACACCAGCATTTCTGTTGGATCATGAGGACTGGGGCCACATGCTAGAGATGGCAGAGCATAGAATTGGAAGGAACTTGTGTCTCTGATGACCTTTTGGAGCTTCCATGCCAACTCTGGACTGGCATACCTTTGGATGTCTTTTATGTACCTTTGGACTTCTTTTATGCAAGAGAGATAAACTTGTATCTTGTTTAGGCCATTGATAATTTACTGTTTTGTTTTTGTTCCAAACATAATCTTGATACAGGTATTCTTTTGTAAAAGACTTAACAGAATAATGAGAATAGTAGTATTTGGCGTTGTCTATGTGATCATCACTGTTCTAAGTACTTTACAAACGTTTTCCCTTAAATCTCACTAGAATTATTTAGTACTTATATCTAGGACTCCATGGCACAGACATGTTTAGTAACTGGCCCCAGGTGACAGAGCAGTAAACTGTAGGACCTGATTTCAGCTCTGGTTCATTTGAGTCTAGACTCTTCCTGCATTGCTTTGCTAGACTGCCGCATTCTTGGCAATCACTCTGAAACCTCTTTTTTCAATCATTTAGAGGCTAAGGCCAGAGGGATGATTCAGCAGGCAGATTGGTGTCATGTATCTGTCAGGGCAGGTAACTGCTGTAACCAAAGTTCCAGGGCTTAACGCAATAGAAACTGATTTATCACTGACATAAAATCCACCTGATTTTTGGGATGGAGAGAGGCTGTGTTCCACACAGTGATTCAGGGACCCAGACTCTGTCCTTTCCCACTTCCTTCTGACTCCCTTCTCCCTGTGACTGGGGCCTTAGAATTCTCTGCTGGAGACTTTTCACCGATCAGCACCGAGAGGAAGAGGGAAGATGTGGAAGGGACTCTCTGGGCAAAGTTTTGATGGGCCAGGCTTGGAGGAGGCATATGTCACTTCCCACCCTCTGTTGGCTGGAACTCAGTCACATGCAGGGAGACTGGGAAATGTAGTTCAGCTTCATGCCCAGGACGTAGAGTAAATGAATTGGGATGAGCACACAGTAGTCTCTGCCCCATGTGGCTGTTAGGAGTTGGGGTTCTGGCATCAATCCCCTAGCATTTATATCCCTGCTTTGCTGTTTATTAGCTGTGTGACCTTGAGCAAGCCACTTAACCTCGCTTTTACTTCTGTTTTTTATGTGTACACTGGAGATAAGAGTAGAGCTATTTGGGGGATTAAATGAGTTAATGTGGGGTGTACAGTCCTTAGAGCAGCACCTGAGGCATGGGAAGTGCTCTGTAATTGTGAGCTGTTTTTACATAAGACAGGGCACTTTGCTCAGACCTAAGTTTGTGAATCTCTTTTTGAAGATAATTTTCTTATTGAGCCCTGGTGTGGATGTGTGCCACAGGAAATACTTTGGGGGACCACACATCCCATTTTAAGGGAAACTGGTGTGAGAGTGTCAGGGGTCCTGGGACTTGCTCTTCTCTCTCCTGTGTGAATGCTGTCAGCCTCTCTGGAAGGGCCAGTTAGGGCTGCTTCCTGGTGCTTGATCTATAGGTGGAGTTGGAAACTGAAGTCTCATGTCCAGTCTCTTGCCTGCTGTGAGGAAACTGGCCCAGGCAGTTCCTCCCGCTTGGATCCCTTCTAGGACAACCAAAATTCTCACCTGCTCCTGAAGCCCCGGCTCAGTGTCACCTCATTCTTAAAGCCCGGGCTGGAGCCCGCACAGCACTGCTTCCTCCCTTCACTGTGATCCTTCTAGTCCAGCACTGATACCCCGAGTCGCATGGGGATGGATCAACTCCAGACTGTGTCCAACCAGAAGGAAGCTTCTTGAGGGCACATGTCCACCTTCCTCTTCCCCATGTGCCTCATTTCCCTTGTATACAGGGGAAAGCCCTTGATAAATGCTTGTTGAGTTCAAGTATCCCTTTTACTCTCTACATACGTGTGGAGTTTTGTGAATGTGGTCTTTACTCTGAACCAGTGCCAGATAAATTGGTAGCTAGTTGGGAATAAAAATGAGTGGATTCTTTTTTATTTACACTGTTTAATATTCGTATGGGGATTTTGGACTTCTTTCAGCTCAGCGGTTGTAAAATTCTGTTTTAATTTCTGCCATTATCATAAACAGCATCCTCTGGTTATTATCTGGGTAGAGGATGCTGCAGTCTAGGACTCTGTTGAATTAAGATGAAACAAATGACCAGGGGAGGACATAGAGCCATTGTTATTGTTGCTTTGCAGTTCATTTCCTTAGCTAGGAAGTCCACTCAGTGACTGGTGTTGGTACACTTCACCTGTGGGTTTAGGGTCCCATCTATGCTCGTCTATCTGGTTTTGGTAACTCACAGGAAAGTTCTCACCTTTCTCTCTGAGTATTTGTATATACACACATCTATAAAAATAAAATTACCAGCAAAATCACTGAAGATAAAGGCTAGCAAATCCTGTTCATGGAAACTGCAATATATAGTTTAAACAGGAAATGGAGTTTAGTTATTAAGCTTGTGTAGATTCCTTGGTATACTGACTATTTCTTGTGGTTCTATTATTTGTATTTTATTCTCAAATATTTTAAGAAGATAAGCTTCTAAATTCACTTTGGGGCTCCGTGTCATCAAATCTCATCACCAGTCACTTAGATCCCTAATTAACTTATACTCTGTAGACCCATTTCTTTGCTTCTATTTCTCTCCACTCTCTCTAATGTGCTGTGAGTTACACTGGAAGGAACAATAAGATTTAAGAGAAGAATTAATTTAGAAAGTTAGGAATAGAAGAGATAAGGGAAAATGAGAAAAAGCGGCTTAGTATTTTGTCTTGTAAATGGTTTTCCTCTCGTAGGCTAAGAAGCCCATTTATCCAAGGAGAGGAGGAATGTTAATGAAATAGATCATGAACATAGCTATTACAGTAATGAATTTTAACACTCACTTTGTTATGTGATATTTTATTTATGAGCTCCTTGATCATTCAGATAAAGACAAGAAGTTTATGGCACTAGATTATGTCTTGTTTTCATAAACATATTCAGTAGTTTAATAAACATAATTTATTTTTTTCTCCTTAAAAATAAGCAAAATTTATGAGAGATTATCTTAGGGTTAATGAAGTCTAACATTAAGGAAATATTACCCTATAATATTGGAGCCTTCAGAGCTGGAGTTGTAATTGCTTAATGCTTTTTTCTACAGGCTATTTTTATAAAGTACATGCTTTGTACCATTAATCCAGTTTTTACAAGTTACACTTAGACCAATTCATTGGGAATTATGTATCCATGTTTATATTTTTCAGTCACTGCTTTCATTAAAAGATGTAGTAAAGAGTTGAAAATTTAATGTAGAAAGAGGGGGGAAAAGATAATTATGTGTATTTGCTCGTGGGAAGGTGCAGCGCGTATATTATCACTGCTTTCCGTCTTTGAAACCAATTCCCCCTTGTGGCTGTCTTCACTACAGGTGAGAATTTAGTGATTGGTGGTCCCCAGGAGGACAGAAATGTAAATTCCTATTGAAAGCCGTCAATAGTTAAAATTTGGAGCCCCATTAATATAGTTCAAGTCAGAATGCACTTAAGTAATGAAAAGCCCAGACGGTGGCCTGGAGTTTCCCCTTCCTCCATCAGGCCTGCCAATTAGCCCAGAGTAATGGATGCCCAGACCCCAGGACAGGACTGAGAGTGGCTGGTAAGGGCAGCCGGGGAAGTGCACTATGGATTTTGGTCATGTGTATTTGACTGTGTCAGCTCATTCTTTTTTGAAACTGAATTTAATGTGTTGAAAATACCCTCTTGATGAATTAATGAACTAAAAAGAGGTATTGATATTCAAATAGCGGAGGAAGCAAAGCCTCCCGTCACCATCATCGCCCTTCTTTGGCCCATCCCCATATTTTATAATAGCCTAGCATGGGCAGTGTGGAAAGGAATCTTTGCTGGTTTCTCATTCCTCACTGTTGATGGGTAGATATAGAAGGATGAGGGTGATGGATAAAGACCTCAGCTCCATCAGTGAATCTTTCCATCTATAGATAATGCTTTACTGAATTTTCCCCACCCTTTTCATGCTGGCCTTTGTACTATTTTAATGTTCTTTGGCATCAAGTTAAATATGTTCCTGGGTGTGTATTTGTGACAGAGAAAAATCAGGGATCAGGGAAGCTGTATAGACTTGAGTTGTACTATCGGCTCTGTGAGGAAGTATGTGCTATCTTGTCCCTCACTCTGGAGAACTAGAGTTTGATTTGATCATTCATTCATTTAGAAAAATAGTCATTGAGAATTCAGTGAGAAATTTTGTTGCTATGGACCTAAGGATCCAATTTTAAAATTATTTTATTTTTTTTTTAATTATTGAAATATAGTTCATTTACAATGTTGTACTACTTTCGTGTATACAAGAGAAGTGAATCAGATATACATAAATGTGTAAGGCTCTTGTGTGTTTGGAACTCACTGTTTAGGTATGTTGAAACAGCATTTAGAAGTTAAAGAAGCATTCCTCAAAAAGTTAAAGATAGGATTACTGTATGATCTAGCAGTTCCACTTGTAAGTATATATCCCCCAAAATCAAAACCAAGGACAAGAACAGATACTTACACACCCATGTTCATAGCAGCATTATTCATAATAGTTAAAAGGTAGAAACAATCCATATGTCTATCTGATGAAATGATAAAATGTGGCATGTACACACAGTGGAATACTCCTCAGCCATGAAAAGGAAGAAGATTCTGATACTTGCTACAGTGTGGATGAGCCTTGAACATATGCTAAGTGAAAGAAGCCAGATTCAAGAGGGCAAATGTTGTGTGATGTCATTTATATGTGGTGGCATTCATAGAGACAGAAAGTGGAGCAATGGTTACCACTGGTTGAGAGAGGGAGAATGGGGGGTTTATTGTTTAATGGGGACAGAGTTTCTGTTGGGGATGATGAAAAAGTTCTGAAAATGAACAGTGGTGATAGTTGAAAACAATGTGAATATATTTAATGCCATTGAACTGTACATTTCAGAATGGTTATGATAGTAAATTTGATGGTATGTATAATTTACAGCAATATGAAATGGAGGACTGTCTGAGAAGGAAGTATGTTAGGAAAATTTATTTCCCCTAAAATTATTAGGGGAAATTATTTTCCCTAAAAAATTAGTTCCCCGAGGTTTTGGCATACCTTTTTGAAGGATATCAAAGTTTTGCTTCTCAAAGAGCAGTAAGTGAATAGGGTAATATATGGCACAAGGGCTTAGGTGTTCTTTTTAGTCACTAGATAAGTGTCAGAGTCATGTTTAATAAAGATGTGCAATGCCTGGATTCTTGATTGGAGTGTTAACACAGAGGCCTGTGTCACCTTCATTTTGTAAAATGTTATTGGTTTTGGAGTTGGATCACCTGGATTTGAATCTTGGCTCCCCCAGTTACCAGCTGCTATGCTTGAACAAAGTACAAACTTCTCTGAGCTACAATTATCTGTAAAATGGGCTTAGTAAGAATATCTGTCTTACAATAACATGGGGATATTAAATAAGGCAACACAGATGAAGTTATTAGAATACACAGTACATAGTAAACCCTCAATAAATGTTATATGTTATTATTATTGTTTGGATAACTAACTGTGTAATCTCAACTATGATCAGATTTATCAAAAACTCCAATGTAACCTGTTCATCTACTTTCTACCGCTGTCTTTACCAGAGAGGCTCTGTTTTATGGGCAGTGTTAATTTGACCAGAAAGAAGGGACACCGCATTTCTTCCTACCAGCAAAGAATCTGACTCCCTGAAGGAATTACCATCTATTTTACTTCAATCAGCTGATGGGTGTGCATATATTATCGCATTCTTATTTAAATTTTTAAATTTTGCCAGAATGCCCAGGAAACAGGGTATCTTGGATAATTTAATTTTCTGACTAACCAACGCCTACAAGATACCACTTTCACTTCAGGTTTTATTTGTGAGAAGTTTTTCTAAAATCTGGCAATGACCTTTGTTTCCTTAGAAAGTATAGCGAATAATAAAATTTAATTTTCCCTTGACAATGAAAGATTTCAGAACCATTTCAAAAAATCTGTTCATATTGGTTGGAAATATAAATGTTCATCTAGAAGATTGGGCTGCCTGTATACTGAGTCAGGACTATCCAAAGACAGATTTTTTTTTTTTTTCAAAGACAGATTTTTAATAATGCCCTTTAAAAAACACAAACTCAGTCTTTGTAGCTTTCCCTTAAAATTAAGAGTATGGGCAAAAAATCATGATTGCTAGTTTTGGATATAGTTTTCTTCTTAATACATTTTGTGAAGATCTTTCTCATCACAACCCTTCAAGTAGTTACACATAGTGGGTGTTGCCTTGAAAAGAATAACTGCTTTATTATCAGAATCAAGGATGAGACTGAGGAAAATGTTTAATACCTGGGTAAACAGGAGACACCCAGTCTAGTATAATAGAGCTAAAATAAGAAATCTTTCTTATTTCTCCATGCAGCAAGTTCTATCCAATTTCAAGTCAGGATAAATGTTTTTTTTGGGGGGGGAGGGTGGGCTGAACTGGGGGAGGAATCTAAAGCCTGGTTGGGAGGAGTGTGTTGCATTAGATAGAGCATTGGAATTGGGGAGATTGAATTCCAACCTTGGTCCCGCCTTGCTTGGCTGTGTGACCCTGAATGGCTGGGGTCCTCTCTGAACCTCAGCTCTCTCTAGCTGAAGGTGCAAAAGTGCTGACTTGATGCTTCCCAAAGTGCCTTCTGCTTGAACATGTAGACTGAGGATTACCGTGAGGTATCCAAGTTGCTGTCTACCTTTACTCTTTCATAGTAATTTGGAGCCTTCTGAAACCAAATGTCAATGAATCTGGCTACATAGAGTTGTTGTGCGAGGGGCTGGCAGAAGACTCTAGATTCATTTCAGCCTTGCTTTTCCTGTTCTTCTTCATTCGCTCCTGCCTGCTTTATTTTCTTCCTCTGTTTCTTCAGTCTGCTTACTCCTTTCTTCTCTAGGCTCCTCCTCAGCCCGTCTCGATTATTGATTAGAAATCACCAAATAATTTCTGTAACCATGTCATCAGTGACTGCTAAGGCTCTTGTCATTATTCCAGCCACACAGGGGGAAAATGACTGGGGGAAAATGGCATTTTCCAGCTCAGGTGCAAAACATTCTAAAGTGTGGCTTAAGCTGGCGCTTTTCACTTAAACCTCTTCTGAAAGTGCTTATGCAAAAGCAGCTGACTCCAGCCAGTGAACTATTTCCCAGAGCCCCCAGCTTAGATTCTCTTAATTTTCCATATTTCTTGAGCTTGCCCTTGCTGCTTTCCTGCCTGATGCACGCTAGAGAGGAAGTACACAAAGGAATTGTGCAAAGTTTGGAAGCAACTGGCAGGTGGGTTTGCATTTTTCCAGGTTAATTCACTTGATGAAAAGCTGCTGTGGGTGATGTGTCATATATCAAAGGCAGGGCATCAGTAATCTTTGCTCAAGGGCACGGCTAACAGACAGATAGACGGGAGAATGAGATGGAAAAAAGCAACTCATCCTTTTCTGCTAACACCACGGAGGAGATAAAGGAAGATTTATGAGTCATCTCGGACCACATACCAGCAAGCAGCATACCGTATTTTTCACATGTTCCCAAAATTGGTGGTGGAAGGCAGTATGCTTGTCACAGTGTCCATCCGGCCTTTTTGAAAACAATGGGATCCTTGAAGTCTCTAGCTGTGGAGTCAGCTCTTTGCCCGCCCTGCAAAGAGGTGTTAGAGTGTGTGTGTGTGTGTGTGTGTGTGTGTGTGTTCAAAGCATCTCTGCCTCTCTAAGCACATGATACCTTGATCTGTAGTTTAATAATGTGACCTCTACAGAATAAAAAATAAGATTCCCTGAAACAGACATGACTGATTTGCAGGCACTTACTTTTTCAGCTACCTCTCACCTAGTGAATTTCACTTTGGTGATGGGCAGCCTCACACAGTAACTGCTTTGTGGTATAAGGAAGCTGAGGAGATGATTCTGTTGTTTTTCTTTTCCTTTCCTACCTCTCAGATGAGTCAATCCCTGCAGGATACAACAAAGATTTGCAGCCCAGGTTGATTTGAATGGGCCATTTTGTGTGGAGTTAACCAGAACACTTGTTCCTGGGAGGGCTCAGAGCTTCTTTATTCAGGCAACCCGGCAGCTGACTCGGGAACTGTTGTGTAGAACAATTGATGGGAGTGGGAAGAGGTTTCTTAATATTCCTCTCCCCCCCCCCGCCTTGAAAAAGGCACCTGGATTGCAGCTGGATCACGCCTGGGACTGTGACTATTTACTTCACGTAGCAGTTTAAAAAGTATGGTGAATTAAAAACAAAGCCAAACAGATTTTGAATTTCTTCTAAGGCCTCTGCAGTGTGCTTTTTTTTTTTCTTTTTGAGAGGCACACAATTAACATTCTGTGCAGAAGGGCATGATTGATTCTGCACAGTGGTGGCTATATGAGCAAACCTCATTTAGACAGCTGAGTGAAATATACAGGGTAGAGGAATTTATGGGACCCAGAGACGCTCACATGCAGAATGAAAAGGAGCCACTTCCCCTCTCCGCTCCAGCCCCTGTGTCCCCATTCTTCACGTGCTCAGAATGGCTCCCCTCCAGCCACTGGGGTGCCCCCTGGGTGTGGTGGTGCTGAGCCTGACATGACCCGGCAGAGAAGATGGAATGCCACTTCATCATGCAGCCCTCCTGTGGGAAGCATGGAGTGTGTAATCAGAGAGACAGGAGGAGCTCTCAGAATCTGTTATGTGAGGCTGACAAGGTGAGGAGGTAGATAGTGGTGGCTCTAGGTGCTACACCATATCCTGAAAAACAGCTTGCCCATGTGCTCTGGGCTTCTGCACTGACCTTCGCAGGATAGACTGTTGGGAGGCTTGAGTGTCTACCTCAAAACAATACAGGCCACTTTCTTAGAAAAACCACCAACTTTGTTTTGCAAAGGAGGTTCAGGAATCAATTTGGGCACATGCACCCAAGTATCTGCCACATAGTAGGTCCTCTGTAAACAGTTGCTGCACTGAATTGACTTAATTCTCATGAGGATATGGCTCTCACAAGAGGAAGTACTTTTATCCATTCTCTTGGCTGCTTGATCCCCAGTGCTGTGGGTAGCATCCTGTACATAACATTTGCTCGATAAGCATTTGTTGCAAGAAATGAAAGAATAAACTCTCAGATTGATGTTTGGTAGTCAGGGTTTCTCATTTCCCTTGTGGCTTATATGTAGGATGGCTCTCAGCTAAGGTAGAAAATGAAAGGGAAGTTTGTCTGTTTTTTGTTTTGAACCCCTCCTTGGGGTTCAGATCCTTTTCTATTGCCTTGTACCTGACTTTCATGCACCTGCTAGGCTCACCTTTATGTTTTGATTTCTTAAACCAAATTCATGTCCATTTAATGACTCTGTCTTAATGCTGCCTGGAAGACTGATAACATTTATTCATATCCCAGTATAAATTCAGGTATGAATTATTATGATTTCTACTTCAAGGAATAATTCAAATTTTTAAGAAACTTCTTTTCCTGATCTATTTGTCCTTTGTGTTTTTGGTACTTGTGGTAGACTTTAAAATGTCCTTCCCCAAGATGTGAAATTTTAGTCCCTTGAACCTGTAAGAATTACCTTACATGGCATTAAGTTCAGGCCCTTGAGATGGGGAGATTATATCCTGGGTTATCTGAATAGGTTCTAAATTGAATCACATATATCCTATGAGGGACTTCCCTAGTGGCTCAGGGGTAAAGACTCTGCCTGCCAAACAGGAGATACAGGTTCGGTCCCGGGGTCAGGAAGATCCCCTGGAGGAGGAAATGGCAACCCATTCCAGTATTCTCGCCTGGGGAATCCCATGGAGAGAGGAGCGTGGAGGGCTACAGTCCATGGAATTGCAAAGAGTTGGACACGACTTAGCAACTAAACCACCACCACCATCCTTAGGAGGGGCAGGGGCAGAAGGCTATTTGATCCATACACAGAGAAGGTGATGTGATAGCAGAACAGAGACAAAGATGCTGGCCTTGGAGATTAGAGGAGGTGGCTGCAAGCCAGGGAGTGCTGGCAGGTGTCAGAAGCGGGAAGGGGCATGAAACAGGTTCTCCTCGAGAGCTTCTGGAGGGAGTGTGGCCCAGCTGAAATCTTGATCAGGCCCAATGGCACTGATTTCAGACTTTTTTGCCTCCAGAACTGTGGAAGAATATATTTCTGTGGTTTGGTATCCCAGTGATAGGAATCTCATACAACCCCTAATGGCCTAGAGGCTGAATGGATATCAGCATTGGGCAGCTCATTTGCACCCATTGCTATACTTTATAGGTGGGGCCCATAAAGGACAGAAAAGGGGCAAATTATTCTACAAATAGCCTTAGTAATTTCTCTGCTGTGCTTTATCATTATTGTATTCCCTTAAGAACCTTGTACTTTGGGTGGATAATAATCACCCCATTATACAAGTGAGGAAACCACCAGGTTGAAATATACTTAAGATATTCACTTAAGATATTCAGTAAACTTAAGATATTAAGTTTAACTTAACTTATTATACTTAAGATATTCAGTAAACACTGGAGTTTGTATTTGAATGTAAATATTCCAGATCTTACTCCGGTGGGTTCCTCCTGACATGCTGTTTATTTTCATTTCTGTTCATGTACCGTTTTTCAGAGTCTTGAGCTAAAGTCAGACACAGGCATTTCTCTGCTTTGTCCCTACTCTTCGATTGTAGTCCCTCAGTCTCAGCTTCTGTTACATTAAGTAAACCTCACTGAACCTATAAAAGTCTACTGTTATGTCAGAGTGTTGACTCTGAGAGCCAGGTAGCTCTTTGGGGTTCTTTAGTGTAAGAAGCTGGAGAAGGAAATGGCAGCCCACTCCAGTGTTCTTGCCTGGAGAATCCCAGGGATGGAGGAGCCTGGTGGGCTGCCGTCTATGGGGTCGCACAGAGTCGGACACGACTGAAGCGACTTAGCAGCAGCAGTGTAGAAAGCAGCTGTGTTATATAGTAAAATGCAATGGGGGGTGTGTGTGTGTGTGTGTGTGTGTGATCGGGGTTGGGGAGAGAGGGAGATTTGGAATAAATATGTAGGTATAATTGTGAGTTGCAAACTAAAAATCCTTTTGTTGTTCAGTCACTAAGTCATGTCCAACTCTTTGTGACCCCATAAACTGCAGCACACTAGGCTCCCTTGTCTTTCACTATCTCCCAGAGTTTGCTCAAACTCATATCCGTTGAGTTGGTTGGTGATGCCATCCAACCATCTCATCCTCTGTTGCCCCCTTCTCCTCCTGCTCTCAATCTTTCTCAGCATCAAGGTCTTTTCCAATGAATCAGGGTTATAATTTTTTTTTGAACTGCTAAACATAACTGGTCTCCTAGACAGCCTTTTTTTCAGATAGATAGCTTTTCTTGAACCAGCCAGTGCTTGCAATTCAGACCTGAGATATCAGTGTTGAAAGAACACTTACTCTGAGGAGAAGTCAGACTTAATGGAAGCTGGAACTCATCAGGGACGGGCCAAGTGTGCATGTCCTATGAAACCTGTGGGATTTGAGGGAGTGTTTTGATTGCAGAAACTGCAATCAGAGGTTTGTTGCAGCCTTCATGCTGTCAGATGGGGGAAATTTAACTTTGAGTACAGCTACTGGAGACACACAAATCACCATCTTCACGTGTGGCAGTCTTTGTCACTTCCAGCAAGTTACAAAATTATGTCAGCGGAGTGGAGTGTAATACCACTACTTGGTTGGTTACTTACAAGAAAAACATTCCAAATCTGAGAATTATTAAGAAGTGAGAAAATTCCTTAATTGCAACAAGTTACCCACTGCACAGAAAGACTCTGTGGCAGAGAAAATTGGCAGTGTTCTGATGATCAGATTGAACAGCTGGAAGACTCCTATTCAAACTACTTTTTGAGTAATAAAGCTAATAATTTTTCTTACAGACTGCTGCGATAGCCATAATTCTGTTTTGTTAAGATGTCTGTTCCCTATTCTTGACTGAATATGCACATGCTTATTTTTGCCCATCATAATTATAAATAATGTGTGCGTGTGTAACTGTAGTTTTCAAAATTTTTGTCTTTTATTCCTTTTCTCCTTTTATTTTTTATGAAGTTTCTCTCTCCCTGTATTTTAAAGTTTTTGATACATCAAAAATGGCTAAATGACATTAATCTTTGTTTTCAATGGCTCATGCCAGGCAGAGCACCTTCTTCCCTATTTTCTTTATTTGATCAAGAGCTGCATTATAAACATTTAATTTAAAAATTTACTGAAAAACATTGTTTCCATGGTGGTAGTGGTTGAACTCTACATTTAAAGATGATTAAATGAAAACTTCTGTTATGTATATCATACCACAATTGAAAAAATAGTTATATGTGCACAGTGAAAAATGCAAGAGGTATCAACAACAAAAAAATCTTTTCTCCCCGACAACCTTCCCTTTCCCAGAAGCCACCATCACTAACAACTCTTGTATAGCCTTCCAGAAACTTGACGTTTCTATTCAAGCATAGGATTATGTTTTGAAAGAATTGTGTAATGGGAAAATAAAGCCAGATTGGTTCTGTGCAGGCTAGGGTAGGGAAGCGGAGGGAATGATGGATGAGAGAGGGAGATGGGTGGGGGAGGTGAGATTGGTGTTGACCAAGTTCTAATTCTGAACATTTGTGTAAACCCTTCTCCATGGTCTCACGCCATGCTGTTTCATCAAGGGTTAGGGAGTGGAATTGGGAAGTTGTGGGAAGCCAGGAAGAGAATGTGAGTTCCAGAGCTGTTGTTTGTTGTGGTCCAGAGGGAGAGAGCTGTGAGTAATGGGGCTCAGTTAAGCAGAGAGGAATTTAGGCTGGGAAAATCAGGACAGATTTCACAATGGGGAGAGTGTGTGGACATATCCCTGGGGAGGTAAGGGAAGCCTTGCCATTGGAGGGGCTGGAGGCAAGACTTGACACAAAGCATGAGAAAATGGATGACAGGGAACCATCCCTGGGGGTTGGTGCAGCGACCTTAATCAGACTCTTTCCTGGCTAGCTCTGGATTCACTGATTCAATCTCAAATGATCCAAGGGAGAGGAACAATTGCTTGGAAAATGACCTTAGGGAATGATGGCTATTGACAGTAGATGTCAAAAGACTCTCCCATACAAATTAGCTCCATCTATCCATCCATCCATTTACTCACCCATTCATTCATCTATCCATTGTTCATCCTTTTAACATATAGTTTTTCAATGTCTACTAAGTATCTGTATTGAAGGTACTTTGAATAGGCTGATGAGAAAAGTCACTTATACTGATACTTGTGGATCAGATGGAAAGAACTGGAGATAAACATTTCAGACACATGCAAAGGCCACAGGGTATGAGAAGGTTCAGCAAGTTTGAGGACCAGAGATAACTAAGTGAAGAGATTGAAAGAGGTTTAAGATGAAGAGGCAGGCAGGGGCCAGATTTCTCAGGGTCTGATGAGCTCTGACTGGAAATTGGAGTTTTATTCTAATAGCAATGGGATTTGAGTATAGATCTCTAGGAGGGCCCGTTGCTTCTGCTTTCAGACTTTCTTTATATCTTCTAGTCTCCACTTTTTGCAAGTCAGTTGTGGTTGTCAGAGATGAAGGTCTTTGGACACTTTGATACAGAATCAACCAGGTCTGTGAAAGGCAAGTGTGGGAACACAGTGAGAGTGGGAAAGATATTTAGGCTGTCTTGTAATCTGCTTTTGCTTCAGGTAGTCAGGATCTTCCGGAGGAGTCCTGTAGTATGAAGATAATTATACGGGAGAAAGATCACCTAAAGTGAACCAACTGAAATGGAAAGCAAAATGTAATAGCAAATATCAGGGAAATTTTGGAATTTGATCTTAAAAGCTGAAACTCAAAATTATGTATATATGTATATATATTTTGTATCAAAAATATTTTCAGCTGTAATTGCAACTATGGTATAATTCTTAGAACAAAAAATTCAACAATTAAAATTTTCCCATCTTTTTTCTTATAAAATTACATACTTGCCCCATGTCTTTTACTTTGTTGTTGTTGATTAGTTGCTAGGTCCTGTCTGACTCTTTTGTGACCACATGGACCGTAGACCTCCAGGCTCCTCTGTTCATGGGATTTCCGAGGCAAGAACACTGGAGTAGGTTGCCATTTCCTTCTCCGGGTGATCTTCCCAACTCAGGGGTCAATCCTGTGTCTCCTGCGTTGGCAGATGGATTCTTTACCACTGAGCCACCTGAGAAGCCCATCTTTTACTTTACATTTGTTTTCATTGTCTGATCATAAGAGTTGTTTATTTTATTTTATATTTTTTCTATTTATTTTTAATTTTTTTTTTAATTTTTCAGTGGGTTTTGTCATACATTGATATGAATCAGCCATAGAGTTACACATATTCCCCATCCCGATCCCCCCCTCCCACCTCCTTCTCCACCCGATTCCTCTGGGTCTTCCCAGCCCACCAGGCCCGAGCACTTGACTCATGCATCCCACCTGGGCTGGTGATCTGTTTCACCATAGATAGTATACATGCTGTTCTTTTGAAACATCCCACCCTCACCTTCTCCCACAGAGTTCAAAAGTCTGTTCTGTACTTCTGTGTCTCTTTTCCTGTTTTGCATATAGGGCCATTGTTACCATCTTTCTAAATTCCATATATATGTGTTAGTATACTGTAATGTTCTTTATCTTTCTGGCTTACTTCACTCTGTATAATGGGCTCCAGTTTCATCCATCTCATTAGAACTGATTCAAATGAATTCTTTTTAACGGCTGAGTAATATTCCATGGTGTATATGTACCACAGCTTCCTTATCCATTCATCTGCTGATGGGCATCTAGGTTGCTTCCATGTCCTGGCTATTATAATAAGAGTTGTTTATATGAGCCTTTATTTGATATTTAAGTTAGTCTAATAAAACTCCTGTTGTGTTCGCTTCTTTATTTTCTCTTTTTTAGTTGGTCTAAGAATGTAAAATAAGTGATTCTGAGTATAATTTGAGCATTTTTCTGATATCACTCCAGTTGAGTTCATGAAACCCCACATTATTTGCAGTTTTCACATCATTTTGCAGCTGATTTGCACTAGGGCCTTATATAACTTTTGAGTATCAGACAGGAGTAAACTGTTGATACAAGCATCAAGGATGGATACTACTTGAAAGGGATGTTTGAGTGGGAACCAGTTTTATAAATGGTCAGTTCAAAGTGAATCTTTTCTAGATATGATGACTTTTGTTTCTTTATGCAAACTCAAATTGAAAGTACTCAAATAGCAAATACTTGGATAATGTGTTATCTAGCTTTGGAAAGGCACAAAGTGTACAGAATACATCATTGGTTTTCAGTATCCTATATCTAGGCTAATACAAAACTAGTTTGCATCTAGTTGAGTTTAGGTCTGAATATATGATGTGCTTGAGTGGAGGACACATTTCATAGCTGGAGTACCCCCACTCCTCCGTGTACTCCACTTATGGGGTAGGAGCAAGTGGGGTAGAGTCATCAGATCTGTATGGATCAGGCAACTTCACCATAGAAAGCACCTTGGAAGTTGAGCTGAGCCTCCTGGAAATTGATGGGTCAGGATCAAGTTTAAGAAAGTGTTCCATCATGTAATATAGACATATTCAGAAAATATTAAGAATGTTAATATTCATTGCATCACAGTCTCACCAGTATTGATATTGTAGGCTGAAAATTCTTTGTTGTAGGTGGCTGCCTTGCTCATTTCAGGACTTTCGGCTGCATCCCTGATCTCTACCCACTAGATAATAGGAACACATCCTCCTGTCCTTTGTGACAGAACAGAGACATCTTCAGATATTGTCAGTTGTCCCTTAGAGGGCAAAGTCCCTCCTGGTTGAGAACCACCTTTCTCAGGGTAGCACAGAGGGTATAATGGAAAGGTTGTAATATGCCAGGTAGGTGAAGGGTGTGGCCACTTCCAGTTCTGACTGATTTGATGGGCTCTTTTTTAATTTATTATATTGTATGTTTTTAAACTGAAGTATAGTTGATTTACAGTGTTTTGCAAATCCTTGCCAAACAGTAAAGGAACTCAGTTATACACATACATACATTCCTTTATACATTCTTTTCCATTATGGTTTATCACAGATATTGAATATAGCTCCTTGTGGTATACATTAGGACCTTGTTGTTTATCCATTCTAAATGGAATAGTTTGCATCTACCAACCTCAAACTCTTAGTTTATCCATCTACCCCCCACCCTCCTCCTTGGCAACCACAAGTTCGTTCTCTGTGTCTAGGAGTCTGTTTGTGTTTTTTAGATAGGTTTATTTGTGCTGTATTTTAGACAAGGGCTTAATTTCCAAAATATACAAAGAATTAATACAACGCAACAACAACAACAAAACAAGTCAATTGAAAAATGGCAGAAGACCTTGGCAGACATTTCTCCAAAGAAGATATACAGATGTCCAGTAGGTGCATGAAAAGATAATCAACATCACTAATAATTAGAGAAATGCAAATAAAAGCTACAGTGAGGTACCACCTCATACTAGTCAGAATAACCATCGTTAAAAATTCTACAAATAGCAAATGCTGGAGAGTTTTGGAGAGAAGGAACTGTCCTACACTCTTGGTGGAAATGTAGTTGGTACAGACACTATAGAAAATAGTATGGAGGTTCCTCAG
Source organism: Muntiacus reevesi (assembly GCF_963930625.1). Lineage (NCBI taxonomy): Eukaryota > Metazoa > Chordata > Mammalia > Artiodactyla > Cervidae > Muntiacus > Muntiacus reevesi. The sequence continues at coordinate 110,613,519 of NC_089250.1, forward strand.
AAAACTGAAAATAGACCTAGCATATGATCCAGCTGTCCTACTCCTACGTATATACCCAGACAGTGCTATAATTCAAAATGACGCATGCGCCCCTGTGTTCATAGCAGCACTAGTCACAATAGCCAAGACATGGAAACAGCCTAAATGTCTCTTGACAGATGAATGGATAAAGAAGATTTGGTACATATACATGGTGGAATACTACTCAGCCATAAAAAAGAATGAAATAATGCCATTTGCAGCAATGTGGATGGGCCTAGAGACAATCATACTAAATGAAGTAAGTCAGAAAGACAAATACCACTTTATGGGCTCTTAAAATAAGCGCAGTTGTGGGAGCCAGGGGTGGGAGTTTCTAACTCATACAATGATGAACCCACTAGGGTCCCTCCTGTTTGGGTTTGAGAAGCAAGTCTAGTGAGAAAAGGACCCTGGGAACTTTAAATTCCAAGTCAGATGGGGCTCTGAGAAGCAGGCAGAGAAGCAGTTTGGAAGGAGGAGTCAGATGGATGCTCTCCATGTTTTGACCTGAAGGAAACCTGAGGTCCAGGCCTTTGTTTGGGTCACTCCTTTCAGTTCACCCTTCCCCCGTATTTGCTCAACCTTTCGGCCTCTATTGAAGCTGCCTCTCCTACTGTAAATACTATTGGGACTTCTTTTTATCTTTCTAAATATGATTTTACCTTTAGGATCCAACTGAAATTCTAGCTCTTGAGTGGGGCAAGAGCTTAGTTCCTCTGACTCAAATTTAGTTATTCCTGCTCTAACCTTGTGTATTACTTACTTACTTACTAGTAGCTCTCATTTGAGCATTTAATTCAAGACTTTTTTCATTATTTTAAGATTTTGTACACCTTTGTTGTCCCCACAATAAGTTTGCAAGCTCGTCTGAGTCTGTATCTTCTATTACATCCTTCACGTTACATAATATAGCATGAACTCAGTAGGTTCTCAGTCAATTCTAAGTGAATTGCAGTAAATTGCAGTAAATCAGCTTGTTCCTCTGCTCAGCATTGTTTGTATCCTGCAGATCTCTCCACACACTTGAGCCACAGCTCTTTAAATAGTTTAAGAAGACAGCACATTGTTTGACAGTTCCACAAACATAAAAAATAATTTAGCTCACACTTAATTTTTATCAGAATGTAAGCTTAATATTTTCAAGCATTGCAATTTTATTTTTAAGTTCTTACATTCTTTCTGTTTCTCTTAATGTCATTCTGGCTTCAAAGGGTATAATTTTGAAATGATGAGTACTGTTGGACTTGTTAGTATTTCTTCTTTTGTGTATATAATGTTTCAAGAACTGTTGATGGCTAAATGTCATTTTTATACTTTTTAGATTCATAACAGTTCAATTCCACTCCAAAACAATTAATAATATTATGTATCTTAGAAATAGCTGTCATGTATCTTCTGGTGCGTATGACATATTGTTAGATATTTTAAGTTAAAAGTTCTGTATCCAGTCCAAGTTTAGAAAGATGAGGAGCAGACTGTTTCATAGACAAGCAGAAGGATATAGTAAATTTATGACAAAGCGTATTACCATAATGCTTGGAAAACTGTGAGCCGTCTCAACTAAAAAAATAATAATAAAATAAAATAAACCAGTGATCACTAAGCCTATCTCAAACACTTTTTTTTTTTTGCTTTATTTATATCTGGTTTCATTCTGAAAGCAGCAAGACAATCTGACAAGTCAAAGGAGAAGATATTACCACTAAATACAAACCACTCCAGGCAGTTTTCCCAGATTCTTGAGAGACGCTTTCTCCAGTTCAGACATACTGGCTCTTTGATTTTTCAGAACTTAAGCTGGGATGAAAGCGCTCCATAAAGGGTCATTGTTTTCAGAATGAAGCTCTCTGGGCTGGAAGGAAGCAGAGCTCTCAAGAATGGTGTCAGCAGTGGTGGTAGGGGTGGAGGAGGGCCCAGGGCCCAGCCCCACTCAAGAAGTGTGGTTCATCTACCTGTCCACTGGGACTAGCTGGACATCAACCCCCTCTTCCCAGAAGTAAGCCACTTTGTGGTTTGATCTTTGTCTTCAGAGATTTTGTGAGTCCCCCCATTCCCCTTTCTCCCCACCTCCTACCCTCCTACCCCCCACCACTGATGGGGGCCCAGCAATGACATTAGGTCTGTTCAGTTGAGGATTTTCTAATATACTTTCATAAAGGTCAGATTCAGCCTTTACTATTCTTTAGATCTGTCCCACATGTGCACTGGATATTTTCCTCTTGTTACACATTTTGAGATCTTTGGTTTGCCAAAGTGTAAGTGACAACTCTGTGCTTATTCTAGCGGTGTTTTATATTCAAGTATCAGAAAGTTCCCCAGTAGTCAGCATCAGTTGTGGTATCCTATGAGGGGCTTTCAGCACAGCTTGCTTGGACCCCCCTCCCCCACCATGGATGAGTTGTAGGAATGAGGTGATAATCAGTCCTTGTACATGGGGAAACCTCCCAAATTCCAGTGAGTTGGGTCTCTGCTGGAGGGGCTCCAGAGCCATCTCTTGATGACGCCACAGAAAGTCCTCTTGTTCCTACTTCAGTTCTTCTGGCCTTGTTCATGGGAAAGTTCCTGCTTCTCTTTGAAGGAACTGTCATTTTAGGAGCTTTAGGAATCCCTGGAAGTCTCCAGCATAAGGTAGAGTTCGAAATAAGACAAGCACAGGCCTCAAGGATCTGGCAGAAGATTCTGAGGCAGGAGAGCCTTGTAGAAACACATGCTTCCTGCTCCCCTCAGAACTGCCTGGGAACTGGAATGCTGCACCAGCTGTGGATACCCAGCTGAGGATCTCAGTTTCTGAACCAGAGACATCATTGCTTTAATGTTGCCTCTTTTCCTTTGCTATTGATGTAGTTAGCCCTGCCCAAAACTCAAGGAGAAGTGGAGAAGAAGTTTTTTAACACTACCTTTTCTATTATTCATTGACTCAGGGCCATATCTGTTCAGCAGAAAAACATTGTGGACCAAAGATAAAGCAAGTGTTTTACTCATTTTTCACTTTTTTCTTTCTTGAGAATCATGTACTTTTGATCCTCCAAAGAACTCACAGAGATGATTCAGTTTACTAGTTCTCAAAGTTCTAGAAATATTTTGGAGGCCTTTTAGGGCGAGAAGGATGCTGGTCCTCCCTCAAGGCTTTCTGGAGTTTTCCTGTAGTCTATTGATCTGGTATTGGAGAAGAGCTGCTACATGTCAACATGAGCCTGAAATACAACCTCCTTATTTTACGAAGAGGAAGACTGAGTTCCATGGGCCAGAAGGAACTTAAGACAGCAATTTTGGGATTGTTACCTATTTCATCTTTGGCAATGTACCTGCCATATTTTCCAAAAGTGCTGCTTTTGGATTCATATTCTTATCAGTTACCAGAGGTTATTTTCCCAGAGTAAATGATTTGGACACTATTAGCAAGGGAATAGCATGCTGTACATTATACACTATCTTAAAGAGAAGAAAAGTTCCTGTCTCCTGTTTGCATATCTGCACCTGTTTAAACCTTTCCATAGAAAAGCCTGAAAGGTAAACAGTTGGTTTTGGAGCAGCTATAACGTGGTATTGTTTAACATGGCAGCTTATTGATGATTGTCTTTAATTATGGCCATGCTGTCAACCCCTGAAGTCCCTGCTCTTTGTTGTTGATCTGATATGACATTTGAGGTTTTCAAAGCTGCAGAGATGAAAGAAGTAACCGTCAAATAATGCTCGTTCCGATGTGCTTGAGGAAGGAGGAGGGGACATTGCCCACAAGGGCTGAGAGTCTGGGAGAGAACGCCATTGCCCTCTCTGCTTTTGATGACAGCGTCAAGTGCGAAGCCCTAGTTTACTCTCTGTTTATGGTGGAGCAGGGCCAACGCTGGAGGAAACTGAAATGATTTATTCAGTAATGGGAAATAAGCGAGGGGTTTGGGTTGCTGATCTTCTCAGGGTTGGTGGGAATGCTGTCTGTCTCTTGCCTTGAGCCATTTTTACACTAGAGATGTGAAGCTCAAAACAGACCCATCAGGGCTTTCTGGAACCTCTTCCCACCCTCTTTGATATCCTTTGCCTGCAGTGTGTGTGTTCCGAAGCCCTCAGAGCTGTGGACTGTGTGTTCCTGGGCCCTCAAATTCTCCTGCTGTTCTGGGTTCTAATCCTGGGGTAGTCCCATCTCAGACCGAATGTGTTCACTTAGGAGGTTGCCTCTGTCCAGCTTAACCTTACTGTTAAGGTGTGTTGTCACCAACTTTCTCCTGTGTAGTTTCAGTTCAGTTACTCAGTTGTGTCTGACTCTTTGCAACCCCGTGAACTGCAGCATGCCTGGCCTCCCTGTCCATCACCAACTCCCAGAGTTTACCCAAACCCATGTCCATTGAGTCGGTGATGCTATCCAACCATCTCATCCTCTGTCATCCCCTTCTCCTCCTGCCTTCAATCTTTCCCAGCATCAGGGTCTTTTCAAATGAGTCAGCTCTTCTCATCAGGTGGCCAAAGTATTGGAGTTTCAGCTTCAGCATCAGTCCTTCCAATGAACACCCAGGACTGATCTCCTTTAGGATGGACTGGTTGAATCTGCTTGCAGTCCAAGGGACTCTTGAGAGTCTTTTCCAACACAGTTCAAAAGCATCAATTCTTCAGCTCTCAGCCTTCTTTATAGTCCAACTCTCACATCTATACATGACTACTGGAAAAACCATAGCCTTGACTAGACGGAGCTTTGTTGGCAAAGTAATGTCTCTGCTTTTCAATATGCTATCTAGGTTGGTCATAACTTTCCTTTCAAGGAGTAAGCGTCTTTTAATTTCATGGCTGCAATCACCATCTGCAGTGATTTTGGAGCCCAGAAAAACAAAGTCAGCCACTGTGTCCACTGTTTCCCCATCTATATGCCACGCGGTGATGGGACCAGATGCCATGATCTTAGTTTTCTGAATGTTGAGCTTTAAGCCAACTTTTTCACTCTCCTCTTTCACTTTCATCAAGAGGCTCTTTAGTTCTTCCTCTCTTTCTGCCATAAGGGTGGTGTCATCTGCATATCTGAGGTTATTGATATTTCTCCCAGCAATCTTGATTCCAGCTTGTGCTTCCTCCAGCCCAGCATTTCTCATGATGTACTCTGCATATAAGTTAAATAAGCAAGGTGATAATATACAGCCTTGATATACTACTTTTCCTATTTGGAACCAGTCTGTTGTTCTAAGTCCAGTTCTAACTGTTGCTTCCTGACCTGTATACAGGTTTCTCAAGAGGCAGGTCAGGTGGTCTGATATTCCCATCTCTTTCAGAATTTTCCACAGTATATTGTGATCCACACAGTCAAAGGCTTTGGCTTAGTCAGTAAAGCAAAAATAGATGTTTTTCTGGAACTCTCTTGCTTTTTCGATGATCCAGTGGATGTTGGCGATTTGATCACTGTTTCCTCTTTGTAGGGGTTGCCCCTTATATTTGTGGCTGCTGGATCAGTTCCCTGCTTCTGCTACTAGTTTCTTTTGTTGAAGGGCTGTCTCTTTAGCGTCTATTTAAGTTGTAAGCCCCTCTGCCAGATACTGTTTTGGCTGGAGGCTTACTTTTCTCACCTCCCCTCCTTCCACTTGAGAGACAGTATAACCTCATGGCTGAGTACATGGACTCCAGAGTCAGACTGCCAGGATCTGACTCCTGGCCTTGAGACTTACTAGTTCTGTGATTTGAGGCCAGTTAACCACTCTGGTGGAGAAGACAATGGCACCCCTCTCCAGTACTCTTGCCTGGAAAATCCCATGGGCAGAGGAGCCTGGTAGGCTGCGGTCCATGGGGTCGCTAAGAGTCGGACACAACTGAAGTGACTTAGCAGCAGCAGCAACCACTCTGGGTTTCAGTAACTTCATGGTAAGATGGTGATAACAAGAGCATCAGTGTTATGTAATTGTGAAGACTAGATAAATTCATGTATAGGTAAGATGACCTTCAGAATAGTGCCCAGTACAAAGTAGTACAAAGCATTTTGTAACACATACATATTATATAACTTATGCTATACCATCAGTAGCATATAATTTATTATCATACCTTTGTACAACTATGAGTAAGCTTTGCTGACCCATCTGGGAAAACGGTGTGATAAAGAGACCACTAGCTGTTTATTTATGGAGGGATCCACCAAATCCTCAGAGTGGAGATGAAGCCCCCTTGTTTTGGGTCCATTTCTTAAACATTTCAATGGCTGTTTCTCCTCTCTCTGCATGTGCCAGCTAACTTTAGTACTGGCCCACTAGTTCCTTGTTGGAGGCCAAATCCTGTCTTAGTCATAGGAACTTTCCTTCCTGTTTCCTCTGTGGTTGCTCAGTGACTATGCACCTTTGGTCGGTTTGCAGTAGGTGCCTTTGGTCAGTTTGGCATTGTGCTGACTGCTCTGCAGTTTATAGAAATAGGATAAGGCCTAGTCCTGTATTCAGAGAGCTTTCCATCTAACTGAAGGACCAAAATAACTCTCCTAGAGTCTTTAAGAGCAAAACCAAGTTGGTTAAGGAGGTTAGCCAGTCCATCTACTATCTTGAAAGCGATTTCCAAGAAATATACTAATATTAATAGTATCTAAAAGAATGGACTAGGGAAAAGGGAGGAAATGCTTGGGGGTCATCAAGACCAGTGGTGAAAATCATGGTTGTGTGTCATCTTAGCTTTCATCTTGCCCCAGAAGAGAAGAAGATCCAGATCGGAATACCTTGGCCTGTTTATAGGAACAAAGGGAGTTCACCTTTACCCAGTAGCTGCTGTGATCAGGACACTCAGCTAAGCATGTCGCTTGTTTCGTTTACTCCTCAAAGGCACTTGTGGAAAAGGTGGTATTTACTCCCTTCTTCTAAAACATAAGAGAACTAGGGCTCTATGATAAAAGGTGACATTCAAAGCATTGTAGCTGTTGAGTTTAAGGAACTCAAAAATTGGGAAATTTTAGCCTAAATCGGTATGACTTGAAACCTGGTGTACTTTTGGAGGAGAGGGGCACTAGCTACTGTTTTTCTTGGTTCACTTTTGGATGAATGTAGCTGGAAAGCATTCACATTTGACCCCTTTTCTCCCTCTTCCCTGCCCCAATAGAAGCAAGAACTAACTCACACTCGCCACCGCATTGTCCTCTGAGACCTGTAGAGAAAACAGCGATGTTATCAGCAAAGCCTCATGACACTCCCCAGGGAGCACACGAAACCTCCCAAATAGTCGTATCCAGGCCAAGCAAAGCTCTGGGAGAAATTCCTGGGACGCTCAGCATGAGCCACCTAAAAGGGCTTTTGAGCAAAAATTGAACCCAAATGAAAACATTGCCTGTCAGCCCTGGGCTTGTAAACAGTGTTCAGATTGCGGGATGAGGGCACAGGACTTGAAGTAGTAGCCAAGTCAGGCTGGGCTCTGCTGTTGTAACAAATTAACCCTGAAATCTCAGTGGCTTCATGCCACAGAGTTTGATTTTCTGCTCACCGTATATGTCCAGGGAGGGTTCATGTTGGGGAATTCTCCTTGGCATGGTCCTTCTGGGATCTGGTTCTGACGTCAGGTGCCTGCACCACCTGGATCCTGAAACTTCCAAGGTTGCATGAAGAAGTGAAGGTGTAAAGGTGTTAGTTGCTCAGTTGTGTCCAACTCTTTGTGACTCTATGGACTATAACCTACCAGGCTTCTCTGTCCATGGCATTCTCCAGGCAAGAATAATGGAGTGGGTAGCCGTTCCCTTCTCCAGGGGATCTTTCTGACCCAGGAATTGAACCTGGGTCTCCTGCATTGCTGGTAAATTCTTTACCATCTAAGCCACTATGGAAGCCCTTTTAGTTCAGTTCAGTTCAGTCTCTCAGTCATGTCCAACTCTTTGTGACCCCAGGAACTGCAGCTTGCCAGGCTTCCCTGTCCATCACCAACTCTAGGAGCTTGTTCAAACTCATGTTGCATCAAGTTGGTGATGTCATCCAACCATCTCATCCTCTGTCGTCCCCTTCTCCTCCTGCCTTCAGTCTTACCCAGCATCAGGTTTTTTCCAATGAGTCTGTTCTTTGTGTCAGGTAGCCAAAAGGAAGCCCTTTAGAGTGGGTTAAATATTGCCTCAAATGTATCCCAAATACATGCCTCCCTGGAACTTCAATGTGAGCTTACTTGGAAATAGTGTCTTTGCAAGAGAGAGAGAGGATTCTTAAGAGATCTTGGATGGATCCTAATTGTACTGCATTTAGAGTGAGATTTAAACCCCAAACCAGTCTTTTCATGAGAAAGGAGAGGGAAATTTGGACACAGACACAAAGAGAGACGAAGGCCCTATGAAGACAGAGGCAGCATTTGGAGTGATGCTGCCATAGTCCAAGGAACACAGAGTTGCCAGAAACTGGAAGAGGCTGTGAGGGATTCTCCCATAGAGTCTCTGGACGAACTGTGAGTCTAGTGACACCTGACTTTGGACTTCTGGTCTTCATCAAGGTGAGAGAATAAATTCCTATTCTATCACGTTACCAGTTTTGTGATAATTAGTATAGATAACTAGGAAACAAATATAGAAAATCTGCACTGATGTTTTTAAGGGCCAAGCCTGGGGGTGGCTCATACCCCTTTATTCTTACATTTACCAGAACCCAAACTAACTGTCAGGGAGGTGTTGAATTGTTGTCTCTGTGCCCCCGAAGAGGAGAATGAAGAAAGATTTGGTGAGTGTGAGCATTATGCTTGCCTCACTTGTGCTGGAAGTACATACAGGGAGCGGGGGCAGGGACGTGGAATAGAGAGCCACACACATTCACAGATGGTTTCAGGAGCCCTTGGGCGGTCCATAGGGTCCCTGCAGGTCAAAGCAGGCTGGCTGAGGGAGAGAAGGCAGAAAGCCGGAGGACAGAGCTCTCAGCTCACAAGCGGGTGATCCGTGGTCGTCCCAGAATCCATAGATAAGGCAACAGTAGGGTCAAGCAAGAAAGTAGGCACCCACATCAGCAAATTGGGTGTGAAGGGCAGGGTCAGAGGCTAAGCGTGAAGCCAGAAGTGCTGCTCAGTTGGGGCAGCTACTCACAGAGCAAGAAAGCAAGTAAGACTACCAACGCCCCTCCCCGAGGGAGTGTTGGAATACTCTCTCATGGCTGTGTCTCCAGTTTCTAGCACAGAATAGAAACTGCAAACATGGCAAAGGTTTATGGGTCCAGCCTTCCATCAGAGGGATGTTGCTAAACCATGGGCCGTACCAAAGTGGTTTCAAGCTTAAACCTCCCCATCACCTCAAGGAGCAAGTCTTCAATCCACAGGGTGTCTTTCTTTTCTTCTTTATTTCTTTATTATGATACATTTTATCAAGTTGTGCTTATTTTCTAATGCAGGGATGGTTTTCCATCTCCAAACTTATTATTATAATTCACATTAATGAAACCTATAGACTAAACGTCACTAGATGCAAAGAAAGTTTCAATAAAACTCAATATCCATTCATGAGAAGAATTTTTAGAAAATAATAAAACATATGCAAACTATTTTGCATATCATATTTTATGAAGAAACATTGAAAACAGTAACTTCCCCTTGTCCCCACTGGAGCATGGGATCTCTCTTGGGCCCCTGTGCATCTGGTATTCTCTCCTCTGAATGACCTTTCTCTTCCTTTCTACCTGTTGAGGATTTGCACATCCTTGAAGACCTGGGTCTCATATCGCTGTAGTGAAATCTTCCCCAAATTCCCCAGATTGTCATGCCTTCTCTTCCTGGTATGCTTAGTACCCTCTGCACTTAACTCAGGTGGTGCAGCAATATTAAAATCATTTCTTGATTTGTCTGTTTGTTCTAGTTGGCTGAATTTTGCATTTTTCCGTTCACTTCCTTGTCCCAATGCCTGGTTCATCATAACCTCCAATTTGTTATGAAAGAAGCATTAAGTTTCTGATACTTCTTTGAAACAGCTGCAGGAGCAACTATTGACAGTTCTAAGGAATAAAGGTGACATGATTTTTGATAAATTTAATGTTTATTGATTTATTATTCACTATGATAAATACAGATGGGAGAAATAAATAAGCAAAAAGATCAAAATGGTTTGGAATATTCCATTTCTGGAGAACAACAGTAACAACCACAAAATGTTTGTGTGAATTTAAAACTGAAAATGCTTTCATATTAACATGATCTTGTTTGTTCTCATTGTAACACAGTGAGGGGAGTATGCTATTGTGACTGCTCTCAATTGAGAGGAGGAAATTGAGGTTCAACATGCAACTTATCTGAAGCTTGCTCAGTTGCACTGGGTAGTAAGGGTCTATGCCAGGAGTCACAGCTCAACCTGGTAACAGTAAATCTTATGTTTTTCCTGTACCTCTTCTGGACTTCTTTCTCATACAACAGGTGAGCCAAGAGGAGAAGAAAGAAAGAGAAAGGGGGTTTAAGTAAGGAATAGTTGCTTTATTTAACACAATTTTTGATATCTACAAATAGCTCTGCAAAATAGACATTACTGTATCCATTTTGCAGATAGGAAAAGAGTTTGGGGAGGGAAGAATAACCTGCTCTAGGCCTCGAAGCTTATCAGTAGCACAGGTTGGATTCAAACCTGGGTTTTCTCTCTCTTTGAAAACCTTTCCTGTGCTCTGCTGCCTGAGTCACCTGCTGGGCCTTGGGGCGAAAGGGGAAAAGGTTTTATCTGTGTCTTGCCTGTTCCCCACCTTCCCTCCTGTGGGAATTGCTTGGAGGTTCAGAGCTCCAGGGATTTTTTGTTTTGTTTTTAAACACATTGTCCTTTGTGAAGCACATTAGACCCATACATTTCATCTCCTTGAGATTTAAAAGGAATCACCGATGACCTGCTGAGGTATTTTCATTCTGTTCCTGAAAATGATTAATCTTAAGGCTTTGTGATGACTCTTGTCACAAATAGCTTTCCTTAAGCCATAATTTCCCCACTTCCCTTTATGGTAACAGTTTACATTTAAGTAATAAAAATAAGCAGAATAATCCTGCTGTGAGGATATGTTTATATTATATATATGGTACTGATCAAGGTAAAACTTTACCTGAAATGAATTGGAAAATTGTGTGTTTTAAAGCTCAGTTTCTGTCTCTTATGGTCACTCTGTTTCTGCCAACCCCTACTCTTTCTTGTATTTTTTTCCCCTTCTTCTTTCTCCCTAGCAGATGGGATAAAATGTTTGTTTTGTCTTTCCTAAGTGATTTTTCAGATACTCTTGCATTTTGTACTTAGTCACTTAAGGTCCTGCAAGACCAGTGACTTTTAGCTTGCGGTCTCCTGGGATCACGTGATTTGGGACAGCAAGGGAGAGGATGTTTCTTCCTAAGGCTGGAAACCACATGCTCCCAACCTCCTTTTTACTCTTCGCTGCGTGTGCAGTTCCAAGTAGGGTCAAGGTAACACAAGGGCAGTTTTAAGAAGAGAACTGGGGCGCAGCTCTGAACAGATGTTCTTTGATAACTACTGAGCAAAGAGGATCTGGCTGAGAGGCCCGTAGCTTTCACTCACTGAGAACCTTTAACCAGTGCCCAAGTGTGTGTTTAGTTTTATTCTTTTCTCGCCCTTGCCCCCAGAGCCACGGCGTACCTGCTGTTGCTCTCAAGCCTCTTGCCAACAGTGGCATCTGCTCAGTGTAGCCATCAAGAATTTGAATGTCAATATCTTTGCCTTGAAATGAATGGAAAAGTATTTGTCACTCAGCGGCAATCATTCTTCAAATAAAAGGTTAGCCAGACAGGGCCCTTAATCAAAGAGTCGGTCTTTTCTGTCAGCAGTGCCTTTTAAATAGCAATGATGAAGGCTGGCTGTCAGGGTAGGACTTGATGAGCGAGATGATTGATCTGCATAAATCATTTTCTTTTAACATTGTCAGTGAAGAGTAAATTGGTGGGACACTTTGGGTATTAGCTGTGTTGAAATTAATATGCAGTATCCTAGGTGTGTCCTCATTCACGTAGCCCTCATGAAAGAAGGTAGAAATTAAAAAGAGGCTTCTCAGTGCATATTGTTCTAACAAGAAAGTTGCACCATTCTTACTGCTGTGGTCATCATCTTGCATGCTAAATTTGGAAGTTGAGTGTATAGCACATTTTACAAGCTACAAAAGGAATCTAGTTAATTTGGGAATTAGCTAGAGTCAGTAGCATTTAACAACCAGTAAATCTGTAAAGACTCACTGCTCAGAGTGGGGAAAAATCTAAGAATGGTTTCTGGCTTTAAAGACTAGGATATCTACTACCCAGCATGCTGTCACAGAAATAGCCTCAGCTTCAGGTCAGGTTGTGGCTTAAATCACCATCATTCCTCAGTGAGTCTCCTTGACCAGGATGCTTAACCTGGTTTGCATCTTTGTTTGTTTCTTTGTCTGAGTTTGTCTGAGTTTGTTTCTTTGTCTTTAAAAATGGATTGTGTCCATTACCATTGGTGGGTTTGCTTTTGTATTAAAGAGTGATGTAAGGAAAAGCACTGCGCATATGAGTTGGCATCTGGTGAGGAAGTCCTCATAACATTAGTCCCATCCCTTTCTTTTGGTCAAACACAGCTCCTGACTAGACGTCTAGAACCCTGACTGAGATGTCTGTATGAAGCTCATGCCCACGTGGTCAAAATAAACAATAAGTTGCCTGTTTAGGGTTCCTTCCCTGCTTTCTGGGACTTCAAATGGCCATTTTAACATTAAAAAAAGTTTCAAGGGAACAAAAGAAATACTTCATTGCAGATTACTGGGGGTAGAATGTGAGGTGGAAGGCATGGGGGAGAAATGTGGTCACTTAGAGGGTTTTTTCCTTACCATTACTCTCTGCATTATATGTTGGGGTACATATGGTTCACCTTTGGAGTAAACAAGTAAATCCTATGCAATATAGAGTTGGTTAAAAGCAGGACTGACAGAGCCGAATTATTGGGTTACATCCCTCATCTTCTACTTAATTGCTATGTGACTGCAGGCAAGATGATTAATTGCCTTTCTAAGCCCTGGTTTCCTCACCTCTGTTAATAAAATGGGCACAGTGATAGTACCTATCTTACAGCATGTTAATATATAAAAAACATACCATGTAAAAGAGTGTCTGATATGTACATGGTAACTGTGGTTACTGTGAATGAATGATTGGTCAGTTGAGAAAGGTAAATATTGCTAAGATTCAAGTGAGCTGAACATATCAAAAGAAGAGACATATTTTAATATAGGAGTTCATGATAATGGTATACTGGGGTGAAATACTTGATTCATTTTGGACAAAACTCCCTACTGGAGGAATTTAGAGCCGGGATGATTCTAGAAATATCCACATTGGAACTGGACCTGACCAGCCCTTACCATGACCCTGCTTGGGCCTTGGTACAATTAACTTCACTGAGTCTGTGAAATGCTGGAAAAGAGGTATCTTAGCCAAAGGGGCAGCCTCATTACTCCTTGGCTGATTAGATAATACCTCGCTGCCAGTGAGTTATTCTAACAATTCTTAATGTTCCAGTTGCAATATGGATATTTCTAGGATTATCCTGGCTCTAAATTCCTCCAGAAGGAGGAAAATCCTTATTTTCCCACTGGAGGAACAAAATTGGATTGAGGTGATTCTATGGTCAAAATAACACAGGAGAGGATGTTTTGCTGGTTTATTTATTTTTTTAATGTTGTTGATTAAATATCTAACTCACCGAGAGATTGGTTTTGCAGGCTCTTCTGGTAATTAGCCTATTTGCTGTCTTGAATGCAGAGATTAAGGGAACAGTGTCTGGTTAACCAGGTTCTCTGCGCCTTCTATATTGGTGAACCCATGTCAGTCTCTGCTAGTGGGAGCGTGGCATGGCTTCGTCAAAGCCTTTGTAACATACGTTTGCTGTGCCCCTCTGTCAATTAACAAGTGTTGCCCGAAGAGTACCTCTGTCGCTTGAACATTTAAGATGTCTTCATTCTTGGAGATTTGCATTTTTTCTCGGGCCAGTTTTTAGCTGACATGATGAGTTTGTATTTGGGCCTTATGTCTTTCTCTTTCCCATTTTCTCAGTTTATTCTATTTTGAGAAGTGTCTTCCTGCATAGTGAGAGAAGTTGCTACAAGAAAATCCCAGAGACATTTCCCCAAACACTAATTCAATGGAAGTCCTCCAACCAGTCTGGAGGCAGCAAAGGTCTCCCCGTTCTTGGGCCGGCTGGGGATGCAGATTTGAGCTGTCTCCAGTCTCAGCTCTTAGAAAATGCTACTAATTAAACCTGCAGTATTGGTCATTGTGCTGCTTTTTGGAGGACATTGTGAAACTGTTCAGTATCTCCTCCAGAGGCATGATGCCTGTGTTGAGAATTTCTAGAAAATATTATTTGCTGCTTTAGCCTGCAATGCTATGGGTTGCAAAAGTGATGAAATTGTTCCTTAGACTCTTTCCTGATTTGGTCTGTATTAGATGAGTGTTATCTAACTGGCTACTTCATGGAGTCCAGCCATATTGGGTGTGTTATTCTGCTCAAGATTAATTTCCTGTAATGAAGATCTGAAACACAATGTTTTAAGAACCCCTCTAATGTTTCTTTTATAGCAATCTATCAAAACGATAGATATTTAGCTTTCTTTATTGGATATGAAACATTAACTTGAAGCCAGTGCTGCTTTCTGTTTTAAATACCAATATCCATCGCGTGTTTCTCACTGTAAGCATCTCTTATCCTTGCCCTCCATTCATCAAGCATCATGAAGAATCTGCTGCCACCTCCCAGGGGGCACATGTCATGGGTTTGGCTCTTAGGTTACGATTATCTGCACCTCGGACACCTGACCAGTCCTGGCCCTGACCCTGCTTTGGCCTTGGTGGAATCAACTTCAGAGTTAGTGAAATGCTAGGAAAGAGGTATCTTAGCCCAAGGGGCAGCCTCATTACTGCAGAGCTGATTATTACCTGTTTTTTCAGTGTTAGCTGGAGAGTCTTAGAAAAGTCTGAGCTTTTTTTCCTCCTGACACCTTCCCATTTTTGATAGTATGAGAAACGTGTATTTTCATCAATTCTGATGAGCAACAGGAATCCATTGTTTAGCTTATGAGGGCACTTAGTTTGGTGTTTGAGGCCATAGAACAAGTGCCCAGGCATCTAATTTGTGCACATTTAATGTTTGTCAAATTTATGAATGAAAGAATGAAACTTTTCCCATTTTTCCTTCATCATTATTACCCATGAATCTAATAATATTCTTTTCTCTTCCCCAGTTTTTCTTTTTGCTACTTTTATTATTCACTGGGAATGTATATTAAATACTCATTGTTTGCCATTTTCCCTTATGGAATGAATTGTTCCTAATTTGTTTTCTTTTTTCTGCCTCAAATGATGTCCATCCTTCAAAGCCTGGCTGAAGACTCATATCATGCACATATCATAACTGTATTCTCTCTGTGATTTTTTTCCATTCCTCTTTGCTTTTTTCTTTCCTGAATTCTTAACCTCTAAGGTAAGTATAGGTATCCAATATTAGATGGAGTTTCTCTAGGTATTTTTGTCTATGCACAGCTTGGCTTCTTGTAGACTGTAGCACCTTCAGAAACAGGGACCTGACAAGCTTGGGGCTTCCCTGGTGGCTCAGATGGTAAAAAAAATCCTGGAATCCAGGAGACCTAGGTTGAACCCTGGGTTAGGAAGATCCATTGGAGAAGGGAATGGCAACCCACTGGAGTATTCTTGTCTGGAAAATCCCATGGATGGAGGAGCCTGGAGGCTACAGTCCAAAATAAGCTTAGCCACTCTTCCATGGCACACACCCTACTCTTGAACACAAAGGGTATACATGGAGCCTTGTGACTTGACATGGTCAGCCACTTTGCAGTTACTCTGTGTAAAACAGGGCAGAAGAGTCACACAATGGTTGACTTTGCACTGTGTCACTCTCACTGTAATTCTGTGACCACCTGGGGGATTTGACTGTGAAGACGCCACTAGGTTTTGCTCTCCCCAGGGGCTTTACTAACCACAAAGATTGCTGTGTGCAGCCCCTCCTGACTACCTTTGGGCCGAGAGACTCAAGTGGCTCCCTGTTTTCTTGTTCTTCTCGATGCTTGGTGGTTCCGTACTCTGTCTTCTGCCTCCTTGTTCATGCTTCTGGGGTCCCCTTAATTGTGAAGCCCCTGCTGTTTGAGCCAGGAGGTAAAGTCTTGCGTCTCTCCCTCGTCTTCTGGGGGGTAGGCTTCATGGGAGTTTTCTTGGATTGGAGATGTCAGCCTGGCAGTACATCCTGTGCTTTCCCCATCACCTGTTGTGTGTTTCACCCAAGGCTTATCTCAAGAGGCTTTGAATCTTGTTTGGCCAGAAATCTTTTTGGCGTTTGTAAACTTGGTTGGATTCCAGTCTATCCCTTTTATTTTCAGGACATGCCCACATTGTTGGTTTGCGTGCCAGGCATGTGATTTTCCCTGGTCTCCTTTTTCCCTCTGGCTATGATGCTTGGATACTGTTGCAAGAATTGACAACTTGCAAACACTTAATAAGGACCTAACCACTAGACTTAAATTTTTTTTGGTCCTGTTTTGTTTGCAAATAGTTCTGAAAACCTTTTCCCTGTAAAAGGTACATGTAACAAGAGATGTGAAAGCAAAATCTGAGGATCTCTGCACTAGTTAGATAGCGTGTAACAAAACTAAAATCGACAATGACTTTAAAATAGGAGTTTCACTTTCTTTTTTCCAATGAGGAAGTATTAGTCATAATTTAGCTTCATGAGGTCAGCAGAGACAAGGTCTCTCTTTTGTTTCCCTACCTTCTTTCTGAATCATCATCATTTCCTAAGTTGCTTAATGACTCAAAGTAGCTTCTGGAGGTCCAGTTGTATCTGACTTCCAAGCAAGATGAGGAAAGAATGGAAGAGGGGAATAAAAAAGCGCATGCCACCTGTCCCACTTGCAAGGAAGGAAAAATAGCTAGTCATGTGCTAGAGCTGGTTCATCCTTAGTTGTGAGAATTGATGAGGTTTTAGGGGTTTTTGTGAGCCATTTGACCTCAACTTGGTAGCTTGAATTGGCCATAGTGGGAAAATTTACCCCATAGAAATTGGTGTAAGGGAGAGCTGGTTGTTAAACATATATCAGTACTTACCTACCCCTGACTGAAAGGCAAACTGGGAGTGCAGTCTTTGTTGGGTGCCCTTCCACCCTGAATAAAATCAGTTTTGTTACTAAGGAAGAAGGGGGAATGTCTAATGGGTAAGCAAAGTCCTCTTTTCCACCTTCCCCACTACTTTGAATGGAATTTTCTCATTTCATAGCATGGGTCTGCTTTCCTATTTAGGTTATTTACTCTTCCCTCCTTTACAAATTATGCAATAGTAAACATTTTGTGGCATATATATTTATATATGTATGTGGGTGTGTCTGCTTTTCTGCATGTGAATTAGTGTTTGTAGATGATAGTTTAAGGTGGATTTGCTAGGTCAACGTGTGTGCACACTACTTGCCTCTTTACAAAGGGTTCTATTTCCTCCCATTATAGAGAAGGGTGAAGAACATGACTTTGGAACCAGACACACAGGATGTGAACGCTCATTCTGACCCTGCCTAGCTGTGTGACTTTGACCAATTTACTTAACCTCTCTGGGCCTCCCATTTTTCTCCTGTAAAATGGGGGGATAGAATCTGCTTCTGTAGGGGTTCTTTGACGTTGAAATGAGATCATGACTATAAAACACTTAGAGCAGAGCTTGGCAGTTTGTAAACTCACAATGAATGTAACTAGGGGTATTTGCACATGGAGAAATGTGTTCATACAGATGTAAGACATTGAGAGGAATTAAAAAAAAGCCCCCAAAACAAGTCTTGAACATTAAAGCTGGGATTCAACCATAAAACCAAGCCTTGAACATGAAATCTGGAATCATTATGAGTTGTAGGGGTGAGCATAAGATAGGGGAAAAGTGAATGTTTAATACACAGATTGGGAAATTATTTCACTGACTCAAGGGGCAGCAGTAGGTTTAATTGATGGTTGGAAAAACCTCTGAGTAAATCAACCATGCCCCCAATTCATAAGTGCACATTATAAATATATTTAAAATCATCTTTATGACTGTTTAGCTTTAAATTTCCTGGGTGCATCAGATGCTTGAGTCATGGAACTTGACAAAAAATCAACATAAATGTTCTTTTTCTCCCCCAACTATATTGAACATCGCACAGATGTGTAGTTAAGTATTTATTATGAACATGCAAATATTGATGTCCCCAAGGCCCATTCTTTGATTTTCAAACTGCTGCTGCTATATTTGGAATTGTTGATTAATACAGGTCTTTGCTCTGACACACAGCATGTCTGACTTCAGGGCCGCTGACAGCAGCATCAAGAAGAAAGGGGAAACCACGGCTTGATGTTCATAGGGTTGGACACTACTTGAGGATGGGAGTTGCTTTGGGAAAATGGCAGCAGGCATCCAAATCTTGAGGTAGTTAAGGATGTGCCTCACACAGAGCTTTGCCCATGGTAGGTTCTCAGTAAGTCTTTGCTAACTTAAGGAGAATAAACAGTCCTGATTGGGGGAAAAAAAAAATTCAGACTAGACTAGAATCTTGGCACTATGAACATTTTGGGCTAGATAATTCTTGTTGGGACGACTTTCCTGTGTATAGTAGAGTATTTGTGCTACACAAAGCTAGAAGAGGTTCTGAAAAGAGTTATTAATGCAACGGTTAGGGAAGATGGCTTCCCTTGTGGCTCAGACGGTAAAGCATCTGCCTCCAGTGCTGGAGACCTGGGTTCGGTCCGCGGGTCGTCTCCCCTGGAGACGGAAATGGCAACACATTCCAGTACTCTTGCCTGGAAAATCCCATGGACAGAGGAGCCTGGTAGGCTACAGCCCATGGGGTCGCAAAGGGTCAGACACGACTGAGCGACTTCCCTTTCCTATTTTTCCTTGGCCTCTCCCTATTAGGTGCTGGGAGTATGGCCCTCCACAAGTTGTGATCAGAAAAAAGGCCTCCAGACATTGTTAAATATCTCCAGGGCGGGGGTCAAAATCATCTTCAGTTGAGAACCACTGGGCTAGAAGAAAGGATTAATCAATTATTGGGAGTTATTAAATTATTAAACAATAAGTGTGTACCAGATGTTTAACTCATTTAATCCTTGCAGGTGTTGCTGAAATCATTTTTGAAGGAAGGAGATGAGGAAAGAGGTTGAGAACATGGGATGTGTAGTCTTCTTGGTCTTTCACATCTCCAGAGAGAACTCAAATGGGACCCATGGGGAATTCCCTTTGGGAGGGAATTAACCAAGAACCAGTGTTATCTTCTGTGGGGAAGGGGCTTTTGCTGTGATGATTCTTGGGGATATTTAGTAAACTAGATGGAATTTTCTTCTGCAGAACACTAAGACTAGCTATTTGCCTGAATGATCTTCTTGTGATTAATTTAGCTGGCTGTAAACTCTGGTCCAAGCAAAGGGGGCTTCATTTTGAGCCATAGGTGATGATTTTGTGAGGTGCATCATTGGGGAAGAGCCTTCCCCTTTCTGGGGTGTACAGCTACTTATTAGAATTATCAGAAAAAATAATAACCTCCCATAATCACATGGGGATGAAGCTCTAGATTGCTTTCTTCACAGAGTTGGGGTAGTTTAGGGGGAGTCAGGAAGTGAAGGAATAAAACTATTGTTACTTTCTCCTCCCCCTTTTTATACCATCAAGAGAATATAAACCAATAAAAGAACTAAATGTTGGCAATCCATAAAATTCTATAGTGGTAATAAAGAAAAACTGAAACTATATTGATATACAACCAAACAAGGTAATTATCATTATTTTTTAATAAAGCCATTTATCATCAATAAATACCAAGGGGGATAGGAAAAATTGCAAGCACAACAATGCCATCTTCCATAATTATAGCTATTAACAATTTAAAGCATAATTATGTGAGGAAGGAAAAACTTTTAGGAAAGCTTTGTGCCGTTTTCTGCGCAGAGAAGCCAAATTCTTACATTTCCAAATAGTCAGGATTCTATAAATATTACTGAATTGATAGAGCTTGTCCCAACTTAGAGTAGCTCATTTTCTAATGATCTGTAATTTGGGTGTTTGTCTCCATCTCTAAGTTGGCCAGCAGCCCTGGAGGAAGGGCTGGGATCCAGGAAAAGGTATATATGGTAATTATCTGTCCACTTCCTAAATGCCACTAGTCAAGAGGACTTTATTTAGTAGAAAGATTGGTTTTGAGGAATCAAGGGTCTCCTTTATCTCGTCTGAACAAACCCTGATTTAAGCAGCTACTGTTGCCTAAATATCAATGATCCAGGGAGTACAGGAAGGAATGAGATGCTGTCTCTTGCTGCTGAACACCTTAAACTCTCAAAGGGAGACAGACCTGTCTGCTCTTAGGGTTGGAATGAGGGATGGAGTGGTTAAGAGTGTTCCTTTGGACTTCCCTCATGGTCCAGTGGTTAAGAATCTGCCTTGGGAGTGCAAGGGACACAGGTTTGATCTCTGGTCAGGGAACTAAGATTCTGCGTGCTGCAGAGCAGCTAAGCCCACTCACTGCAATCTAGAGAGCCCATGAAAAGTGAAAAACGTGAAAGTGTTAGTCGCTCAGTCATGTCTGATTCTTTGTGATGTTATGGACTGTAGCCTGCCAGGCTCCTATGTCCACGGGGTTATCCAGGCAAGAATACTGGAGTGGGTTGCCATTCTCTTCTCCAGGGTAACTTCCCAACCCAGGGATTGAATCCAGGTCTCCCACATTGCAGGCAGATTCTTTATCATCTGAGCCGCAATGAACAATCCCATGTGCTACAACTAAGACCCAATGCAGCCAAATAAATATATAATTTTTTTTAAAGTATGCCTTGAAGCTACTAGCCATATCCCAGCTCTCCCATTCACCACCTGTGTCATCTTGTACAAATTAAGTCATGTCCCTATGCCTCATGGTTCTTATCTATAGAATAGAGATGATACTAGAACCTATCTATAGGTTGATAAATTGAGCTGAAATTTAATGAATCGATAACATGAAACCTGGCTCCTGATGAGTACTATGTAAGTTAGCTGTCATTTAACCCAGTGGGGTAAGTTAACTACTGAGATTAAATACCTTGGATGTGATTCCATTTGGGTTGTTTGATACTTGGGTCTTATGCAGTAGTAGTCAAGTTCTCTTTGACTGATGATCACATAAAGCTCTGGATAGGATAATGACTGTACTGAGTCTTAAAGGGTGAGACTAGTAGGATAAAGGTATTCCTTAGAGTGAAAACTACAAGAGCTAGAAGTTTGGATGGAATCCACCAATAGTATGATATGCCTAGGTAATTATAAGTGTATTCCAGAATGACAAAAATGGAACCAGTGGCAGAAAGAGATGAGGCTGCAGGGTTTTGGAGGTTTGGCAGTCTGGATTACAGAGTCTTGGTTTTTTTTCTTGAGGACTAGAACTCCTGTTGAGAATATTAAAGCTGAAGGTGGTGGTTTGTCAGATTTGCCATCTAGATCTATCATGAGGACAGAAAGCAATGTTGAGTTGTTCTTAAATACTGAGATGAGAGACAGAGGGAAGGGTTAGAGGCATCTTTTAGAATTTCTAGAATTAGGACTTCCACCCAATAGGACAGTATTTCAGCAGAGTTATGCATGTTTGTTGGAAATAAACACCTGGATTGATTGATTCTCAGTGTAATTGTGGTAGTCATTAGTGCTGTTTGACAAATATCCTAGTCCTTCTCAACTTACAGGAACATGTATAAACAAATGGCAGGTTTGTATTTTCTGGTCCCCTTGTGAGAGAGGAGTCATGGAAAGAGTTCTGGCTCAGGACTTGTGAGGAAAAGTGATGCATTACTTTGGAGCCAGACTATTTAATCGCTGGTGTAAGAGCCTTCAGAGCTTGATCATTTCCCTCACCACAGTGACCAACATCATTACTGAAGTCTGTTCCATCAGCAGGTCCCACAACGAGGATGACATGGAGCAGAACTCCTAGCTGTCGCCTGATTAAACATGGAGTGTGAATGAGCAATAAACCTTTATAATTTTAAGCCAGGAGTAAAAAAGCAAACTTTGTAAAGAACTGGATAGAAAATATTTTATTAGGCTTTTAGTTTTCAGGCAATCTTTGTCCATTTTAAAATTGGGTTATGTGTCCTTATTATTGACGTATAAAGTGTTCTTTGTATATTGTAGATGCAATTCCCATATCGGGTATATAGTTTACAAATATTTTTGCCCAATCTGAATCTTGTCTTTTAAGTATTTGTAATGGTATGTTTTGAAGTGTACAATTTTTAGTATGGATGAAATACAATAGATCAGTTTTTTTTTTTCATAGATTAGATGTTGCATCCTCAGTTATACCTAATTCTCCACAGCCTACTCGAGTTAACATTATACAATGTCATATAAATGTAATAACCTCACAATAGTTTAATTCCATTCTGTTTACCATCTCCTCAGTTTTTGGTGCTATTCTGTCATTTGTTTTGCATCTATATGAAAAACCTCATGATATTTTTTATAATTTTTGTATTCAACTGTCAGTTTACATTTAAAGAGATATTGAAAAGAGATAACTTTAATATAAATATTTCCCATTTCATGTGTTCTTCATTCTCCCTATAGATATGTTTCTGCCTATTAACACTTCTGTTAAATGTTAATAGAAGCATAATTTAGTGTAGTGAAGGTCGTCTGGTAATAAATTATCTCAATATTCATTTATCTGTAAAACTCTGTATTTTGTCTTCATTTTTTAAGGATATTTTTGTTGCAAATGGAATTCTGGATTGATGGTTTATTTTTTCTTTTAAAGATTTTTTAAAATTGACTTCTGACATGCTTTGTTTCTAGTAAGAAGTTGGCTATCAGTTGTTTTTCTGTCTTCTGAATTAAATGTGTCTTTGTCCTTTAGATACTTTTTGAACTTTCTTTCCTTGATAGAACCTTGGTGTAGTTTTCTTTATATTCATTCAATTTTAGTTTATAAAGCCTTTTTGATCAGTTTGTTGTTTCTCACAAATATGGGAAATTTTTGCCCATGATTTGTTCAAATGCTGTTTTTGCCTCATTCTTTCGTCTCAGCTTTTGGGACTCCAGTTACAGGTATATCAGACCACTTATTGTGCTGTATTTGACTGAGGCTCAGATTGGGTAAATATTATTGATCTTCAAATACTAATAGTCTTTATCCAAGTTGAATAGTCCTTTTTCCCCATAAAATTCCCGTCTGCTGTTAATATCACTGAGTAATTTATTTTGACTTTTTAGGTCCTTACTGCTGTAATACAATTTGGTTATTTCTTTGTAGTTTAAAATTTTATTTTGAAAAAAAAAAATTTATTTTGAAATTCTTCTTTTTTTTTTAAACTGATTTTGACTCTCTTTGAATTCCTTGAAAACATTTATAATAACCTTTTTAAAGTCTTGTTTGCTTATTTAAACATTTGGATTATCTCAGGGTCTGTTTATCTTGCCTGATTTTTCTTTTGACTATGAGTCATTTTTCTTTTGACTGAAGATTTTTTTTTTTAAACTGTATACAAGATACAGTGTTAACGTATTGCTAAGATTCTGGATTCTCTTATATCCCTCTGAAAACCGTTATCTTCTGTTCTAGATTGATTTTTGCACTTACATTACTGGCTGATAACCTTAAACTTCTGAAGTCTTCTTTTTAGATCTTCTTAGGGAACTCTGTTTTAATTTTGCTATTGATCTTAGTGCAAAGTCATAATCCTGGGGCACAGTCTGTACGTCTAAGTGTTTCCCTTTGGGGGTTTTGATATAAAGCCCAAGGTATTGACTAAGTCACTTTACCTTGTCAGAATTACAACACTGAACTCTGATCCCTCATGATGGACAATTTATGAAATGTCTAGAAGCTTTTTCAGCCTTTCACTTGCTAGTGTCTGCCAGGCTACTTGGAATTTTCCTGGGAATGAGCTAGGGATTTGTGAAGTGATATATGTAGATTTCTTATCTCTGTAACTCCTCTCTTCTGGGATTTCCCTTTATAATTTCCAGCCACTTGGTCAACCCTGATCTCTGGCTTTTTAAGATAGTGAGTTTACAGATTTCATTTTGAGTTCTAGCTGCCTTGTGCAATGCAGACTGAAAATGATTTCAATGGAAAAGCCATTTAAACATAGATATCACCTGATATGGTTCACTTCTTTAATAAAGGTCATTGAATTTCTCCATTTTCTGCCTGCTTTGGTAGCTCTCCAGTGCCTTCAATTAATTGTTGCTTATGTTTTCCCCAGAGTTTATAATTTTTATCTGTGAGAGAGTTGGTCTGACATAGTTTACTTCATTGTTGTCAGAGTAAAAAAAGCCTTCTTATATTCTTCTATAGGGCTGAAAATAGGGCTAGCAATATGAAAGAACTTTGGGACTCTTCTCACTCTTCGTTTTTTGGTGACTTGGGATATTTTGATTATGCAGACCCCTTCCAGTGAGCATGGGTCTTCAGGTGGACCCCTGGCTCACCTTACTTTATTTTTCCTGGTGAAAGTCTTTTAATAAGAATGACCTGCATGCTTATTGGAGGAAATCTCCAGCTGTGCTCTCTGAAGATGCTTGGAATTAACTTTGATGCTTTGACTATTTTCATCACTGATTTTTAACTTTATTTTTTCTTGCACATCTGGATGTATTTGTTCGTGGTAGATTGAAAGCCTACTGTTCATGAAGCACAGTTTTAGCATTTGTAGTTCGGCAATGAATAAAAACAAACAAATAACAGAAAAAAAACAAAGTCACCATTCCCCGAAGCTCCCTTTTTAGTAGGAAGAAGCAGACAGTAAACAAATAGTAAACAGCTGTCATCTTGTGATCAGTGTTTTGAAGAGAGAGGAGTCCAGTCAGGAGCTAGTGGGTGTATCTGTGGATGTGCTCAGAGAGCATGTTAAGGTAAGAACTTGCTGGTGTGGGAAGTACTTGCGCAGAGAGCAGAAGCATGGGAACAAGCCTCACATGGGAGGATTTAAGGGAAGAGCACTGCAGGCAGAGGGAACAGCAGGTGCGAAGCCCTGAGCAGCAGTGTGACCAGTGAGCTTGAGGAGCAACCAGGAGACCTGTGGTCTGGAGTGAAGTTGACATTTTGGTCCTTAGAAGCCATAGTGAGTACTTTGGTATTTACTCTGGGAGAGAGAGAAAACTTGGATGGTTTTGTATAGAGAAATAACATAATTATTTAAAGCCTTTATCTTAGATTCTAGGGAGTAAGAGGAAAAGTAGGGAGACCAGTTAGAGAGCTGCTGTGACTGATGACAGATGATGAGGATTGATTTGTTGTTGTTGTTTAGTTGCTAAGTTGTGTCTGACTCTTTTGCGACCCCATGGATTGTAGCCTGCCAAGCTCCTCTGTCCATGGGATTTCCATGAAAGAATACTGCAGTGGCTTGCCATTTTCTTCTCCAGAGGATCATCCCCACCCAGGGATGGAACCTTCATTTGCTGCATTAGCAAGCAAATTCTTTACCACTGAGCCACCAGGGAAAGATTGATTTTGATCAAATGATATTATTTGCTGAGAGTTTCTTCTGTCCTCCGTGTGATGCTACCTACAGAATCAGTTGTGTTCCAGATTTCCTTCTTGCCCTCGCAGTAATCAGATCTTGAAGAATCTCCCACTACATAGGAAAATACTCATAATAGGGAAGAAAACTTGAGTAGGGGAGGCAGACCTAGCATGAAGCTTTGGGCGTGGTGAAATATTAGATTATGTACGTGTATAGCCACATACCTCTCTGGTTAAGTCATTGCAAATGTTGTCTGGCTAATGTCCATTAATGATTACTTAATTATAAGATTGCCATTTCTGTCCTTGGTCTGACAGCTGGTTTACTTTACTGAAGGCAGTGTCTTTGGTAGAGTTTTCTTTTTTTTTTTTTATCACATTAAAGAGGATATTATCTCTAAAAAGTGATAGTTTCAAAAACAAAGAAGATTAGGTATTTTCTATCCAATAAGAGAATCAAGTCCAGAACCTGGCACTTAGTAAATGTTTAGTGTTACTTGAAATTAGATTTACTGCTTTGTTTGATTAAAAATACCTCCCCCCCCATTTAATACAGTAAGAGTGACTAAAGAGAGCGCCAACAATCGGTTAAATAAACAGTAACCTAGACTGAAACTAGAAATAGCAACTCATGTACATTTCTTAGTTTGGTTTGTACATTTCTTAAGCTCCTGAGGATCCTGTCTAGATGTGCGCGTTGATGTGTGTACTTTCCCAGCTCCTTTTCTTCTGCCTCCTGGTTCTCCCCTTCTCCTTCCTTCCCCTGCCCTTCCCCCTCCTCCCATCATTTATGGAGGGCCGCTAAGCATGCTGACCATTGGTTCCTGACAACTTGAGCACAACTTGCAGCCTTCAATTTTGTGTGGTCATTTGAGAGCATAACTGGAGAGTCAGACCCATTGGGTACTAACACATTCTGTGTGATCAGAGACAGGTTATGAAGCCTCTCCAAGACTCAGTTTGCTTATCTATAAAATGGAGACAGTGCTACGGGTTTCAGGGTGTCAGTGAGAGGGTGTAAGGTCACTTACCTTAGTACCTTGGAACATGCTCCCAGGTCTCATGATCATGCCCCCACTCCCCACACATGAGGAAACAGAGACCCTGGGAAATCCCAAGACTGGCCAGGGACACCCAGTATCACTCAGGTCCACCAGCCACCTGCTCTTGTTAAAAGGGAACAAGCACGTGTAGCTGAGTGCTGCCAGGCCAGCAGGAGGGGCAGCAAACTGTGATGTGTAAGAGCACACCTCAGTGGGTGCAGATCCCAGCCCTGCTGCTTACCAGATGTGTGCCCCCAGGCTAGTTATTTAACCTATCTGCCCCTCAGTTTTCTCACCTTTAAAATGGGGCTGATGATGCTACCTTGCATAGAACTGCATAGAGGATTAAATGAAGTCCTATGTGCAGAGTACTTGGGGCAGCATTGAAGCACTGCCTGTTAATATTGACATTGATTGTGAAATGTAATTGATCATTGCTGAGAGGTTGTGTTTCCATCAGCAATCAGTCCAACTGCTCACTTCCTCTGTGATGGGTTCAGGCACCCCCTTTGCCACACCCCCACTCTTTGCAGCGGGTCTCACTTCTGTTTGATTGGGGCACTCGTCTTTCCCCGGTGCCCCGTCGCTACCTTCCTCCCCGCTCTCACGGCCCCACCCTCTGCTTCTGGTCTGCCATCTGCTGTCCTATTCGCCACTCCCACCAGGTCAGAGGCAGCGAGGGCTTCGTGGGATGCCCAGGCATCCTGTCATGTCCCAGCGCTGTTGTACATCTTGTTTCAGAGATATTTTGCTGTAATGTTCTGTGACCTTTTCCATTGAGTGAGGTAGTTGGAGAGGCACTCAGTAAGGGAAAATTGAGCTGTTTTATTCCTCCCCAAGGAGTCTCCTGTTTCCTTTCCACCATTCATTTGAAAGCTATCATTTTCTTGATTTTATAGCTGAAAAACACCATTGATTCACTGGGTGTTAGATGCTAAGAGTTCTCCTATTGACATGCCTATTGACAGTTTTCAGTATATTCTGCGTCTAATTATCACTCTCAGCTAAATGATACACCTTGTGGACTTGAGCGATGGAGTCGATAGCTCTCACCACATTGTTCCAGCCGTGCCTATTGAGCCCAGTGTCAGGGCGATGTGATTTATGTGATCAGAAAGAAAATTTCTGTTGGTGTGCTGCATAATTAAAGCAAGTGCGGAGTGACTGGTGACAAAAAAGCAAGTCTGCTGATGTCATCCCCAAATGAGGAGAGATTTCTACGGTAAGCAGCTGCGACAGTGAGGGACCTCTTTTGGCATCTTGTGCTTTGCAATTTTCAAGGGTTCGATTTTCCTCCCAGGCCCAGTTGAGGATCCCTCCTCTCTGACTTCCCGTCTCCTCATGTTCAAAGCCCCAGGATGTGTGTGCTCTTGCTCCCCAGGACTGGAGCCCTGGGACTTGCTCTGGGAGGGGCTTACTGTTGGGATGTGTGTGTTTTAGGAGGAGATGATTCATAGAATTGAGGCAGGTAGAAACCCATTATGAGTAGGAAGGATATATGGTTTAAGAAAAAAAAAATCTGTCCTTTGTTTTGGCTAATTTGAGTTTCTTGGGTTTAGACTAAGGGTTGAGAAGGCAATTTTCTCAGTGCCTGAGCCAAATGGTCCCTGTGTGTGGATATTGTGTTCTGAGGGGAATGAATGGAGAGTCTTGCCTGCTGCAGACAGGAAGGCTGGGGAAGTGTAGGAGGCTGACAGGAGGTAAAGCTGGCTTGTGGAAAGGAGAGAACTCTGGTGTAAAACGGACTCCCCTCCTCTTGCACTACCTTTCTGGTGATGTTCTTCACAAATGCCCTTCATGGACTCTCAATAGTCAAGAACCTACTTCCTCCAGTGCTGGTTGAAGGACGTTTTCTATGAGGCCAAGGGTTTTATTATTTAGCCCGTGTAGACCTCAGTTTTCTTATCTGTAAAATGAACCAGGGAGCCCATTTAGCAGTCAGGTACAGAGGCTTAGTGAGCTAGGAGCTTGAAGTAGGGGTTGGAGAATGTACAGGTATTAATCTGAGTCATTCTTGGACAAATTCACTGGCGAGGTCATGGTTGGTCAGAAAGAAGTATGGTTTACCTAAGATGCACAGCCTCTATTTCATACAGGACTAAAGAAGAAAATGTATCACAGTGAGATATATAAGGATGGATGTGAATGGAACATCTGAATCGAAAGGGAGGCATCGGTATTTCCAGGCACCTGACTCGGCAGTAAATTTGGCCTGGTGGCTAGGAAAATTCACAAGTAGAAGTGGACTTGGATGTTGGTGGGGTGGTTGAGGCCATGCAAAGGGATCAGGACTCTGGGTATCTATAAGATGGTGATGAAAGGGGCTTTTGAAGTCATTGATTCCAGACAGGTTACTTTCCTGGAAGCCACAGAGGCCTTATGTGATTTCTATACCCATCAATTCTTACTGAATGAACCTTATGTGGTACTTTTGCAATTCAGATTTTTAGAATGAGAGTGAGAGAAAAGCAAGGAGAGAGGGAGGGAGATTAATATTATGGCAAAGACATAAATAATTTGATTTGAGAAGGCTCACCCATGCACAAGACCAGAGGCATCATGATTTAAGTTCATATTTTCATAATTGGAATTTTTAAAAGATTTATTTATTTATTCTATTTTTTGGCTGTGGTAAGTCTTTTTTGCTGCACACAGACTTTCTCTTGTGGCGGCGAGCAGGAGCTACTCTTTGTTGCAGTGCATGGACTTCTCATTGCAGTTGATTACTTTTGTTGCAGAGTACAGCTTCTAGGTGCTTGGGCTTCAGTAGCTGCAGCCTGAGGGCTCGGTAGCTGCAGCCTGCAGGCTCAGGTGGGTGGGCTCAGTATTTGTGCACACAGGCTTAGTTGCCCCGTGGCATGTGGCATCTTCCTGGATCAGGGATCAAACCTGTGCCCCAGTGTTGCAAGGTGGATTCTTAACCACAAGACCAGCAGGGAAGTCAGTAATCAGAATTTTTTAATATAAAAGTTTTAAGACGACTCAGTTATCTTTGAGAATTCACTGATGTTTTGTGATGGGAGTGGCAGCAAAGTGCCTTGTCCTGAATGTGAGGTAAACCATGAAGCTTAGCAGGGTTACTGAGAACTCAAGAAATTTCGTAGATTTTATTTCTTGTTAATCATTCATATTTATTTAGATCTGGGCTAATTCTCAAGCTGTTGATGGTCCTGGGAATGGGGAGACAGCCCTCTACAAACATGGAAAGCATCTTTGAACATTCTGGTAAGATTATGGATTTTCTCCCAGTCTGTCTGTCATGACAACCAAATACACTTCTGTGAAGACATGAATACACAGCGGTATGGTTACTGTAGCCCGGCACTGCGGGAAGATTCTGGGTAGCCAGTTAGGGTAAAGTCGATCACCTTCCTGTTCAGGTCCTTTTTTCCCATCCTCGACTTGACAAGTGAGCCAGCTTACAAGCCCTGACTTCCCCTGATAGATCACAGGCTACAGCGATCACCTGTGGTTTTGGGATAAGACTGTTGCATTGTGTGCTGGGATCTCTGTGTTAACCACGGTTGGTTTATTTAGACAGTGGAAATTAGGGGAGAGAATGTAGCTTGGGGTTCCTTGACCCACAGTTCTTCCTGTTCTATGTCTTGGGCTTCTGAAATGCCTCTCCTTCCTGTGTCCTGCATTTCTCTCCCTCGAAAGACCACCTCCTGCTGGCAGAGGTGTCACCTGGTGGGTTTTAGGGCGGTTCCAGCATTGTTCTCGTTAGGTTGATGTGTACTTTGCATTTCCTCGGGCTCCTTCTGGCCTCTGCATGTTTGAGCTCTGGGGTCCCTGTTGGGGGGTGAGCATGCAGATTATGTCCTCACCTCTCAATTCATTGTGACTTTAGCTCGAGGTCCGTCCTGTGGCTGACGCTGCTGTATTAAATCCCGGTTCGTGGAAACAGCATGGAAGATGGAGCGAGCAGTGAGCATATGGCCGGGGTTTGTGTGTGGACGGGCATGTGGGGCACGGATGGGAAGCTGCATCCCCCCTCCGGGATTGTCAGGAGAGGTAGAGCCTTCTGAGGAGATGATGCAAAGGCACAGCCAGCCCGACGGGGGTGTGGGCCTGGGCAGTCCTGGGCTCGTCTGCTGGAGGGTGAGGTGGAGTGGGAGACATCTTTGAAGATGCCCTGCCATCTACAGAGAGTCCAGAATTCAGGGCTTCCCTCAAGCAGCCCAGATCCTGAAAATGGCAAATTATTCTTTTTGTGCTTTCCTGGCTTTGGGGTTGTTTCTGCATCTCAAATGAGCTGTAAAGGGAAGTTTGTGCATCCGACAGACTTGCTTTAAAGGAGGCAGGTTGGAACAAGGCGCCGTCACATTAAATGCTGGCTATTGTGCTTTTCATTCAGCCTGATGAACAGTGGTCGAAAATGGCAGGGGATTAAATTGATGTAATGACAAGAACTCATATAGAAGACTGTGGGAATGGGGCAGAATAATGCCGAGGCTGCACAGTATCGTGCCGTTCTTTGATCGGCCTTACATGAAAAACATAATATACTTATCTTTATGTTGATTCTAAACAGGGAGTGCATAGAGAGAGGTGTGTCATTTTCCTACTGTCTTGGAGGTGAAATTAAGGAGCTATCCATTTTGTGCAAGGGACATATTTCTGAGTAATGAGTTAAGTGCAGGTTTTGAATATTTGGATCTTATTATGCATCACAATAAGAGTGTTTTTTGTTGCTTAGTTGGGTTCTTGTTAAGGAGGCCTGCCATACATGGACATTTGTAAATTATTTATTTGTTAAAGGATGTTCCTTTTGTTTTTTTTGGAAAAAAATCAACCTTGTCTTGGTGAATTTAAGCAGTATCAAGCCCACGTAGAGAAAACACCTCCTTTCTCAGTCTAGGTCTTTGATGCCAAACGTCACAGATGAGATGCTCCTGCTTTCTGGAGAAATACATATGTGTCTTTCATCTGGGAAATGTCTTTCTGGGGTAATACCAGCTGGAAGACGTCAACTGGGATGACCAAATACTTGATGGATGGACAAGGGGTGTGGCAGAGGTGGCTGAGGGCCATTCATATGCAATGTGTTTGAAAGCACTTTGAAAAGTATAGCGTGCTTAGCGTGCATTTGTATATGGTATGAAAGCATATTTTTATTAGGCATACTTCAACATATGGTTCCAAAGAAGAGGAAGGTGTTGTGCTGTTTTCAAACTTTACTTGTGTGTGTGTGTGTATGTAATTTTTCCTCCTGTACACAGAGAAGCATCTTTAGGCATTGATTCCAGTAATGATGTTTATCCTTTCTAAGGCTTCGTGAGGAATTGCCCTAATTTCTTAGAACACAGCTTCCGTTACCTCCACACTCACTTTGGGAAAATGTGAAATTCCTAGTCCACTTTTAAGGCTTTCCACGGTTTTGACTGACTCTACCTTGCAGTGAAGCCCTTGTGTCAGAAAGTCCTGCCTGCCATCGTTTTCACGTTTCTACTTCTGTTCATGTCATTCCTTCTGTTTGAGGCCCCCCTCCCCTGACTGTAACCCCCCAGATGTGGCTCATCCTCTGGCGTGCTGCTGGCTCAGCTCCTCCTCGCGGCCTCCTGCAGCCTGTCTTAATAGTGGACGTGTTCTCTCCACAGCCCCCAGTGAGAATTATCCATGGCTTTGCTGTGTAGTATCCTCATCTGACCTGCTGCTTTCTTGGCATTAATGGTACAAGGTAGTCACGGTAATGGTAATAGAGATAATAAAAATACTTATTCAGAGTTATTGTCCTCTTTGTGAAGATTCAAATATTGTGGCTCAGGGAAGTTAATTAACTTTTCCAAGTTCACACAGCTAAGCAAGTAGAGGAGCTGGGTTTTGAAGACTGATAATTTCAGTCCAGGGCCCAAGTTCTTAACCACTATTCCTTAATGGAGGAGGTCCCAAGGCCCCAGTGTGTTAATAAACATGGATGGAATTTAGATTGGCTTCCTGGTTATTTTCATGGCACTTTTCTCCTTTACTGTTAAGCACCATCCCCCTCACTTGCTGAGGTCTGAACTTTGTACATAGCCTTGGTTGACAAGACAGCAGTTTATCTTGCATGAGTCAATGGATAATGTATTAGGTGCTCTCTGCAAGGTACTTGGGGCTTCCCAGGTGGCTCAGTGGTAAAGAATCCATCTGCCAAGTAGGAGACATGGGTTTGACCCCTGCGTAAGGAAAATCCCTTAGAGAAGGAAATGGCAACCCACTCCAGTATTCTTGCCTGGAAAATCCCATGGAGAGAGGAGCCTGGCAAGCTATAGTCCATGGGTTTACAAAAGAGTAAGACATGCCCTAGCAACTAAACAACAGCAACAATGTTCTTGGGGTGAGTTTTATATAATTTTGGCATTTTAGGGCTCAGAGCTGACTTGGCTGCTGCCATGCACATTTCTGGCAACCCTGGAGCACAAGGCTAAGTCACTAGGACACTCTTTCCTGCCCTGCTTGGATGCCAATTCAGAATCCTTCCTTTTAGGATTCAGGAAACTGAGATTCAGAGAGGTGTTACTCCAGCAATCAGAGTTAGCCTGCAAAAGTGCATCTATGTGCTCTCGCTGGCCTAAGAGGAAGCAAAGAAATCAGACTCAGTCTCTTCAAGTATGGAAGCTGAGGGCCTGGGGCAGGGGGATTCCCTGCTCGTTGCTGGCAGAAATGGAGCTCGCACCCTCATCTCTACTTCCTGATTAGTCTGTGATCTCTCCTCAGGTCTGGAAGCAGATCTACTTCCTGTACCAGCTCATTCAGTAAGACTTAGCACATCTGGCTGTGTGCATGCATTTTTCATCAGCTGTCCCCCTGGAAATTCCCTCATCATGAATGTGGACAATGAATTGAGTGATGTGGATTATGTTTTATTAGGGTTGCCTTTTGATACAACAAGTATTTATATAAGGCTTCCTGGTACTCTCTGCAATATTCACCCTGGAAATTTTATCTTATTTTATTTTATTTTCTGTGCCCTTGATGTTGAAGTGAAGCATATTGTTTCCCTTTAGGACGCCATTAAAAGTCGATGATGACCTTTACGATGACTAATAGTTTTCACAGGCTTTAATTGTGACTTTTTTTTGGCAGAGCAGCATCCGTCCACTTCATACATCTTTTGTATCAGGGAATCAATAAAAACTGCCGCCTTTTGTTGATGCTAAAGGAGATTTTATGCCGATGACAAGGGATTTGATTTAATATTCTCTTTAAATAAGATCAACACTGCTGCAGTTATAAACTCTTCGAAAAACTGTCAAGTCCATCAATATAGCATGAAACAAAAAGTTAGCAGCCTGGTATAAATTAGTACATGCATTGTGTCTTTGGGAATGGTGGTAGATATTTATGATTGTGTGCTAAAGTATATATATATTTAGAGATTTCTTTCTGCTCTTTCAACCGTGAGTAGGAAATGCAGAGGAGCATTTCATTACTACCATGTTCCAAACTGCAAACTTTCTTTGTCAGTTAATGATTTTCTGGGGGCAATTCCAAATGTGGTGACATGATATAAACAGGTATTTATGATCTGTGATACAATCCTTAGTGAGTATGGATTTATAGTTAAATGGTGAAGTGGGAATCCAGTCAGTGATTATTGACAGAGCTTCTAGAATCTATATATATTTTTTTGTTTCCATTATTCACACACACTTTCTTCTGGGGCCTGATTATCTCTGTAAGTCTGTTTTGCTAGTTTAGTTGAGAGGTGAATAGGAGACTTCGCAATTCAGGGCCATAGGCTCTGTGTGTTTGTCAGCTAGTGGGACACCTTGTCTCCATAACTATTCCCTCATACCTCGCCATTTTCATTAGACTGTAATTATGTTATGTGATTATTCCATCTCTTTGGCTCTGTTCTAGGTAAACAGGGGACCCAGTAGGAGCAGATCTGATTGACAATAAATAACTAGAGTGAGCTTGTGTCCACAGGTTATGGCTGTGTCCTGGGGAGAATCCACAGTGTCCAAGATGAGAGCCACTGTGGCCCTTGGAATAAGAGCCAGCTTCCCCAGAACAGCTTCAGACTGGTGAGCATGTCACGTGTGTTATAGATAGCCTGGGTGACATGGGTCACATTAGCAGAACAGGAATAGGCAAGAGGCTGAAGCCTAGGCAGATCTGAGGTCAGGTGAGCCAGGGGAGCAGGGTGTGCAGCACAGCAGGGAGATGACAACAGGGCTATGCTTTTATGAGGTTCTCTTTTAAGAGAGGTCCACTCAGTTGTCTGTGGTGCCTGACCCATGGGGTGAACCCATCAGACCAGAGTTTGTTGAAGGGCAGTCCATAGACTGCTTACATCTCAGCTACTGGGGACTTTAGTGAGACTCTCTCATGAGGAAGCTGAGTCTATGTTTTGAAAAGCTCTCCAAATAAGTTCCATGCATACCAGTAAAGCTTTAGAACCATTGCTCCAGATGTAAGGATGCTTGCCAAGTTAGAA
Source organism: Muntiacus reevesi (assembly GCF_963930625.1). Taxonomy (NCBI): domain Eukaryota; kingdom Metazoa; phylum Chordata; class Mammalia; order Artiodactyla; family Cervidae; genus Muntiacus; species Muntiacus reevesi. Next base: position 110,648,402 of record NC_089250.1, read on the forward strand.
CAAGCTCAGATCTCCTTTTAGCTTTTTCCAAAAGATTCAGGATTCATATTTGGAGAGAGTGATATCCTTTGAGTGGATCTAGGATAGAGATGTTTTACTCAACAGGGCTATTTGAGAAACTGACGTTCTTAAGAAAACACACAATACAGTTGACCCTTGAATAACTTGGGATTGAACTACAAGGGCCCACTTCTAGGTGGATTTTCTTCTGTAGTAAATACTATAATACTGCATGATCTGAGGTTGGGTTGAATATGTGGCTAGGGAATCACAGATATGGAAGAACTGCATAAATGAATGGCCCACTATAAGTTACACAGGGTTTTTCAACTGAGAGGAGGGTCTGCACCCCTAATGTTTGTGCTGTTCAAAGGGCAAGTGTATATGTGTCCTTTTGCTTGTGCTTAATGTCTCATGGACATAAATTTGCGTGTAATTTCAGATATCTGTGGTACCCTTATCATGAATCCTCTGTTGAAAACTCTTGACTGGAAGACAGGGTTGTATACTTGTCACTTTTCACTGATCACCATGTGCTTGTTCCAGCAATTGAGTTGAAGGCATGATCAAAATGTCACCTCTCTGTATTGTCCTAGAGAAAGCTCTGATTGATGGAAATGCCAGATTTTCATTGTCATGAATACTTCGGTGAACATTGTAACATGTGGCCCCCAATATAGATAATTAATCCATTTGTCACCATTGGGAAGCATTGATATTCTTGAATTTGCATTTTGGTTCTCCTTTGAATGTTATCCTTTCTGTAGCCTTAGTCCTACATGTGCAAACCATTTGGAAGTGTCACTTGTGCAGGGGAAAAAGTGAAGAACTTCCTTCTCTAGCACTTTTCGGTCTGGTAGATAGGGCTCTGACATGGAGTGACTCACAGAAGCATGGATTAATGTTGGCTTTTTTTTGAGAATTCTTCATAGGCATGAGTCACTCACCAGACCACACATCAGCTGTCTTCTGCCCAATGTTTTTGTCACTGTGGAGGAGAAGTGTGTAAACTGATAGTATCTCTGCTCATTTTCCTGGGTGGTACTTAATATGCCTGAGTGTTCCTTTTTTGCGATTTATTAGTTAAAGATTTTCTTTTCAATAAACATTTGTAGCATATTCAGTGAGCTTTCCTAAGCAGGGGAGGATCATTTGGCAGTCTCTTCAGTTATTGGACCTTTTTTTTAAATCTTAGGACACCCTTTTCCCACTGAGTCATTCAGTTATGCCTTCCTCTCCCTAGACTTGGCCCCACCGCCTGAAATGTTCATGTGTTTTTCTGTGAATACCAGCCGAGTGCAGGCGCCCGATTGACACAGCCAGATCAAAACGCTTTGAATTTTGAAAATGATCCCCCTCTTGGTACTGAGCCCAGTGATAAAAGCAAAGCAGTTGTCATCTTGAAAACAGAGCTATATACATGGCAGAGCCTTTCCAATTAGCACACTTAGGATGCGTGTTCGAAGTGATGCGAAGTGGGACGTTACAGAGCGAAGTGCGGGTAATAGGGCTTTAAATTTTCATGTTTCAGTTGATTTTTTTCCTATTGCAGTTTGAAGAAAATTGTTGCACATTATTGGAGCTCCTAAGTGCATTTTAACACTGCTCTTTCAGTTTGCAATAATATCTTCCAAAACAACAGAAATACTGGTCACAAAAAAAGCTTGTGTCCATTGATTTTCCAAGTAGAGAGAAAGTAATATACTATTTAAAAATTACTACTAAATAACAGTCAGTTTAGGCCATTCTCCAGGTACTTTTCTGCCTTCTTCCAAGCAACTGGTTTGATGGTATCCTTAAACTGAACAACCTGGCATTTTTGATGTTCACCAGACTCAGCATCAAAAATGAATTCTCTCCATACACACGTGCAGAGAAGTTAAAGCCAGATGTCCAGCATAAAGCAGTGGGTTTGTTATCTGCAAGTATCCTATCAGAGTTATTTACATATGTGATATACTCCCTAGAACGTGGATGTCTATAGGGTCTGATACAGAGAAATGATAATAATACATAGTCATGGCTAATGTTACTAGTGCTTACCACTTTCCATTTCGGGTTCTCCTCTCCTTTGTACATAGAAGAGTTGCACCTCCCTTCCCTCTTGAAGTTAGATGTGCCTTGCTTTGGTCAATTCAATGGGAGCAAAAGTGATTTGTGTCACTTTTAGGTAGAAGCATCTAAGACCCAGTAAACAGTGCACGTTGCTTATGCTATGGTAAATGCTAAAGCCTTTTATTGAGAGACCAATGTTATAAGATGCTGGAGACCCTGTAAGCTTGGTTCCCTAAGTGGCTGCAGTGACCGGAGCCCCCTCCCCACTAGCCAACCCACAGTGGCCATGTAGAATGAAACAGAACCCACCCGTTGTTGCTTTAAGCTGCTGAGATTTAAGGTTTGTTTGTTATTAAAGAATAATCTAGCCTACTTTGGCTGGTGCACAAATTAACATTTATTCAGTGCTATGTGCCAGGAGGTTAAAATGTTCTCTATGTATTAATTCATTTAATCATCACTTATAACCAATGAAAGTTACTCCTGTTATATCCATTTTTTTTTTTTTCCAGAAGAGGTGCTGAGATGTTAAATCACTTTCTTAAGAATGTACTGGTGAGGAACAGAAGTGAGATGGAACCCAGGCAATCTGGAGAATGCTCAGTAAACGCTAAATGATTGATTCAAGATCAGAGAGGGTTTTATTGGTTTGGTAGAACATAGCCTTCCATGTGGTGTTATTGGAGAGGGTACCAGTTGGCATTATCTATCCCAGATGTCTCCAGCTGCCTGTCATTTTGCCAGTATGGTTATTTATTTTTAGGCCTTGAAATGTTGGGGCTTTTTAGTTGAATATGGTTGGCAACACCCTATAAAGGTTTTATAAGGTGAGGTGCTCCAAAAGAGCCCGTGAGTCACCAGAAAGAAAGTCAGAGACCCCAGGGGAAAGTAAGAAGAAACCAAGGACTAGAGTTGCTCTTTGGTGGAGGGTTGCCTTCATTAGGATTCGTGTCTGCTGTATTGAGCTGTGTGCTCTGAGAAGCTGAAACTCTCATGGGAGGTCCCACCTATGGGTTGATTCAGGCTCTCAAAGGGAAAGTTGGGGATGGGATGACGGCAGCGTTGCTCAACTGTTTATTGCTTTTGAAAGATATGGGTCAGTTTTCTTATGTGGGCAGAAAAAGGAGTTATGGTGTGGCAAGGGAACTCTAAGTAGTGTGATTTTGCGCAATCGTTCTAGTATGTTTTAGTCAAGGGTAGTAGTTAATCCATTCCATTCCTTTGCCTGCAGCTGGTTTGTCTCAGAAACGACTTTCATAAACACTCACACATACTTTCACACTGAGTTAGCTGAAGAGCTTCGGCCAAGGTTCTTTTGGTCGTAAGTGACAGAAACCTGCTCGGAAACTTAGTCCTTTTGAAGCAAAAAACAGGAATTGCTATACAGATGTGAGATAGAGAGGCATCTCATGGAACCCCAACACTGAATGTATGGCCGTGGGGGCAGGGACAGGAATCTAGAGAGCTCTGCAGAGCTACACCTCCTTCTGCTCATAGAAGTTGTGCGGAGGTCTTCTCTATTCTCTCAGTACATTTGCTTTCTCTCCCTCCATTCCTTTGCCCTGTTAGCTTTTTCTGCTGTCATATGTTCATGGACAAACAATACGGTTCCTGAGCTTATGGGCCTTCAGTTCACATACGCACTTGGAACTGATAAGCAACCTTAACTCCCAGTTCTACAAACTGGGAAGAGAAAATTTGAACCATGTTGAGACTGTTCTTAGCTGCTATAGGCAATGGTGATGGGATTAGATCTCTCGTGTATTTTAGCAGTATGTGTGCCTAGGATGGTAAAGAATCTGCCTGCAATGCAGGAGACCCTGCATTCCTAGGTCGGGAAGGTTCGATTCTTAGGTTGGGAAGATCCCCTGGAGAAGGGATAGGCTACCCACTCCAGTATTCTTGGGCTTCCTTTGTGGCTCAGCTGGTAAAGAATCAGCCTGCAATGTGGGAGTCCTGGGTTCAATCCCTGGGTTGAGAAGATCCCCTGGAGAAGAGAATGGCTCTACCCATTCCAGTATTCTGGCCTGGAGAATTCCACAGACTGCATAGTCCATGGTGTCACAAAGAGTTGGACACGACTGAGTGACTTTCACTCATTTCACATGCCTAGGATATAACAGTCACAGTGTTAAATGCTGGGGACACTGATATGGATTAGGCAATGCTTTTGTCTTTGAGATAGTTCTACTCTGGAAGGGTATGTGAGTACAGAACTCAACCCAGAATGTCCAAGGGTTGGATAACCTAATGGTTATAAGACTCCTTATAGGAGTCACATCTTGTTTTAATAAAATATTCTAATAGAATAATGAACTGCTCTTGTAAAATGGCAAGCTCTCTGTGCTGAAAGTATTTAATCTGAGGTAGGCTCATCATCTCTACTGTAGGATGTTACATGAGGAAGTTCTCTCCTCATCTGGCAGTTTAGACTAGATGACCCTTATTCTCTGATTCTATTATTTTTATGATAAACCTTGTGATACACAACCTCTGAGGGCTATAGAAACTAATGGGGAAGAAATGGTATGTTCTAGAAGTGATCAGAAAAGACACTTTAGTGTAATTGTGTCTTGAATTTGGCTCCAGAGAAAGGGGAGAAGGTGAGTAGACAAGGCAAGAAGCATAAATTCCAAGTTGCATGGTGAGATGTGTAAAGACCCGAAGATGATGACTGTGATGTGTATGAGAGATAAGAGACACATGTATTTGGGATCTGTATGAGGAAAGGTAAGGCCAGTTGAATTTTAGGAAGGTGTTAGAATGATGAGATTAGGTAGTCGAATTTATATTCATAATACTGTAGAACCAGAGGGCACTTGTGGGTAGAATACTCTTTACCATAAAATAAGGCTCAAGCAAAAATGGTTTAAGCATGGAGGACATCTTTTATGTCACAAGAAAAAAGCTAAGTGAAGCAGTTAAGGGCTTGGTCCAGTGATTGACATCAAGGATCCAGATTTCTTCCATCTATTTCTTGGCTGATTTACCATACTGGCTTGGTGCTTAGGCTTCTTTCCTCATAGCCACAACCCGAGTGCAAGTGTTGCATGAATCATAGACAGACATGATAATCTCATGTTGAAGAGTTGGGAGGGATGTTTCCTTCTGTGCGTCCCTTTTAATTTGAGATAAAATGTCTCCCAGAAAACATCCTTTCATGTCTTATTGGCCACAGTTCACCACCCATGCCTTAGCTTTTGGGGAGAACGAGAGAGAAAAGTCACCTGTGCCAGCAAAGATGGAGATGCTGCCTAAGGGTTGTGGAGTTAGCTGCCAGTAGCATCTTCCCAGCCAGCTCATGCAGGACATCTTGTATTATCGCCTAATTTCTCAGATAGTGACATGTAATAGCTGTCATATACCCAGTATCTTTTATATTATCAGGGACTCTGCAGTGTCCTATTTTTACCCTTTAACAGCAACCCTTCCAGGTAGGTGGAATCCTTCTCACTTACTGTTGAGGGAACTGACTGTGTGTGGGTAACTGGGTTAGTTAATGTCTAGAGGGATAAGATCTTCTTTAAATCACAGTCACAGCCTTGGGTTTGAGAGTGGCTTTAGGCAGCCTGCTCCCTTCCTCCAAAAGTGCCCCCTCCACTTCCCCTGTCCCTGCCAAGTGGCAGTGGAGCCAACTCTTGAATGCTTGTAGGGACGGAAGTTTCCTAACTACTGGCCCAGTGTTCTTTCCAGTCCACATCACTGGCAGAGTACAGACGTGTCATGGATTGAGGAGGACTCCTGGTTTTCTTCTGGTGCTCCCCTTCTTCCCCCAGGAGGTATCTTTTATAGATGCTGGCTGCTAGTGCTGGTGACGTCATGGCACTGGCATCATGGGGCATGCTGAAATCCATTAGTTGGTGTTCTCTCCTCTCACAAGTGAAGAGGGGGCCATGTGAAAAGTTAGTTTGGCCTCCCCAACTTCCTTAAGCCTGAGACCCTGTGCCAGGCATTGCTATTTTCTATTTGCTAAACGTTAGTGGAAACAAAGAGCTGTTTTGTTTGGTTTGTGTTTCCCTGTGGAAAAGATTACTTTAGGCACATTTTAGAAAATGCTTTTAAAAAGAATCTTGTGTAGGTTGAAAACATAGGGAAAGAAAGCAAATGTCTTGATGGGTTTTTATTACAATAAAAATTGTAGTGAAAGCTCTCTCAACTTCCTCCCTCCTTCTATCCCACTAAACAAACCTTTGTTTATGAGAGGAGGATTAGGTTTAAAGAGCAGGAGTAGAGGTGAGGAAATAGCATCATCTGGGGACCCTAGTACTGAAAAGGTCACCACCAGTGACACTTCCTGAATATTTGTCAAAATTCAAGAGGTGCTTTAAGAGCAAGAGTTTGCTGTTGGTGGTAGTGGGAAGGGAATACCCATCGATCCAATAGGAAAACATTTTAAGTCTATCACATGAGATTTGAGGGGTAGAAGGAGGATGGTACTGGTGATGGTTTAGTTTCTCAGTCATGTCCAACTCTTTTCGACCCACAGACTATAGCCCGCCAGGCTCCTCTGTCCATGGGATTCTCCAGGCAAGAACACTGGAGTGGGCTGCCTTCTCCAAGAAGGAGGATAGAGGCAGCAAAATTCAAGCAGTAAAAAGTGTTTCCATTGTTACTGTTTTTGGGAATATGCTTTTAGTATTCAGTTGCTCTCCTCAAGTGCCTTTAAATTTGTCTTCCCTTTTTCGACTAATAAAAAGGGCCTCTTGTAGAAATCCATCAATTATGTGAGGTCTTCTCTCTATAAATCTTCTCTGAAGTTTGGTGATTGGTGGGCAGGTCATTGTGTTGGCAGCTGCAGTACTGCTGATGTCCTTAGATAGGCCTATGACTTGGGACCCATCTAGGGAGGAGATGATGCACATAGCTCTTTACTGGTCAGGAGGACCCTGACCGTTTCTGCACATGACACTTGAAACATGCAAGGAAATGTTTAGTTTAGAACCTCACTGTCAAATGTGGTAGCTGCTAGTCACATATGCCTATTGAACAGTTGAAATGTGGTAGATCGAGATGTGCCATAGGTGTAAAACACATTGAAGACTTAGTGGGAAAAGAATGCAAAATTCTCATCACTGTCCTTTAATTTTGATTACATTGTTGAAATGATAATGTTGTATGATGAAATGATATGATGAAATGAAATGATAACATTAGATTAAGTAAAATGCATTATTAAAACTATTTTTGCCTATTTCTCTTTACCTTTGTAATGTGGCTACTAAGAAGTGTGAAATATCTTTGCATTGCTGTTGGACAACAGTGGTCTAGGTGAGAGTTCAGCAAGTCATGGCCTGTTTTCATAAATAAAGTTTTAAGGGCCATGACCACTGGTTAGTGTGTTGTCTGTGTCTGATTTCATGCTTCCATGTCCACAGAGCCTAAAATATTTCTTTTCTGGGCCTTAACAGAGAAAAGTCTCTAAACTGTGATCTAAAGGATTCTGGAAAACATGGCAGGACCTAAAAGCAGTCTGGGAAGCCCTGATTCTTACTCCCTCAGGCAAGGAGAAAGAAGCAAGGATGTCTTGATGTCTCAAAGGTGCTTTAATTCAGTTCAGTCACTCTGTCGGGTCTGACTCTGCCACCCCGTGGACTGCAGTGCAACAGGCTTCCCTGTCCATCACCAACTCCCGGAGCCTACTCAAACCCATGTCCATCAACTCGGTGATTCTAACCGACCATCTCCTCCTCTGTTGTCCCCTTCTCCTCCTGCCTTCAATCTTTCCCAGTATCAGGGTCTTTTCCAGTGAATCAGTTCTTCGCATCAGGTAGCCAAAGTATTGGAGTTTCAACTTCAGCATCAGTCCTTCCAATGATATTCAGGACTGATTTCCTTTAGGATTAAGTGGTTTGTGCTTCCCTCTCTCCCCAGCCTGTTCTCTTTAAAGAAATGTAAACCTCAAGCCCCTTCACTACTGAGAAGGGAGATTGTAGAGCCAGACAATAAACTCTGGATGAAAGGCAGAGTTGGAACCTTTTACCATTCAGTAGAGGGGTATGGAAACATTGCTCCTGATTGCTGAATCTCTAAAGGTCTTATGTTAGAGAAACAGAGTTATGGCTGATAAGTAGAGTAATGACATGGAGTGAATTAAGTGGCCCACTTGCTCCAGTGAGCTGCCATGAAAGTGCAAGTGTGTAGTCACTGAGTCATGTCTGACTCTTTGTGACCCCATGGACTGTAGCCCATTGGGCTCCTCTGTCTATGGGATTCTCCAGGCAAGAATACCAGAGTGGGTTGCCATTTTCTTCTCCAGGGTATCTTCCCTACCCAGGGATCAAACCTGGGTCTTCTGCATTGCAGGTAGATTACTTTACCATCTGAGTAACCAGGGACTTGAGCTGCCATTAGTACATGTCAATAATTTGGGGCCTTAAAGATATTTTATACCTAAGAGCTCCCATCAGCAAGAAGCTATTTCAAGGAAGTGTGCATTCTTCCCTGGGTTGGGAAGATTTTCTGGAGTAGGAAATGACAACCCACTCCAGTATTCTTGCCTGAAAAATTCCATTGACAAAGAAACCTGGCAGGCTACTGTCCATGGGGTCACAAAGTCAGACACAACTGAGCTACTGAGAACACACAACGATATTTTACACCTAAGAGCTCCCATCAGCTAGACGCTATTTCAAGGAAGCATACATTCTTAAAACCTTGGTTATCACCTGATACCTTGGAAAATGAGTTTTTACCCAGCTGAGTATAAGTTTTGGAGAGTGGTAAAGACTGGAGAGGTGAGATGGATGAACGCAAGGGCAAATAGCACAAAAGGCTGGAGCTGACGCTACCCAAGCCAGAGCATTCTCCTGGGGCCAACTGGTGGGCAAGGGTCTCGGGAGGGTAACAGAGTCTTTGTTCCAAAGTGCAAATTTGTGTGGTACTTCCTTAAAAATTCCTTTCTACTCCCCCCCCCCCAATTTAAATGCATTTCCTAGGACAAGATCCTGCATCAGAATCAAATTTCCCACAAGCTTTGGGTGGTATTAATGCCTGCCAGCACAGGGTGAACCCTGTTACAGTGAATGGAGTCACAGTATTCAGAATGAATTACAGGACGTTAGGCACGTGATTTACCACCTATAGTAAACAGGGCTTCACACATGGTGTATTTCTGCTGCATGGGTTAGTTATTAACTGCAAAAAAAGAGGAAATTCATTTAGAAGACATGCCCATTTTTTATGAGGTAAGGCTGCCTGGAGATGCATGGCATTTTAAAGCAAACAAATTCCTGGGAGAGCCTGAGCTTACCACCCAGAAATGTGGCAAGGAATAAAAACATTTACACCAGTTTAATATGAATGGTTGAAAAAAATATCTATTGCACATTGAACGAGATATATGAAACCATAACCTCCTCTTGTGTAGTAAGCAACAGAACCATTCACCTAACAGATGACTATTCGAGTTGACATTATTCTGCATCTTTTCGATCTTCTCTTGCCAAGTGCTGGAGACTGTCAGGGAGAGCCCGCCAGATACATAGGCACTGTTGGCCTGGGGGTTGAGAGCTCGTAAGACTTTTGAAGGTGGAGGTTACCCAGTGATCCTTGTGCTGCAAACTGGAGTGGAAATCAAAGGATGACAGCCAACATAAACAGCGGCTGCATGTGGAATGTCAAAGTGAAGACGGATAGAGGTGGGACTTTCTCTGTCTCCTGCTCCCTTTCTAGTCTATAAAATGGAGCTTATTTCCTATCTTCCGGTAGAAGAAAAAGTACCATATGACTTTTGGGGGCCTCTGAAGTGATTCTCAGTTCATTCTTACAACATAGGTGGAATTTGACCTCCTCCAAAATTATTCAGGGGTGACTCCTGCTTAATCCTACCATGATTTATCTACTACACGTGAGCTATTAAAGCTAGAAGGAGTCTTGAGAGATGTTTTTGTGTAGCTTTCTTATTTCACAGACCAAGAAATCAAGGCCTCAGAAAGGTTAATGAATTGCCTAAAGTTAAGTGCTAGCTGAGTGCAGGCCTGGTCCTAAGAACTCAGAGCTCCTTCCATTCGACCTTCTGTGTTTGTTCACACACAGAAAGTTATGTGGGATCCCTGATTTTGAAAAGTAGTGAAATTAAAAATGTCCTCAATCCTGTCATTTGATTCGTAAATGACCTAGGTCATTTTCTGTGTCTGGATACCTTACCTGGCTGGTTCAGGTTCCTAATGTTTCGTGATGCCTGGCCTGTGGAGCTTTCTTTTAATTAGTGTCTTGAAAGTTTCAGAGTTCAATTCACTCATCTCCTCTGGGGATGATAGTAACAATTTCATATTTGGGACGATTAATAGAGTTTGAGAATTTTAGAGAATTAACTTTACTGTCCTATACACTGGCGGCATGTTGAAATAAGCTGGAGAGGCCATTCCTTGTGAAACCTAAAGAGTTTCTTTGTAGAGTGAAATTTATGGGCTTTGACATTTCTATAATATTTAAACTCAAGAATCTTACTCTGATGGTTTGTCTGACATCCCCAAACTCTTTAATTTAAGATTGCTGTAGAACTCTTGGTTTGTATTAATTCCATTTCATTTGTGTATTTTATGTGTTTAGTGGTCATATTTGAAAAACATCTCTTGTGAGTGCTCTGCATAATTTTGGCAGAAAATTACTTTTTTTGTGTTTCTGTGATGATCCCCTGAGATCATTTTTGCATAAATCCAGCCTTCTATTTTCAGATACAAATCTGTTGTACAGATGATTCTTCTTAGAAGAAAAGATGCATTTGTAGCTGAAAAATGTAAATTACTTTTCATGGAAAATACCTCTCTGGGTCCCCATTTCCAAAATGTGATGATTGCACATTGCATGTTTTTGTGCATGCTCAGGAGACTGTTTTCCTTACAATTAGAAAATTCTTGATTATGTGGCAGGTAGAATATAGTGACATGGTTGCTTCTGCCACATAGGCAAGTCAGAGGGTGGGGGTGGGCAGGTAAGGGGGAAAAAACAAAAGATTCAGTATGGATGTGGTACTTAGTTAAGGGGAAGGGGTTTTGGTTTTGAAGTGGAGGGGTGAGAGTGGAGGGTGTCATGAGCATTCTTTAAAGGATAAGTGTGTTAGCAAAGGACATTTCTAACTGGGGTCATTTAAATATAATTACAATCCCCCATTTGCAGTTCTTCTTTGCTTTTACTTTTTCATTGAGGATTTAGAGTTTTATTGGCTGCCTTATGGAAAGGTTTTTTGGGCCAACTACCCTCCCCATCACAAGTATCATGAAATGGGGGAGGCCAGCAGACACATCTTCCTAGAAAGTCTTCTCTTCACTCCAAGGGTTACTATCTGAGGCACTTTGGGGGCACTGCTGTAAAGCAAAGTGTAAAATCAACGTATTCAGATTTGTGCCAAAGAAAGACTCAAGTTTGAGAACATTTACATCTGTTTTCAATAATTCCTCACATATGCTGCAGAATGTACGTTATCCATCTTGTTATCCAGGAAATAACATTTGTTGCAAACGGTTTGCCAATTCGTAATTTTATTGAATTTGTTTATCATGCTGTGGCTTCATATGAGGTCTGAAAGATGGTGATCTTTGGTGTTCCAGCTGTTGTAACATTCTGCAGTGGGGCCTTAATTCTGGGCTTGCCTGGGATTCTTTGGAGGGTTTGGACTTTCTTAGAACTGTAGACGAAGAGCTGGCGTTGTTGATGGGCAGTTATTTTGGGGGAACACAGTAACTTTGCTCACACACTCCTCAAACCCGTTTTCATTTCTGGCTTTTAAATACAGTCTTGGGACTGACGTCTTAAATAGAGCTTCTTGTGTGTCCCATACCATCTTCTTTGAAATCTGCACAAACTGTTTCCATGTTTGTTTGAGAAAACATTACTCCTTGGCAGGTGATGGGGGGGGGACTTGATTCTTTAGCACTGACCCAAACTATCTCAAGCCTGAAAATAGGAAATATTTCTTTCCATTGAGAAGCTATGAAATATCTTTTTGCTGCATAAATATTATTATTTTCTTAAGATGTTGTTGGTAGATGAAAAGTAAGTTCAACTAGGTCTAATTTTATCATTTTCCTATTTTCTTTAGCCGATGTTTTCTTCACTGAGGTTTATATTGTCTTTGCCAAAACTGAGAAGAAAAAAAAAAATAACCTTGAAAGCTCTTTCGATCTGTATTACTCCTTAATGTTTTTAACGGTTTGTTATAACCACACAAATGTGATCTTGGGGCCATTTGGAGGTTATTGAGTTTCCTTGGAGATGAGACTTGGCATTTTCCAAACCAGAGTTTGCTTTTGTGGCCTAGAAGTTGTGAGGCGCATATATTTGGAGGGCTAAAGATTATTCCCCACCAAGAAGTTTTGTCAACCTGACCTTCTCCATTCTTCCGACACTGCGCACACAGCAGTAATCTCTGCAGAGGAGAGCAAATAAAGTGAAGAAATATAGCAGTACGTGTTATTTTTACATCCTAAAGTAAATTCTCCAGCATTAAGGTCGACTGGGAATTTTCATCTCAGAGTTCTCATGAATGCTGCTCCACTTCGCTGTTGTCCTCTTGAATCTCTTTTTATTATAGGTCTTTGAGGGAGGTATTTCTTGTAGTAATTTACTCAGCCAGACAGATAAGTGAGATGTGGAGCTGTGGAAATATGGGGCTGGCAGAAGTCTTTGGGGGTCAGCTGGTCCTGCCATTCAGCCTGCAGGGGTAGGTACTATGGCCAGCCAAGTTGAAGGACTCGTTTGGTATATTTAGAGAACCTGTGTCACCTAGAATTCCTGTGACAAGGTGACCTCTAGCACTAGATTCCAAAGTTAGTCCTGGTGAAATGAGTGTTCTTTGGATGTTGTTTGAGCCAAATGACTTTAGATAGTCTGCTGAGCCCTTTCTGTGAGGTGATGGTCCAAGAATCACAGACATCTAAGTTAGGATTTAAAAGGTTATCCTTTTGAGCTCCCCATCCCAAAGAAGGAATCCATCTGATGCTACCCCTGTCAGTTTATCATCTCTTGTTGGAATCGTAAGCAATTCAAGAAGCAGCTGGGCCACTGATGAAAGGCTGTCATGAGAACTTTCTTATTTCTTTTGGTGGGATGTCTGTGGCCCTTCAGCTTTTCTCCACTGATGTCAATTTTGAGAGACACAGATTTTAAAAATCACTCTTCAAAGGGTAAAAAAATGAAAAAGTATAGGACATTAGAAACAGCAAACAAAGTCACTTTTTCCACTTTATTTTTTTACTCCATTCTGCTGTTCTAAATCAACTTACAAGGTCAATTGTGTCAGTTTTAAAGAAAAAAATAGATTTATTTATTTTTCTTTTTTAGGATATGTTAGTTAAAACAAGAATTCATTCATCATTTTAGGTTTTCCAGAAGGAAGATTTAGGTAAATTAAATTGATAAATTCTTCCCTAAGTTCTTTGTTTTTAAGTCCTTTTGATTGTTCAATTATGTGTGCTAAGTTGCTTCAGTCATGTCTGACTCTTTGCGACCCCATGGACTATAGCCTGCCAAGCTCCTCTGCCCATGGGATTTTCCAGGCAAGAATACTGGAGTGGGTTGCCATTTCCTTCTCCAGGGGATCTTCCCAACCTAGAGATCGATCCCATGTCTCTTATGTCTCCTGCATTGGAAGGTGGGTTCTTTACTACTTGCGCCACCTAGGTATTTTGGTTGGTAACTAACTCATCAATCGGTCCATAAAATAAATGCTTATTGACTGAATGTTAAATACATAATTCATAAATTTTTGAATAAGCAAACCTTTGCTGCTGAGAGATGTCAACTGACTCATATCTCATCTTTATTTGATTGCTTATCATGAAAATAATTTTACTTGCTATTGCCTTCAAAAGTGTCTATTCAGCCTGTGTCCAATCAAAAGGCTTTTCTTCTTCCAAATATTTCTCATCACAAATATTCTCTAATCACTTATTACTGGATCCAGTTATTTGGCAGCATGGTAGGGTGGAAGTATTTTGGGGTTTCAGCCCAGCCACCTACCTGTTTATGAAGATTACCAGGGAAAATGTGTCTAACCTCTTTGTTTACTGTAGCTGACCTTAGGTCTCTTACTGATCTTCATGTATATCAGGGATTTGAGTCTTGTCTCCAGATGCCTGCATTTTTTATGAATTTTGATTCTGAGATGCCAAATACATCATCACATTCTCTCTAGTTTCCTGGATAAATAAGGTGAGCGCATATCACAGAATTTCTGTAGAAGTTTCATTGTAAAATATTTTGTCCCTTTGTTCGCTAAACTTGAAATGTCTTAGAAATCTGAACATTTTGGTATCTAGTTTTGGAATCTCCCAGCCAATCTCTTGTGTCAAAAAGAGCATAGAAACAGTTGTCTAATGCTTTCTAGTTTAAATCAGAAAGTACCAATTATCTTATTTCTGACATGCCATGGAATACCTTACTGGCATAAGACAAAGAAGAGTTTTGAAGAACTAGTGCAGCCAGATATTAGAAGAGCATCTCATGTTTCAAGATCTCTGCTTGCTAGGATGGTATAGCAAGAAGATAAAGATGGTTCCTCCCTACTTCCAAGGGCTGTGATCTCTGCATAAGTAAGATCACTTGTGGTGGAGCCCTCCTCCTCTGATTGCCTTTTCTCTCCCTGATTCATTAATGTCTTATCACTGCTATTACAAATTAGCAGGACAAAACAACACAAATATACTCTGTCTTTGTCTCCCAAAGATTTATGCCAACCACACGTAAAAAGCACATTAACCTTATTGCAAGGTCTCCCAAAGTCTTAACTTTTACAGGTTCAAGTCCAAAATACCATCTAAGTCTCATCAGCTCAAAAGTACCAAATTTCATTACCTCGGTCATTTATATGAGCTATGAATGAAGCTCGGAGTAGAATCCATTCTGTGGCAAAATTACTCTTCATCCATGGACCTGTGAAACTAGAAGTAAATTATCTGCTTCCAAAATGCAGAAGTAGGAGAGATGAGGCGCTTCCAGATGGCAGTAGTGGTAAAGAACCTGCCTGCTAGTGCAGGAGGCATACGAGATGCAGGTTGTATCTCTAGGTTGGAAAGATCCCCTGGAGGACGCCATGGCAACCCACTCCAGTATTCTTGCCTAGAGAATCCCTTGGAAAGAGGAGCCTGACTGGTTACAGTCCATAGGGTCACAAAGAGCTGGACACAACTGAAGCAACTTAGCATGCATGCAGGATAGACGAACGATACCAGTTTTAGACATTGCATTCAAAAATGGAGAAAGTGAAAGGAAAAAGGAGTAATTTACCAGCCCTAAGCAATTTTTAAATCCAGCAGAGCAAACTCCATTAGGTTTTAAGGTCTGGGAATAATCCTCTGTGGCTTGAGGATCTGCCTTCCAGGTCTTTGGCTCCATTGTCTGAGTCATCCTTCCTTTTTGCGTGAAAGGTATCATATGTTCACAGTGAGTAGTTACATCAGTGTGTCTCTGGTCTGTAGAATTATGGTTACCTGATAGAGTTCTTTCAGTTCATATTATTTTTCCTTTCAGTTTAAGTGGTGGTATTTCTGCTGATGAAACATTCTCAAAAACCTTGTGGTCTCCAGTGTGTATGATGGAATTCATTCTATGAGACAAGAGGGTCATACACAGATCTTTTCTGGATAATCCTGTCTCTGTTTCTGACTTCTGCTGAGATGGGAATTCATCAGAACTGTGCTTAATCTCTTCAAAGAGCCCTCTATGTGATTAAATACTCTGGTCTTTTGATCCTTCTGAAGCAC
Source organism: Muntiacus reevesi (assembly GCF_963930625.1). Taxonomy (NCBI): domain Eukaryota; kingdom Metazoa; phylum Chordata; class Mammalia; order Artiodactyla; family Cervidae; genus Muntiacus; species Muntiacus reevesi. Next base: position 110,664,157 of record NC_089250.1, read on the forward strand.
TAGCCAAAGGTTATGTAGTTATACCCTTTGTTTTCTCTCTAGAGCATCCTTTCTTGATGGTATATCCTTAAGTTTTAGCATCTTTTGCAATATGAATAGTCTGAGAATTTCCCAAATCATCAGGTTTTGGTTATTTTTTGCCTAGCAATTCTTTCTTTATTCACATTTTTCTTCTTGTATGTCTCTCTAAACATTGTGAGGAAACCAGGTTTCACTGTCAACATTTTGCTTGGAAGTGTGTGTGGGCTCAGTTGCTCAGTCATGTCCAAATCTTTGCAGCCCCATGGACTGGCTCCTCTGTCCTTGGAATTTTCCAGGCTAAGACTACTGGAGTGGATTGCCATTTCCTTCTCCAGAGGACCTTCCCAACCCAGGGATTGAACTCACGTCTCCTGCATCCCTCTGTGTTAGCAGGCATATTCTTTACCACTGAGTCACCTGGGAAACCCCTTGCTTGGAAATGCTATTGTGCTGTGATTAGTCGTGTCTGACTCTTTGCGACCCCATGGACCATAGCCTGCTAGGCTCCTCTGTCCATGGGGATTCTCCATGCAAGAATCCTGGAGTGAGTTGCCATGCCCTTCTCCAGGGGATCCTCCCAACCCAGGGATAAAACCCAGGTCTCTTGTATTATAGGCAGATTCTTTACCATCTGAGCCACCAGGGAATCTCCTTAGAAATATCCTCAGCTAAGTAGGAACTTCACTGCTTACAAGTTATGTTTTCCATCTGACTGTAGGACGTGATCCAGCTAATCTTTTTTGCCACTCTGTGAAAATGATTCCCTTCCTTCAGGTGTCCAATACTGTGTTCGTTTCCCTCTGAGCATTCACTAGCAGCACCTTTAACATTCATACTCCTATCAACAGTCTGTTTATTACTGTTTAAGAACTCCCTAAGAGAATATTGGTTTTCTCTCCCACACTCCTCACTTCCTTCTGAGTTCTCACTAATGGATTCACTAATGCTAACATTTTACTAACCATCTATCTGCTTAAGGCAATCTAGCTCTTCTCTTACGTTCTTCAAAAGTTCTCCACCCTCTCTACGTTGTCAAACTCCAAAGCCACTTCCACATTTTTAGTTATTTGTCACAGGAGCACCCTGCTAACTTCCCTGTTGCCATTGCAATAAATTACCACAGATTAGTGGCATGACACAAATTAATTGTCTTATAGTTCTGAAGGTCAGAAGTTTAAAGTGAGCTTTACAGGGCTAAAAGTGATGTGTCAGTAGGGCTGGTTCTGTTGGGAGGGTCTGAGTGGAGAATCCGTTTGTCTTTTCCAGCTTCTAGTGATAGCCTACATTCCTTTGTTCGTGGCCCCTTCCTCTCTCTTCAAAGAGTATCACTCCATCTGTTTTTGTCATCACACTATCTTTCTCTGACCTTGGCACCTCCTGTGTTCCTCTTAGAAGGATCTTTGCAAATACATTGGGTCCACCTGGATAATCCAGGTCCATAACTTAGTCACATTACAGTGTCCCATTTTCCATGTAAGGTAATATTCACAGGCTCAGGGATTAGGATGAAGACTGAAAAAAAAAAAAAAGTGCATTAGTCACTCTTTGTGACCCATGGACTGTAACCCACCAGGCTCCTCTGTCCATGGAACTCTCCAGGCAAGACTACTGGAGTGAGTAACCATTCTCTTCTCCAGGGTATCTTCCTGGAATTGAACCTGGGTCTCCTGAATTGCAGGTGGATTTTTTTTTTAGCCATCTGAGCCACCAGAGAAGGCCTAGGATAAAGACTGCTGCTGCTACTGCTAGTTCACATCAGTCGTGTCCGAATCTGTGCGACCCCATAGACAGCAGCCCAACAGGCTCCTCTGTCTCTGGGATTCTCCAGGCAAGAATACTGGAGCAGGAGCAGGTTGCCATTTTCTTCTCCAATGCATGAAAGTGAAAAGTGAAAGTGAAGTCGCTCAGTCATGTCCGACTCTTAGCGACCCCATAGACTGTAGCCTACAAGGCTCCTCTGTCCATGGGATTCTCCAGGCAAGAGTACTGCAGTGGGTTGCCCTTGCCTTCTCCAAGGATAAAGACTAACTGGGTGTTATTCAACCTACCTCACGGCTCTTATTTCAGTTCTTCCAACTTTTAGGTTGCTAAACACCACGTGGCTGTGGAAAGGACTAATTTAGAAGTCAGAAATCTGGATTTCACTCTCACTTGCCCAACTAAAAGTGGTATGACTTAGAACAAGCCATTTTACTGCCTCAGACCTCAGTTTTGTCAGCTGTAAAATGAGGGGATTATACTGAGTGATTGCCAAGGCCCTTTAGAACTCTTCACTGTTACCGTTCTTTGGTTCTGGGCTTTCACTGCAATCACATGCTTCTTGAGAAAGAAGCGATGATGAGTGTCCACTGTCAGAGAGTTAGGAGGGAATGAGCCCAAGTGGCACTGCAGTCTGGTGCTGAGTTTCGGCCGGGGTGACTTCAGTGTGCTGCTGTTGTTCTTACCATACTGTGGACCTGTTACACTCACCACCTTGAGGCAAAAGCATTCTCAAGCATAGTTTCTCTTAGAAGGTGCTTGGAAGGAATAACGAGGAAGGATCACACTGTCTAGTGGGCAGGGGGGTTAGGATGACTTAAATGGTAAAAACTGAGGTCTGAATAAAGAGTGTCTTATGTTCTCCAGGGTGGGTAGTGTGGCTGAGAAAGGGTGAAGGTAATGCAAAGGTTTGTGTCTCCTATTGGAGACAGAGAGCTTTGGAGTGACTGTGGATTGGCTTTTGCTGGCTTTCTGCAGCTGCAGAGTGGGCTGCAACAGCCAACACAGATTATAGAACTCCAGAGAGCTGGAGGCAGTGTCGGGTGCTAAGCCCTCTACAAGCAAAAGAGGGAAGTTAACTGGAGCTGAGACCTCAAAAAATCAGGTCGTGAAGTTTAAGCATCGAATCTCGGAGAATTCAGAAGAGGAAATTTATTTTTTGCTCCTGTCCTCCGGGACTCTGTGCCACCGGGGACTCATAGGCAATGTTTCGCTTGTTTCTAAAGGACAATAAGTATGATGATGAGACATTAAAAAGAGATGCCTTTGGTAAGAACATAGGATTCTCTAAACTGGTCTGTAAGGCTGGCTTAAATCTTGTGTTTTTACAAAAGAGGAATTTCTTCTCTCCATTCAGATGATGGAACCTTCATAATTTTTCTTCTGTTATTTCCTCTGCCTGGAAATTTTTGCCCATGTTTTCACATGATAACACTATTCTCTGTCCTTTAAGTATTGGCCATGTTTGTAGATAGAACATCTTATTTCTTCTCTGTCCAAATGATCCTTTCTTTTTCTTAAACTCCTATTGTATTTCCAGCCTTTAATTTTTAAGGGCATTGGTCACAGTAGGTATTGAATGTATGTTTTTCTCTCAGTCATATTATGGTTTCAAAGATGAATTTATTTGTCTTTGTATCTCTCATAGTATCTCAAGAAAGAGAAGGGGCTTAATTAATGTGTTGAAAGAATTCATAGAATAAAGATCTACTTAAACTTAAACATAAACTTACTGGATATGTCAGTTCAATCAGCTCAGTTCAGTTGCTGAGTCATGTCCGAAGTAAGATACAATAAATGAGTATATTGATATACTGATATTGATATCCATATTGCTAGAGAGATAACTTAGTGTTCAGAGAGTGCCGAGTATAGAAAAAATGGGAGATATGAAAGAAGTCTAGTATGAGATCTGAGGCCTTAGTAAAATCATTTTATAATTGTAGAGAAGATACAGTAAAATGTCAATGAGCAATTGTGCTGGGTAGGGTTAATTTATATGGCACAGATGCCACCTTGTCTGTGTTTCAGAGAAGAGGATGATGTGAATGGGCTAGGGCTGTTAGGAAGATCTTTACAGAGGTGGAGTTTAGTGGGTCCTTGAAGGGAGTTTGCATCCAACACTTACAGGGTTGAAGGTCTTTTTTTAAAATGTCTTGTTTGCCTACATGACAATAGTTACATCTTTACTGTTGGTTGTTTATAAAACAAAATAGAATGGACAAAAATCAGTTGCAAGTTGAAGATTAATTTATACCTATTATTAAAGTACATTTTTTATTCTGTCTCCAACCAAGCTTGTGACATATATGGATCCAAGGGCTCAAGAAATTCCAATGTTCTTTGGTGGACTGTGGTCCTCAAGGAACCTATGAAGTAGTACCTAATAAATACTTGTGTATTATTGATGGAGTCTAGTTAAGAGTTCTTGATTTATGCTTTTAGCCAGTTCTTCACAGTGTCTGCTAAGGTTTAGCTTTGTTGTTGGGTAGGTACGTTCTAAAAACTTTTTGTACCTGATCCCAGAAGATTTTTTTCTCAACTAGATGGAACTGTATTAACAATTCAGTTAATGAAGTACATAAAAACCACAGTCACTAATGGGACATTTTAAAGAAGGTTAAGAGAAGGAAAAGAAACAAAATTTGATGACTGAAATGTTTTCCTTTCAAATATTTGTAACATTATCAGGAGGGGGAAAAACCAGATACCACTGTGGTTAAAATCAGTGATAGGAGAGTGAGGCTTTATGGAATATATAATATAATTATTTCATTTGTAAAGTGTTGTGCAGTGCAGGCTGAGTCAGGCGCAATACAAATACTAATACAATAAATTCAGCATTGCAAATACAGAGAAAAGCGTATTGTCTTATGAGATGGAATTTAAACTGATTTCCAATGACTCTGAATATTTAACACAGAAGAAATAGCTTCTTCTTCTTTTTTGCTTTTCATGCTTCTGATTAAATGATAGGAATAAAAACAATCACTTGAAAATAAATTCTGAAAGATTATTTCTCAACGTATTATAATACCTTTGTTGTTTTGAACTCTTGGATTCTAGCCTGGTTTCTGTGGCTCGTTCAAATGGTGAGTTCAGATTTTCCTGGGGTGAAAAAATTGAGTCTCTGTTTCTTTGAAATTTCTGAGTTTGTGATAACCTAATATGCTGAAGCTGAAACTCCAATACTTTGGCCACCTCATGCAAAGAGTTGACTCATTGGAAAAGACCCTGATGCTGGGAGGGATTGGGGGCAGGAGGAGAAGGGGACGACAGAGGATGAGATGACTGGATGGCATCACTGACTCGATGGACATGAGTTTGAGTAAACTCTGGGAGTTGGTGGTGGACAGGGAGGCCTGGTGTGCTGCGATTCATGGGGTCGCAAAGAGTCAGACATGACTGAGCAACTGAACTGAACTGAAGTATCACTTTATTTGTCAAAACTAAGTAAGCATCTTGGCTTTCTTCTAGAGAACTAGAGAAAATTACTATTGCTCAATTTAATGAGTATATATTTGTTTCCTCCTCTCTGATCTAATATGTTTTAAGCATTCTTGGTAACACAAAAAAATAGTTCCTAATTTCTTGATAACTTACTGGTTGAAAGTCTTGCCCAGCAAAGAATAAAGAAAGGCACATATTTAAATACCATGCTGTGTGATAAAGATTCCAAGAGTGGTAGGTGATTAGAGAAAGGAGAGGAAATCCATTGCAAAGACAGGGTTCTGTAGGTGGACCACAGCCAATGGTACTCTGACCCCAAAGATTCTAGGCAAGGTCTCCCAGCATGCCCTCTTCAGGGCCATGGCTATTGAGTGCAGCAATACAATGGGTGGTGTGCTAAAATTTCTGGGGGAGTCAAAGGGAAGGGGAAAAAAAATCCTCCAGGCCTATCTTTCACTTAGCTTTTTATTTTTAACAAATGAAAAATACGCAGAGCAGTTGTCATTTGTTAAAGTGTAGCAGAAAGAGCGAAACAGGCCAGTGGAGGCTTCATCAAGAACGCTCATTCAGAATGATGAATGTGGCTAAACACACATTTGTTCGTAAAACTTGCAGAGTGGCTGAGCATCATTAAGCATGAGGAATAGGTGCAGCATGCTGAGAAGAGAGTGGAGCAAACAGATGTTGTGAATTTTCACAGGCATCCTTCATCTACCAGTCCATCATTAATATCGTTGAAGGTGATCCTTTCTTTTTATTTAATAAGCACAAACAAAGTGCATGTGCTATGATTCTGCTGAACACACTTCTTTTTCTATGGAAGGAAGGGTGTGGGAGGAAGGGGGAGGTTAACGCGATACATCAACTCTCTGTGTGCTTGTATGTGATACCAGCCTGGGGGCTCTAGCTGGAGCAGGGGACCTCTTTTCTTTATCTTTTTTTCCTCATCCTGCAGAAACCCTAACTATCCCATCACCTGGCTTTGCTACTTAGAAGATTGTCTAGATTCACTTGAGAGGAAAAAGTTTTATGGCTCTTAACTTTGATATTTGCATGGAATTATACTTCTTTCACATGCATCCATCTTTTGCAGGGAGGTATGATAATTTGTTTTCTGAAGTTGGACAGAAACATTTTGTTGTTGTGCCAGATTTCTTCAACTCTACCTGTATCATCCAATTCTACTTCTTTTCCTTCCTTCTCTTCCCTTTTACTTTGCAGGCCTTTGAGAGGATAGATTGTGGCCTACACATACTTAGAGGTTTTCCTCTACCTCTGTGTATAGTCTAAGCCACTGATCTTAAACCCTCAGCCTCTTTTACCACCAAAGAAATAGGGAGCCCTGTCTTTTGTAACTTCATTTTCCCAGTCTATTAAATGAGGAGAGTAATGCCTTCTTTCCAGGGTTGGTCCAAGTAAAAGCATTTTGTGAATTTTGAAAATCAGTTCAGTTCAGTTCAATTCAGTCGCTCAGTCGTGTCCGACTCTTTGCGACCCCATGAATCGCAGCACGCCAGGCCTGCCTGTCCATCACCAACTCCCGGAGTTTACTCAAACTCATGTCCATCGAGTCGGTGATGCCATCCAGCCATCTCATCCTCTGTCGTCCCCTTCTCCTCCTGCCCCCAATCCCTCCCAGCATCAGGGTCTTTTCCAGTGAGTCAACTCTTTGCATGAGGTGGCCAAAGTATTGGAGTTTCAGCTTCAGCGTCAGTCCTTCCAATGAACACCCAGGACTGATCTCCTTTAGGATGGACTGGTTGGATCTCCTTGCAGTCCAAGAGACTCTCAAGAGTCTTCTCCAGCACCACAGTTCAAAAGCATCAATTTTTTGGCACTCAGCTTTCTTCACAGTCCAACTCTCACATCCATACATGACTACTGGAAAAACCATAGCCTTGACTAGACAGTTCTTTGTTGGCAAAGTAATGTCTCTGCTTTTTAATATGCTATCTAGGTTGGTCATAACTTTCCTTCCAAGGAGTAAGCGTCTTTTAATTTCATGGCTGCAATCACCATCTGTGGTGATTTTGGAGCCTCCCAAAATAAAGTCTGACACTGTTTCCACTGTTTCACCATCTATTTCCCATGAAGTGATGGGACCAGATGCCATGATCTTAGTTTTCTGAATGTTGAGCTTTAAGCCAACTTTTCCACTCTCCTCTTTCACTTTGATTAAGAGGCTTTTTAGTTCCTCTTCACTTTCTGCCATAAGGGTGGTGTCATCTGCATATCTGAGGTTATTGATATTTCTCCGGGCAATCTTGGTTCCAGCTTGTGCTTCTTCCAGCCCAGAGTTTCTCATGATGTACTCTGCATATAAGTTAAATAAACAGGGTAGCAATATACAGCCTTGGCGTACTTTTCCTATTTGGAACCAGTCTGTTGTTTCATGTCCAGTTCTAACTGTTGTTTCCTGACCTGCATATAGGTTTCTCAAGAGGCAGGTCAGGTGGTCTGGTATTCCCATCTCTTTCAGAATTTTCCACAGTTTATTGTGATCCACACAGTCAAAGGCTTTGGCATAGTCAATAAAGCAGAAATAGATGTTTTTCTGGAACTCTCTTGCTTTTTCGATGATCCAGCAGATGTTGGCAATTTGATCTCTAGTTCCTCTGCCTTGTCTAAATCCAGCTTGAACATCTGGAAGTTCACGGTTCACGTATTGCTGAAGCCTAGCTTGGAGAATTTTGAGCATTACTTTACTAGTGTGTGAGATGGGTGCAATTGTGTGGTAGTTTGAGCATTCTTTGGCGTTGCCTTTCTTTGGAATTGGAATGAAAACTGACCTTTTCCAGTCCTGTGGCCACTGCTGAGGTTTCCATATTTGTTGGCATATTGAGTGGAGCACTTTCACAGCATCGTCTTTTAGGATTTGAAATAGCTCAACTGGAATTCCATCACTGCCACTAGCTTTGTTTGTAGTGATGCTTTCTAAGGCCCACTTGACTTCACATTCCAGGATGTCTGATCTTGTTCTGAAAATCGCTCTATGGTAATTATGAATGTTGTTTTATGATCAATTAAACAATGAGTTCTCGTTGTAGAGTCTTCACTTAGGGGTAGTCTTTATACACTTAAATTCTTGTGGCCATTGGCCTCAAGCTTCCCCTTTAGTGCCAGAGCTATTGGGCCTTTGAACTTATATGTATTGTTGCTATATATGTCTATGGTGTCCCTGTGTATCTATGTATCTGTTTATCCATTTTCAGACCAGACTAGATATGGTAAAAAAAAAAAAAAAAAAGCAATAGAAAATAATGAAAGTCTAATGCAGATCTAGGGACAATATACTGCTTTATTTTGCTAGTAATGAACTATTAAGAATAAAATAACTTTATAGTTGCCCCATTCTTTGTACAAATTATGTATTAGTAAGACCTTGAATACCTTCAGGCAGGAGTGAGGAACTCTGTATTAAGTCACTTTAGCACAGAAAATATCTACTGGTAGTCTCATACATGTTCAACTTGGTATATTTACTCATTGACCATTGTTGGTGGTCTGCATCTGCATTGATTTGGTGTGGCAAGTTTAAGTGTGTTTGTGTGTACTTTTGTTAAAGACTTGTATCTGTACTATGAGAAGAACCTGTCTGTGTTTTAAATGCTCATGTTGCCAGGGCTTTGTGATGATGCCCACATATTCAATAGCTCTGGGTACTGTGTTTAATAGAATTCATCAATAGCATTGCTGGAGATGGAGTTTGAAGTCGAGAAGCATTACTTTAGCTAACATTCGGTCCATGTTCTTTCCGGAGGTAACACTCTTGGTTCTTTAAGCCTTACCAGCATGACAAAAGAGCACTTTCACACGGTGGGTGTGTTTTAATCATCTTCCTTAGGCTCTCTAGCTCTTCACTGTAGCACTTGTGTCCTCGGAAACTTAGAGTAGCCCTGGATTTCTTATAGTTTATTATTGAACATAACTATAACCTGCATTTTGGAATGCTGTTTTTTGTCTGTGTGAATAGTTGCCCTCAGGAAGAATAAATGTACAACATAGACTCAAGCCGATCTCAGGAGACTGGGTCATGGGCTCCGTTTACCATATGCTGCCACCCAAACATTGAGAACCTCACCGTCCCCTCTAGCTGTATGGGCACTTGGCCAAATGCACAGGATGACAGGGAGTATATATGAGACTACAGATAGAGTGATTTGTTCCATTTAATTCCCTTTAGGATATGAAGTGTGTATGTTAGTTGCTCAGTCATGTCCGACTCTTTATGATCCTGTGGACTGTAGCCTACTGGGCTCCTCTATCCATGGAATTCTCCAGGCAAGAATACTGGAGTGAATTGCCATTTCCTTCTCCAGGGGATCTTCCTCACCCAGGGATCAAACCCAGGTCTCCTACTTTGCAGGCAAATTCTTTACCAGCTGAGCCACCAGGAAAGCCCAAGGGATATGAAGAAGCTTACCTGCAAATGAGCTTCAGTGGTCTTTTATGTTCCATCCCAGGTGATTACTGTTAAGGGACTTTGAGATCCAAGCACCCTGCAAGTTATCTGTGCTATGGCCAAGATGGAGGTAGGGTTGGCCTTGGCAGTTTGTGTTAACCTGCATGGTATAAGAGAAAATGAGTTTATTAGAATCCATGGTAATCTCTGCTGGTGCCTCTGGAAGAGTGAGTGACTTGTTCCAGAATTGATCTCATTTTCTATCCCTTGGTCATCTCAGCTAAACCCTCTCATTGCTTAGATGGGTGGAGTGCACCTATTCCTGGGCTTGGAAGCTTTTAGGCAAAGTCTCCTTACACTTCTGCCTGGGTTTCCTCCTTGGTAAGATAGAAATAATGGGACCAGTGGCTTCCCAGGTGGCATAGTAGTAAAGAACCCACCTACCAGTGTAGGAAATGCAAGAGACACAGGTTTGATCCTAGGTCAGGAAGATCCCCTGGTGAAGGAAATGGCAACCCACTCTAGTATTCTTGTCTGGAAAATCCCATGGACAGAGGAGCCTAGCAGGCTATAGCCCATGGGGTCACAAAGAGTCAGACACAGCTGAGTGACTGAGCACATACACACAATGGGACCAGACTCAGTTTGCTGAGAGGCTTCAATTGGGAAGTTTCTCAGTTGTTTAGATACTTACATATTTCTGGCTCACTCTCAAGCACCCATTTAAGGTATTCTTTATACTCAGCATGGCCATGAAATAATTAAAGTTTTAGGATTATCAGTAACAACTGGCCTTGCTATAAGTTAGGAGTCTGCAAACTGTAAACTGCTCCCTGTTTTCATGTGCTCATGAGCTGAACATGGTTTTTACATGTTTAAATAGTCTGAACAATAAAAAGAAGAATATTTTGTGACACGTGAAACTTACATGAAATTCAGATCTCTGTGTTCATAGATAAATTCCAGTCTTCCCATTTTTAAACTTATAGTATAAAAAATATACTCAATTATAATATTTTGAATTTTCATCAATAAAATTTTTGTGGAAATTTTTTTTACCTTGTTTGTGTCTACAGAAAATCTACATTTATACTGCTTGGTCCACAAAGCCTAAAATATTCACACCTGGCTCTTTATGAGAAGTGCTTGCCAACTCCTGTTCTAAGTCATTTTATAATCTCACTAGTTGAGTGGTTTTCAAACTGTGGGTCAAGGTCAATTATTTGTTGGTGAAATTAATTTATAGGATTGCAAGCAGCATTTTAGAAACATTTTATAAAATAAACCAAACTATTAGAGTGCGTTGAACAGAGTCAGGTTATATGTTGCTTTATGAAGCTTTCTTTCTGAAGGTTTTGTGTATGTGTGTACACACAAGCTGAGATACCACATCAGATCTAGTGGATCATGGTCAAAGAGTTGGAAAGCCAGAGCATGAGACTATAAGCTCTGTGGGGGCAGAGAGCCTGTCTTACTAATCTTTTTTTTTTTTCTTTTGTTGTTGTTGGCCTGGTATAATGCCTGGAGAAAGGAATGGATGTTTATAAATGTTTTGAAGAGGTGACGAATTCAGGGAAGAAATAGCTTTCTTGAGTAATTGACTATCATGGACCTAACTGTCGTGGCAGTCTTAAGTGCGGGTTGGAAAAAGAATTTTCAGACACAGAATACTGCAAAAAGGAATGCATTTACTAAGAACAAAGAGCAGAGACAATGTGAGCATCACGGGGTTGGCAGGCCGACCACCTGACAGACCAGGGAGAGCTGATGGGACACGATTAGGGCAGCGGGCTGGCTCAAGGGAGAGCCAACACTTTTTGTGGGTTAGTAGCCAATTTTTATAGCCTCAAGAGAAAGAAAATTCCTGCTGGAAGGATAACATTAGGTGATTATTGGATTGGGCGCTATAGGGAGAGTACCAGTGTGAGCATTTTTGCCTCATTTGGGGTCATGAAGCTGACCCGTAAGGATCAGGGCAGCTATTGGCAATGGTTACAATGGGGCTAAGTCAGTTCTGAAGAGACCTTGGTTCTGGGCTCTGCTTCTGTGCTCTTGGTGCAGGTCTCGCACCTGTGGCCTTGGGGTAGGACTCCACGATAAATAAGTCCTAAACATATCTTCATGCTTTCAACTCAATGCCTGTAGTTTCCTGAAACAGGACATACATATCAATAGGTAGACAAATAGTTTTTCTTTTTATTATAGAAGATTCACACAAGAAGCCAGTTTTGAGTTCCACCCTAAAGGATAAATATGCCATGTAATGAGCATAGTGAGCAAAAGGGGCCCAAGCCCTGAACTGGGGGTCCTGAGTTCTGATACCTGTTCCTTCTTAAACGGTTATGACTCTTGGACTAGTCACCTGTGCTTCTTTGTCAAGTTCCTTAGACCCAGGGAAAGTCAGAATGATAATAATGATTATTGTACACTTGAGTTGTGGGGTTCAGATGGAGGAATGTGTAGGAGAGCACATTGAGAAGGGTACATCCCCATGCAGAGGCAGTGTTCGTTATTATGTCACCTTGAAATATTTGTATCAGACCTCTACTCCTGGCAAGGCTCTGTGGTGGGCACCAGAAGTTCAAATAAAATAGAAGTTCAAACAGGAGGGAAGTTCCAATAGAAAATCAGGAATCAATATTGATTGTTTACCAGCTGAACCATGAGAACTGTAAGGTCCTTATAAGATCTTTAAGGGTAAGGACCCTATAGTCATCGTGGTGAAATTGGTGAACAGATGAGTAGCAATGTAAGACTTAAAATGAGGCACTAGCAGAGTGGATGTTGTACGGACACCCTTACCATATCATTGCTCAGACTCTGGAAACAAGGTGTCGACTCTGCAGAAGTGTAGAGAGGTGGTGAGAGGCAGTGAGTCTCGGATGGAAGGGAAGCAAGGCCTGGCCGTGGTGGTGGCAGCAGAAAGGAGAAGCTCCTGTGGATGAAAAAGTCCCTTCTGAGTGAGTGACTCCCTGGGCTAATTGGTGCATTACTCTCTGTGATGGGCCTGATGGTGCTGAGATAACAAGACAAAAAAATCAAATGAGAAATGGAACCTGAGAGTCTAAAAAGTTAGTAAATTTTGACATTAGAAATATAATCAAATTTCACTAGTGGTTTTCTGTAGTGACAGCCAAATCCATCCGTGTCAGAGCAGCTGCCTATGGAATGTGGTTTCATGTGGCTTTTCTTCCCTTTTTTCTCTTTTCCTTTTGCAAAATCAGCATTAGGCTATTTGGAGGACAGGCGAGAACTATTATGTTAAATTGTGCTACCTACAACTTAAGCTTCTGTCTTTGCTAAAGCTGCCAGTTTTTATAAACAACAGAAGACAGAAAGGGTTTACTAAGAATAATGTTGAAGCCCAAAAGAATCCTACAGCCTATAAATCTTAATAGAGGTTCTGAGATTCCAGCAGGCTGGATGTGTCTCTTTTACCCAGGCTCACTCCATCTTGGCTCCCCTGTGATGACTCCAATTTTCTTGAAACACAGGCACGGTGCCTTGAATTTACTTGTGGCACTATTTGCCTACAAACAGGAATACATGCATATAACCTATGCAAATCAATAAAAACATGTCAGGACCCCTTAGATCGCACCACTCTCCTAAAATGCAATTTATCTTGCTGCAAATGAGAGTAAGGGCCTAGGTAACAAATAGCGTCTGATCATTTAACTAGCACCTGTTGTCAATGCATTTGAAAACTGCATTTTTCATTTGACATACAGTAAATTGCATTTTCATATATATCGAGTGGAAAAGGGAGGTGGGATGTACATATGCAGCCCTTTATGAATTTTATGAACAATGGATATTTTAGAGCTGTATGTTTAAAGGGGGTCACGTCAAATGCTGCAAATCTATTCCTTCCTCCCAGTGTTGGTTGTGAACACACTGTACTTTTCTTTTGGCTGTGTGTCGAAGCACAGCAATGCTCAAAGTATAATTATAACGTTCATGTTAGGGGAAGGACAATTACTATAATTTTTGTATAAAATCGAATATAACTTAAATGTATAAATGTGAAATATTAGTTTTGAAAAAAAAGTTTCTCAGGGGAAAACTGCTTTTTATAAATTACATTTTGTAGTCATTCCCTTTGTCGGCTTAAATTATGAGCCACAGGTTTTTTTTTTTAATGCAATATTTTGTTTGCAGATGGGTGGCTGTTGCACAAATTCAACAACACTTAGGCTTATCAGCAACAATGGTTTTCACATTAGTGAGCATGGTTTGGCAATATTATTTGACATCTGGAACAAGCTATATTATACCAGACATATCAAGTATAACTGAATGGATCATTTAACTGGCATTTGTTTCAAAAACTCCCACTCTTCAGCTTTTGCCTGGCTGTCATGATATGCCGGCAACGAATACTGCTTTCCCCAGCTTCCGAGTCTCTCATCTTCTTTGACAAGCTCACCGCACTTCCTATCTTAAGTCAGGCATTTTGTAATAGTGGCCCTAAGGTCATGTTTTTGCATCTTTCTTGCATCTCCATCATTTTTTTTTAAAGGAGGTCATGATGCCAGGCTGCGGCAAAGGTCAGGGCCTTTGTGACCTTAGCCAGGACTCAGGCCGTCAATGGAGCTTTTTTCTCTGATTTTGAGTTCTTGATTGTGGGTCCTCTGGCATGTCTGCATTTTTTGGTAATTGTGTCACTGGGAGATCTAGTTTGTTAAATTTCATGTAACTTAGATGGAGAGAAACAAAAAAAGGGGAAGGGCCCTCCAGCACTTTCCGTAAATGAAAGAACCACATGGGGGCAGAGAGGGGAGAAGCTGGAAATTGGAGAAAATGGTAAGAGCAGAATGTTAGTGCTTACAACCTCTATTCCTCTGTTTAGTTAAGTTCTCCTAGCATTTCAGGATATACAGGCACAATTTAGGGACCTAGCCCCCTAAAGTTTCATGGCATTACTGCTGCTGGTTTACCCTGTTGCTCTGCCTAAGGAATTTACTTCTTAGGATCTCAAAGCCAGGACTGTGAAGACTTCCATAGAGTGTGAGAATGTCATGAGTCAGCCTTTTGAATAAGAAGTAATGCATGTATTTCGTGAGTGTTGCTGCTGCTGTTGTTTATTGTTTAAGTTTATTTATTTGTTTTGTGTGGGAGATTCTCTCCTTTAACTCAGCATGATACAAACAGATTCCACCCAGCTTACTGAGCGAATTCATAGCAACCACTCAATAATTAAAGGGAAGAGGGACTTAATTAGATAAAGTGAATAATGAGCACATCTCAAATGAAAGGCAAACATTCAAACAATGGAAAAAGTTATAGGCTTAGTCTTGTTTGCATTGTGTTTGGTAAAATTGTTTTTTTATCAATACAAACAAGTCAAGTTGAGGCTTGAGGCTGAAAAGGTCTTTATTATCAATACCAATGTCATTGAAAGGAACTGGCCAAGGTGGTCTTACTGTTGGAAATAAAGCATTCTCAATCCTCTTAACATTTCTTTTAAATTGGAGACAAATTCATTCAGTCAGTCTTTCTTTCATTCTACAAATATTTCCTGATGATGGAATGTTATGTGAGAAGCACTATGTTAAGCATAGAAAGGAGGCAAAAACAAAAAGAAACAACAGTACCAGCAGCAGCTACTGAAAAAAAAAAAAAAAAAAAAAAA
Organism: Muntiacus reevesi; assembly: GCF_963930625.1. Classification (NCBI taxonomy): domain Eukaryota; kingdom Metazoa; phylum Chordata; class Mammalia; order Artiodactyla; family Cervidae; genus Muntiacus; species Muntiacus reevesi. Next base: position 110,679,423 of record NC_089250.1, read on the forward strand.
AAAAAGTGAGAGAGAGCAATCTCACTGACAATGGCATCAGAAAGAATAAAACACTTGGGAATATACTTAACCAAGGAGTTGACAGATTTATACACTGAGAACTACAAAACATTGCTAGAAGAAATTAAAGAAGACATATAAATGGAAAGCCATCCTGTGTTGGTAGATTAGAAGACTTATTATTAAAATGTCCACATTCCCCAAAGCAATCTGAAGATTCAGTGTAATCTCTATCAAAACCCCAAAGGCATTTTCACACAAATAGAACCATCCCAAAATTTACATGGAATCTCAAGGGACCTTGGATAGCCAAATCAATTTTGAAAAGAGAACAAAGTTGGAGACCTCACAGTTCCTGATTTCAAAACATACTACAAAGCAATAGTAATCAAGACAGTGTGGTACTGGTTTAAAGACAGACATATAGACCCTTGAACAGAACTGAGAGCCCAGAAATAAATCCTGTGTAGATGATCTTATTATCTTTGACAAGGGTGTTAGGTTACAGAAGGGGAAGAGGACAATCTCTTCAGTAAATGGTGTTGGCCAAACTGGATATACATATGCAAAAGAATTAAATTGAATGCTTATTTTACACCATATACACAAATTCAAGAAGAATTCAAGACCTGAAAGTAATGCCTAAAACTATAAAACTCCTAGAAGAAAGGGCAGGGGAGAAGCATCAGTACTGTGGATTTGGCAATGATTAGATGTGCTTAGATATGATACGTAAAGCATAGGCAGCAAAAGTAAAAATAGATGCGACTGCATCAGACTTACTTGACATCAAAGGAAACAACCAACAGAGTGAAAAGGCAACATACAGAATGGGAGAAAATATTTACAAACTCTGTGTCTGATGAGAGGTTAATAATCACAATATATAAGGAACGCCTAAAACTAACAGACAACAGAGAACCTGATTAAAAGATGGTCAAATTATTTGAATAGACATTTTGTAAAGAAGGTACACAAATGACCAACAAACATACAAGATGCTCACCCTCACTAATCATAAGATAAATGCAAATCAAAATCACATTGAGATATTACCTCAGACCCATTAGGATGGCCACTATGAAAAGAACAGAAAACAGTATGTATTGGTAAGGATACAGAGAAATTAGAACCCTTGTTCCAATTGCTTGTACTGTTGGTGGCAGTGTAAAATAGTGCAACCATGATGAGAAACAGTGTGGAGATTCCTTAAAAAAAATCAGAAATCAAATTGTCATATTATTCTGTGTGTGTGTGTGTGTGTGTATGTATGAATACAAAGCACATCTTGAAGAGAGATACTTGCACATACATAGTCATTGCAATATTATTCATGATAGCCAAGAGGTGAAAGTATCCTTGATTAGATGAATGGATAAAGAAAATGTGGTATATACAATTGATGGAATATTATACAGCATCGAACAAGAAAGAAATACTGTCAACTTATACAATATGGATGAACTTTGAGAACATTAATCTTAGTGAAGTAAGCCAGTCACAAAAGGCCAAACACTATATTATTTCATGCACATGAAGTATCTGAAGTAGTCAGAATCATAAAAATAGAAAGTGGAAAGGTGCTTGTCAAGTATGGGACGAGGGGAAAGATGGGAAAGGCAATTTGTGTTTAGTGGATATAGACTTTCAGTTTTGCAGAGTGAAAAAGTTTTCAAGACCTGTTGCACAACTGTGTGAATAAACTTCGCACTGCTGAACTGTGCATTTAAATGATTAAGATGATAAATATAACATTATGTGTTTTTATCACAATAAAAGTAACAGCAGGAAGACCAAAGTATGTGTTGTCAGTACCTTTGAGGAGTTTTGGAATTTAGTAAAAAAAGAAAAATGTAATTGTAGCTTATTTGTAATAGAAATTGTTATAGGCAGGGAAGGCTTCCTAGAGGAAGTGGGTGTTGGACCTTGGTCACTGCAGCCCTTGATCCACTTAGTGGGCCTTTTCCACCTTCTGGCTGCTGCTGGGGCAGTTCAGCTTTTCATAAGACACAGCTAAAGTGGAGAGTGGGTCTTTGAGGCAGTAGAGGGGAGGCCTATTTCTTCACCAGCTAAAATTAGCAGCTTTCTACCCAAGGTCTCTTTTTTTGGCCCTGCTGTGTGGCATGTGGGTTCCTAGTTCCCCAACCAGGGATTGAACCTGCACCCTGTGCAGAAGAAGCATGAATTCCTAACCCCTAGTCTGCCAGGGAGTTCCCCCAAGTTCACTGTTAATTCAGCCTGCCTACACACATGCCTCTGCTCTGCGGAAGCCCGCTGATGGGACCCAGCATCATGCATCTAGCTGTAGCTACCTTGTCTCTTGCTTTCTTCCTGGGTTTTCATGCACATCTGCCTATTTACTTTCAAATTCCAAAGGAGAACTTGGCTCATAAATCTTCATGATACCCCAAAATGAAATTATAATTTTACCCACTAGAGTTGTTACCTTAATGCCTCTCTAATTATCTTGTGTACTCAGACTTTAGATACTCACTGGGGAGGAAAAGCGAGAGCGGGGGTAGGACAACAGCCTGCATCTCTCTTCTGCTTCAGTGTCGTCTGGCTCAGAGGTCTTCTCTTGGGAAGGAAAATGGGGCTTCTTTTGTCCTCAGGGCCATCATTGCCCTGCTTTGCTCTCTGTCATAGGGGCTGTCACCTGTGGGAGCATTTCTTAAGCTTTTTCACAAGCCAGCTTCCTTTCAGGTTTGACCAGTGGGAGACCCTGGCAGGAGACTGGAAGGCAGAAGGTAGGAATAAGCCAATGTACTTCCTTCATCCCACTCCACCTCTGTGGCTTCTCTGTGGGGGACTAAATCTCTATTATAGTCCTGATTCCTATAGGATAAGGCTTGCCAGGCTTTGGGCTTTGTTTAGTGACCTTGTCTCCATCCTCTCTTTCTCTCTTGACCAAACAAACAAACAAACAAAAAATCCTGGAAGTGGGAGAGGTTTCTTGCTGTGGCTTCTCCATTATTTGTATGTCCAATTTCCTGCATTAAATTCCTTTTGTGGTAAATATTAGAAGCAGTGCCTGTTTTCTACTTTTGACCCTGACTGATGCTGTTCTTTGGTATCTGACAACTTCTTGGTAGTCTACGGGCTTTCAGAAAGCCCTGATTTGGAAACAAACATCAGTTTTGGTGTGACTGCTGATTTCAGTAACAGGTGTAGAGGAACGCCATTTGCTGGCTCTTACCCAGAGGTGAAAACGATTGATGACGGTGTGAAGGTAAACTGGTCTGCGCTTAATGAGTCTTGCTTTACCCATGGTAGCACGTGAATTGTGAAATGGGGTGGAAATAAATGCTGGACTCCCAGACTTTATTTTAGATCATAAATATGATAAACATAGTATTTTCATATTAAAGAAACTTCCATGACCCAGCACAGTTACTCTGTCCAGTTTAATAAGGCCATATTTATTATATGAACACCTTGACCGTTGGGCATCAGGCCAGACATAGACTTTCAGAAGGAGAGTCCAGACTAAGATAAAAAAGGGTGTTTGGATTGGGAACTCATCTGCAGACTGTATTTGTATTAGTCTATAGCCATTTTTGCATCTAGTTTGAGATAAAACAGTATAGTGGAGTTAATATGAATGTTTCCAGTGATGGAGTCGTTTTGTTTTAGGAGGTTTTGTTTAGGAGGTTTAGAGTCATTTTAGGCTGTGTTGGAGCTATCCCAACAAACTAGTGAAGCCCTCATTAGCTTCAAGAGTTGAGTATTCCTATTAAGACTTAAAAATGTTCAAAACTTGGTATCATTTTCAATTTTTTTCTCCTCCTTGATTTTTCAGCTGCTGAGAAATACTGGATGAGTAAGAAACAAATATTTTCTTGTTACCCCTGTAACATCATCTAGTTTTCTTACAGGGGAACTTGGAATCAGAATTCCTTACAGGGGAACTGTTTGGTGGTGGTAGTGCTGGTGTTCAGTTTCTAAGTGGTATCTGACTCTTTGCAACCCCATAAACTGCAGCACACCAGGCTTCCCTGTCCTTCAGTTTCTCCTGGAGTTTGCTTAAACTCATGTCCACTGAGTTGGTGATGCCATCCAACCATCCCGTCCTCTGTCACCCCCTTCTCCTCTTGCCCTCAATCTTTTCCAATGTCAGGGTCTTTTCCAATGAGTCGGCTCTTCACATCAGGTGGTCAAAATATTGGAAGGGCTTCAGCATCAGTCCTTTCAGTGAATATTCAGTGTTAATTTCCTTTAGGATTGACTGGTTTGATCTCCTTGCTGTCCAAGGGACTCTCAAGACTTCTCTAGTACCACAGTTCAAAAGCATCAATTCTTTGGCACTCAGCCTTCTTTATGGTCCAACTCTCCACAGCCATACATGACTACTGGAAAAACCATAGCTTTGACTATATGGATGTTTGTTGGCAAAGTAGTGTCTCTGCTTTTTAATACACTGTCTAGGTTTGTCATAGCTTTTCTTCCAAGGAGTTGAGTGATATAGAAAACATCAAAGTCAAAGCAATTACATATTCAACAATATTTATGCACCAGAGACTTGGGTCCTGGGGTTTAGCATCTAAGAAATCTATCCGTTCCTGCTCTCATGGAGCTTGTAATCCACTAGAGGAATAAAGTCATTTAGGACTAGAACCAGGGAAGTTCAAGGGGTTGGAGAGCAGAGAAAAGGGTATCTAGATAGATTTGATAAGGTGAAATGTGAAAAATGAGGGATCACTAAGCATCAAGAGAGAGGACATCTAGTCACAGTATGCAGAGGTCTGGAAGGCATGAACACAAGAAACTGTATTGCCTTATGGGAAATAACACAGAAGTATTTTAAAGTTGGATCTTTCTGAAAGTAACATAATAGCTTTTTTTTTTTTTTAATTGTTGTTGTTATTTTCTTAACCTCACCTAGGAGAAGATCATTTTAGTAGAGGTTGTTGTTCAACATGATTGAATATGATTGGGTATTATTACTTGCTGATGGGACTTAATTTTCTCATGTTTAAATGTGATCCATTATCTTGTGTCTAGAACATATTAAAATGACTTTAAAATGAGAAACAAGGGAACTCTGGTTATTTCAGTGCAAATGTACTTGTTTACTGAACTAAGCTGAAGGGTGCTGGGATATTTGAATCCTAACATGATGTAGATGCTCAAATCCCAGGGTTATGCGGCTAGATTAACCATTGGTAATGCTGAGGCTGCCCAGGCTGCAATGAGAACTCGGGTTTTATTGTCATTTTTTAAAAGCCTTATTCTGTTTGGTTTTTCCTGCTGGCTTCTCTTTTTCATTCTTTCATTCCTTCTCTCCTTCCAACTCAAAACTCATCAATTTGCAATACCCCTGATAAAACTCATTTATAATGCTGACCAAATTTTCTAGCTTCAGCCAGCTGTTCAGTTTTTTTTTTTTTTCCCTGGTGGAAGGCCCCAAACTCTTCTCACTACTTGTTCTGAAGATAAATTAGCGACTTCTAAATAATGCAGTGAACCCTAATTCTCTTTGATTAGTAGCGAGTTAGATGATAGCGACCCATTGAAATTGGCCATCAGCATAAATAATGAGTGAATGAACTGATAAAATGCAAAGTCACCGGCCGTCATAAATCAAATGAAATCCACTTTCTCTGGAAGTCACTGAAATTAGAAGTCCATGCTCCTATTAATTATTTTGCCTTCTGAAGACGACAGTGTTATAAATCAGCCTTGAAAGGCCCTTCACTTAGGAAGCTGAAGGAGTGCGGCTGCCTGCAAATTGCTTTGTGTACGCACCTAATTGTTTCTTAAGTAATCCACCTTTGTAGCATGGCTTTGGGAAACGAAGAAGGTCCTTTTTGGTGGTGATCCATGAATGTGGGCTTAAGAAGGGCCTTAAAAAGGGTCCAAGTGCAGTAGGAAGTTATCTGTCTTCTTCCCTAGAAAAGATATCCCCAGGGTCCCTATTATGCAACTCAGACCACATCAAGGCCAGGCACTGTGGGAGTGGTTTTCTATGGCAGGGACCAGGAGGCTGGCTGTAGGCCCCAGGCCATTTTATCATCCTGTCCCAACTCAACTTCCAGCCAGGCCAGAGAAGCCAAACTTCACATGATTTCAGTGAAAAACAAGATTTTTAAACTTGGAGAAAAAACAGGGATGGAAAACTTTGACTTCGCAAGTTCATTTTAAGAGTCATTGTAATCTGCATATGTGAGGTGTGAAATGACACATAATTTTTACTGAACGGTGGGTGGGAAATGATATTCATTTAGGAGCCTATTTTGCAACCAACGTTGAAAGAAAGCAACGTTTTGTGGAAAACAGGTTAATTATCTGATAGGATATGTTGTAAATGAGTTTCTTTTTGGACCACTACCTGTCATAGGTGAAGTCCTGAAGCTGAGACTGCTGTGAGAAAAAGAGTTCTCTCTGGGAGATGGTCTCAAAATTTGGTCCAGCTTTCCCATGTGACCCTGGATGGTTAATGAATCTGGACAGAGCTCTTAAGGAAATTCTCTGCTTCCCACTGAGTGTGTGTTATTTTTGTTGGCCTGTGTGGAAACAGTGATGGCAGTTTTATGGAGGTGAAGACAGACTTCAGTAGGAAGTAGTTCTTGGGACGTTGGGTGCTAGTCAAGATACAGTGAGTGTCCACTTTCACTCACTTTGCTTCAGTGTGGCACTAGAAGCTATGGTTTGGGGATAGAGTTTTAAGAAAAAAAGAATTTTTTCTTTCTTTTCTCTTTCTGTTGACTTTTATTTCTTTGGCTCTTTGGAGTCTTAGTTGTGTAATGTGGGATCTTTCCTTATGGCGCATGGACTCTCTAGTTGTGGTCTGTGGGTTCCAAAACACACAGACCTAGTTGCCCCATGGTATGGGGATCTTAGTTCCTCGACCAGGGATTGAATTGCATCCCTTGCATTGCAAGGTGGACTCTTAACCACTGGACCATGAGGGAAGTCCTTCTTTTTTCAACTTCTTATCTGCTGCAGGACTCCTGGATTCACCTGTAGGCCAGTGCACTAAAGGTAAATATGAGCCCTGAAGAATGTGAACTATCTCCTGGGTTATGTGTGGAAGCATATCCTCCTACTCCTTTGTGATACTTTGGGTGCCCTAGCCTGTTCTGAATCATCTGTATGAAGAAGGGGTGTGTGTTTTCTCATATAGCTGAAAGAACAACGTAGTTGTGAGTGGTATAAATTCTCCTGTGAGTGTGTTCTGATGTTGGGGTAAGTTGCTGCCAGATCATTTGTGAGTCTGAATAGCCCATTCTAAAAGCTAAACTTAATGATTGTATAAATGAGCATTATGTCATAAGGTAGAAAGGAGCAGTTATTCCCTGGAATATTGAATCTGAAATGCAAAGATGTTCTGGGTTGTGTCTTTGAAAGCAGCCAAGTCTGTAGTTTCACAGTGGTTCCATGGGCTTTTTCCACACCAATGTCTCAATCCCTGGACACCTCCACAACTGCCTAATCCACAATGCCGAGCCTCCTTAGCTCTTGGCATCTTCCTCCCACAATGGTAGTATTCTACTTGTTGTGGGAGAGGGTTCGTGGAAGCAAACACAGCTCATGATCTTCCTTACCTGTTTCTGGAAATCCAGGAGTCACCTGCCTGTGTTCTGTGCTCCAGGACAGAACAAGACCTCCACGGTGACTCCTCTCCTAGAGTTGATTCCTCATGTATCTGTCTTGGTCTTCTTTTCACTTGGCTTCAATTTTGTAGTTTTGGTGTGTGATGGGAGTTGGAATAAAGACTGGTGGATTGTTGGAGACAGTAAGTAGGAGCAGGAGAGGAGTTCATCTGTTTGTAGCTCCAGTATTATTTCAATTTCCTTCTGCTTCTGAGGTTTATAGAGGATAAGCTAGATCCTGACCATCTATACAACTGTGTCCTTCTGGAATGAAACATTTATTGCTCATGGTTTATGGGGTTTCGGACATCCTTCTTTTCCTTGGGTGATGTTCCCTTGGGTGGCACATAATCAAGGTGACCGTATGTCCTGGCTTCCCAGGGAGAGTCTCAATTTATGCCTGTTTTTCTGATATAATTATTATTAATGACCCTCTTCCTCCCTTGATTCTTAAAAGTATTGAGATTTAGATGATCACCCTATATATGATACTTGAAAGGAACTTTTACACGTGTTGCCTCAGCCTCATAGAGACTGTGACATATTGAGAAAATCCAAGTTTTGGGAAGTGAATTTATCCCTTAGTGTATGACCTTGGGCTACTTAGGTTCTCTGAGCTTCTTTTTCTTTATCTATAATATGAGGTTCATTGTACATCCCTCACAGATTTGTGCTGAGGATTAAATAAAACAGCATATAAAGAACCTAGCAAATTGCTAACCAGATAGATAGGTGGAAGATAAAACATATGTCCTCCTTTATTCCTCAGAATAAGCCCAGAGAGGGCAGACACTTTGCCATGCTTCTGAACCTGATTTTGTACTGCAAACAATTAAGTCAGCATCAGCCCGTGTGTCAGAGAGAGAAAGAGAAAAAGGGAGAATCATCTCCTTGTGAAGAAAGACCCTCTCTCCAGACCTCTTAGAATGCCCCTACAAAGAGATGAAAAAGTCACATAAGAGAGAGATGCTGGGTTTTCTCTTCACATGAACAAATTGTGGATTTATTGTTTGTAGCAAAAGGAACAGAAAGAGGTACAGTAAATGGCTTTGCCTTTCAAATGTAATGTGATGGTGAAAATAATCTATTGATCTTGAGGAAGCCTCTGTCTTTTCATCTGTGAAATGGGGATTAAAAAGATTGTAGTAGGAATTAAACGGGGCCACACATGGACAGGAGTCCTACAACCTGTACCAGCCTGGGCACACATGGCGGATCATGGTTTTCCTGCTTTTTGCAGAGCTGAGGCACCCAAACACCAGAATGCTAGGTCAGGAGTAAAATGACCACCGGGCGCAATGCCATTCTGTGTCCTGGGATTCCCGTGTCCTTTACAGTGATGCTCAGTAATACGTCGTTCTTTCTCTGAAGTCTCAGGAGGGCACACATAGCTCTGTTTAACTGGCCCAACAGGGATTGGCATTTTTAAAGCAATTTGTATGGTTTTATGGAGATTACTCTTTTTAATGTCTTTAGAGTAAAAAGAGTTTATTTTCCTCAAGATTTCCAGCCCAGATGGCTCAAAGTCTGTAGAAGGTTATAAAGTGTTAGCAGCCCAGACTGACTGTCAGCTGTGACCAGCTCCAGGTGACCCCCTTGCTGCATGGGGCGCACAGACTCTGAGGCCTTCTGTGCCTGTCCACTCACAGTGCCCCTCTACCCACTCAGGAGAGGGAGGTGCCAGTGGGGACCTTGCTTCACCTCAGTAAATAGCTGTGTACAGATCGTACTGGGCCAGCTGCAAAGGTACTCATGGCTTGGAGGAGCCCTTGGTAGGAGAAGATAATACATATCTGTGCATTTGCATTCTTGTTCCTTCTGGTACCTTCCTCCCCACCCCCACCCACCCACTGATAATCACAGACGAGTCTGGCAATGAGTAAAGCCCTCCGCCTGAACTCTTGCATTAGTTGCATTTGGTTAGCTAATACTTTGCAGAGCACCTACTATGTGCTGAGCAGCAGCAGTGCTCGCTGTGAGTAGCAGCCTCGTCCCCTCTGGTGTGTGCGGTGTGCCGTGTGTGGCTCGTGCTCAGTCGTGTCTGACTCTTGTGACCCCGTGGACTGTAGCCCAGCAGGCTCCTCTGCCCATGGGATTTCCAGGCCAGGATACTGGAGTGGGATGCCATTGCCTACTCCAGGGATCTTCCCGGCCCAGGGATTGAACCCATAGCTCTTGTGTTTCCTGCATTGGGAGGCAGATTCTTTACCACTAGTGCCACCCGGGAAGGCCCTATGGTACTTCTGTCTCCCCCAAATTCAGATGTGGAAACTTAATACCCAAGGTGTGGAATTAGGAGGTCGGCCCTTTGGGAGGTCGTGAGAATGGAACCGTTATAAATAGAATTAATGTCCTTATAGAAGAGAACCCAGAGAGCTCCCTGGACCCTCACGCCAGGCAAATGCACAGGGAGAAGCATGCAGCTGGGAAGAGAGCACTGATCCCAGGCTTCCAGCCCCCAAATCTGTGAGAAGTACATTTGCTTATAAGCCGCTCAGTTTATGACATTTTGTTATAGCAGCTGGAGCAGACTAAGCCATTGACCAGGTCACACACCTTAGAGTGGCAGAGCCAGAATCTGAACTTGGGCCAGCTGGCGCCACCATCCTTGCTTGGCACCATTTTGCTTCTCATCCTCCTTCATTATAATCTCTTCTTTTTGCCTATTAGGTTCGTTTCTTTCTTTGCTTGCTTTACAAATTTCAGAGAAGATTATGAACGCTTTGGAGAATTTTGGCAGCAGTGGGTGTGGGGGGAGGTTGCTCTGCCATGTCCTTTTATTTATTGAATTATACAAGTACAGTATCCTCCATACTAACTGCTAAAGCTGTTCTCTCTGACTGACCTTCAGCCTGACCCACTCTCTTCCCCAGATGTAATAACATCAGGGGTTTTCTATGTTTACTTTTCTTTCTTCTGTGAATATATACACTCCTATGCATAGAGGCATATATATACATACTAAGAATTTATGGTACTATATAAGATAAGTAGCTTGCTGTTCTCACTTCTTGGTATGTCTCGGATATCTTCTGATGTCGTGGAGATATACTCACCCTTTTTGACATGTGTGCAGTATTCCATGTTGCAGATATGCCAAGGTATAAGTAGACTTAGCTTTCTGTGGGCATTTAGGTTGTTAGTCATTTCTCTTTGTCACATAGATAATGAATGGCCTTGTTATGAGTTTCTCTGTGTACATGTGGAATTGTTTCTCTTGAGTGTATTCTAAAAAGTGAAATTGCTTAATCATAGTGTATGCATATTTTCAGTTGTAATAGATACTATAAAAATTGTCTTCCAGTGATTTTTATCACCATTCACTCTTACTAGTAGAAGTATCATTTGACGTGTTTCTGCCAAAATTTGATATTAGCATACTCTCGAAATTATTGCAAACTATTAACTATAACACAGTATATCTCATTGCCAATTAAGATTTTCATCTGCTTGCCAAATATGAGAATCATTTTATATATTCATCGTCTAGTTTTTTGTTTCTTCTGTTTTGAATTGCCACTATATGCCATGTGCCCATTTTCCTATTGGCTTCTGTGACCCTTACTTACTTAATGATTTCTAGTAAGTCTTTACTGAGGTATACTTGGCCTCAATCTCTCATTTTGCAAGTTATTTTCTTCCTTCTTCTGTTGCCTTTCAACTTTATGGTGCTTTTTATTACACACAGGGTTTTAATTTTGATGTTGTCAGATTAACAGGTCTTTTCCTTTATGCTGTTTCTGTCTTATTGCAGGCCTTACCAACCCTTAGGTCATAAACATATTCTCCTGTGTTTCTTTGAAAACTCTAATTTTATCTTTTAGGTATGGATCCATTGGAAATAAATAAATATCTCTATATAGATAGGTGTGCATATGAATACTTTCATGTTGAGATCAATTCATATATATATGAATATATATATGTATATATACATATATACATTTCTTCCCCCCTCCCCAAAATGGATAGCCAGTTGACCCAGAACCATTTGTTTTAGGCCATTTTGCTATCCATTTTGAAATGCTATTTCTTACCATCTATAAAATTTCTGCTTAGGCACAGTTCTGGACTCTATTCTTTTCACAGATCTGTGAACAGAACAGGATTATGTTAGCCTCCTATGTCTTGAGAAGCTAGGCTATTATGGCATTTCTAACTCTACTCTTAAAGCCAACTATTGCTTGTGTGGCCCATCTTATCACTAACATTGGGTAGTTCTCATGGACTCTAAACGAGGCATAAGAATCAGCATGACTTTTGGCAGTAAGATGTCCATCAGAAGATACAGGTTCTAATTTTAATTCTGCTGTACTCTCTGGCCACAAATCACTTACTCTCTCTGTTATATGCTGGGGAGCAAGTTAGATTGAGTAGGCTTGAAATCCTGACTGGTGCCTGCCACTTAATGACTGTGGAGTTGGAGGATAAATGCTTAACTTTTCTATCTCATCTATTAATAGGGATATTATCATGTACCTCTCAGGATGGTTTTAAGGACTTTTTATACAAATAATGTGTTAGGGAACATTTTGTTAATTATAAAACACTACAAAGACTAGAACTGCATACTAATATGTACAGGCCTTGTTTTTATTTTGGTCTAATAAAGTTAATACATCTTTGTCTCTCCTACCTCTGAGAGCTGTTCTGAACATCAAATAGGATGTCCTTTGATAAAATTGAAAATGCCATAAAGATTATTTATTACTGATGAATCCCAATAGGTGGACTGTAATTGACAAATATTAACGAAGCCTGTAGGGTTCTTGTAGTGAAGGAGGGTCATATTAATAGAGCATCTTCAGGCAAGATTTGGTGGAGCCAGATTTATGGTGTCCCTTAAGTTTTCACCCACTGGAGTGAAGATAGATATGGTGTTGGTCCTTTAGAAGGGTGCCGATGGTCTTTTAAGTGTGAATAATAGGCAGAGTGAAGACTGTATGAGTTCTTGTGCTAAGATGATCAAAGGGAGGGTAGAGCTGGCTGTCGGTTCCCTGATCTTATCAATGGCTATATCTAGTTTTGTGTTATTAAAAAAAATGAAAAGTTTGACCTTTATTTGTTTATAAATTATTTAGTCCTTCTCTCTTTCTTTCCCTGCCTAACCCCACTTCAACACTTAAGAAACCATCAAAATACTAGGTCATTGAATACTAAAGTGAGAGACTAGAAAAAAGGAAAAAGAAAACATGAACAGGGCTCTCGTTATTATATTGGCAGATATTTTTCCTTCTGGGGGAAGCGGTGCTGTTGTGATGCGGTGTTGCTTTGGTGACTCCAAGTAAACCATTTCTCCCTGTATGCACCCCTCAGTATAGTTCTCTTCCATGGTGACTTTGGACTTGCCTGATGGGACATTGACATGTGTGGCGTGCAAGCAGAAACTTGGTAAGTGCTCGCACCTTGGCTTTGGATTTGGAACATTTGCACTTAAAGTCCACCCGACAGGTAAAGAATCTCAAGCTAGCCATGTGGAGAGAGAGGTCGCAGCCCCCAGTCATTGCCCAGACTCTTGACATCTGAGTCGAGCCACCTTGGGCTCTGTCCCCTGTCACCGTCTGGCAGCACACACATGAAGATTTGAAGTGAGAGCAGGGGGAGAACTGCCCAGCTGAGCCCCTATTAGTACACAGAATTATAAACAAATAAAATAGTGGTTGTTTAAATCCACTCCGTTTGTTGGATAGCAATAGATAATTGTGACACTAGGTTAAAACACACATACATGTTAAACTCCATTTAATGTATGAGCATTCACCTATTTTTTATATCTGACAAGTTGGTGTTTTTAGATTTGAGTTCAGGCTATTTTACCTGAAGACAGTCATTTCCCTCCATAATGTAGTCCACTCTAAACAGCAAGGTGTGAGGCATTGCATTTAGAATGTGTCCACTTCATAAAGGAAAATGTGGTGTAAGAAGCATTGTCTGTTTCCTGTTTAGGCCAGTTCCCTTCCCTTTAGGACCCCTAGATCCAGAAGGGCCCATAGGAGGAGGTGTCTTGGTAAGGATATTTATTTCTGCAGCTTGCATCCACAGGGGAACCTGGGAGAATTTATAAATCCATCATTTCAAGTCATTAGGAGGCATGTTGGTCAGTGCAGGAGACTCTCTTCTCATTAATTCAGGAGAGATTTACTTGTGTCACCCTCATTAGTATTTATGGGATTTATCCACATCAATCGCTAGTGCATTAACAGGGAAATAACTAAACCTCCCAGGGTTTGTTGGTGCTAATAAAATGAGCTGGAAGTTCCAGAAATCACCGTGATCAGAAGTATTCTAAACCAGGGCCTGTGATTGATCCTTTCAAAGTACCCTCAGGATGTTTTCCTATTCGCTTCCCATCCAGTGGTATTTGCATATTAGCACAGTATCTAAAGCCTTCTGTGCAGGTTTCAGACTAGAGCCCATTTGGTACCATAAGATGATGGTGGGTGACCCAGTGGAGGGTTGAAAATATTGTTGTCGAACCAGAGAAGCTAGGTAAACAATGGGTTAAGTTTCTTATAATTCTTCTTTGTTTGGTCCTGGCTTATAAAAAAAAAACCACCCTGCATGTAAATATATTTTTTATGTATTCTGAACATAAAGATAGCTCTGTCCTACCATATTGATTTATTAGATTCTCTGACATTTTAGTTGTGGTCGTTATGTTATATTTATGAGATGAATGTTGGATTCCCTCATTATGTTATCCTCATTTATTTTACATACTTTTATGGCTGGTTGTGCATCGCTTTACAGTTAAAGCTTTATTGCAGCTGTTAGCGTTGGGGGGAGGGGAAGGCAAGTAGTTATTGATCAGGATTTACATGTTTACTGTTGTAATCATGATTTATTTAATCTGTTTGCACATATAAATATAAGCCCGCTCTCTGAAATAAAAAATATATACTGTATCTATATTTTAGGAGCATTCTTGTCACTCTCATATGCTTTGGAGTAGCGAATTTGGGGTTGATCCAGTGTTCTGTAGATGAGCAGTTTTCTTGCAGCCTGTTGGTGAAGAGTGTGACCTTTGGAGCTGGACTGTATGGGTTCAAATCCCATACAGGATTACTGGTATGGACAGCTTACTGCTTGTGTCTTGGGCTGTGATATTTACCCTTCCATGCCTCCAATTTTCATACCTGTAAAATGGTATTAGTACTTATAAACCATTGTGAAGATTGGAAGATTAATATTGGTAAAAGTACTTGGCACAGAGAAATTGCTTATTATCTGCTAGTCATTAAAACTCTAGTAAGTAGGTGGTAAGGTAGGTATATTGGAAAGGCTCAGTTACGTTCAAGTGGGAGCCTTGAATTTTTGGGGAGGGGCTGGCTTCCCTGGTGGTTCAGCGATAAAGAATCCCCCTGCAGTGCAGGAGCTGCAGGAGACTTGGGTTCAGTCCCTGCACTGGGAAGATCCCTTGGGGGAGGGCATGAAACCCACTCCATTATTCTTGTCTGAGAGTCCCATGGACAGAGGAGCTTGGTAGAATCAGTCCATAGGGTCACAAAGAGTCGGATGTGACTGAAGTGACTTAGTACACACAGAAGATTTATTTAGGGGAAAATTAGGAGATAACATAGGTATAAAGTGCTTAGATATTTTCATTTTTTTTGCAGAATTTTGTTTTTAGTTCAGGTGATGAATTGTTTGCAAAATTATCTTAATCAGACTGTTTAATCTAGAATATCTGGATCACAAGCTCCCTTTGGAAGACAAATCAAATTTGCTGAATGAGTGAGTGAATGAATGAATACTGATCTATAGTTTTCAAGGAAAACCTTGGGTATGTTTGACATGTGTTTTATTTTTTAAACTTTAGTTGGAGTATGATAGTTGTATTAGTTTCTGCTGTACAGTGAAATGCATCAGCTATAGGTATACATATATCCCCTCTTTTTCGGGCTTCCTGCCCGTTTAGGTCATCACAGAGCAGAGTTCCCTGTGCTATACAGTAGGTTCTTACTAATTACCTGTTTTATACATAGTGGTGTCTATGTGCCAATCCCAGTCTCCCAATGTATCCCACCCTCCTATCCCCCCTTGAATATATTTTTGATTGAACAGATAAAGAGTATTCAGAAGTCTTGCCCTGGCCAAGAAAGAGAAGGATTCACTGAAGTCCAAAAGTTAGTCTGAAGATTTATTTTCCTATATATTATTTTAAAATAGGTTTTCATTCCAGGTCTGCCATTAGTTAGCTTTAAAAGATCAGCCTCACTCTGCCTGTCTTCTCATCTATCACTTGGGTTTAATAATACCTTGTTTTCAGGGCGTTCAGGATGGGGGATACCTGTACACCCATGGCTGATTCATGTCAATGTATGGCAAAAACCACTACAATGTTGTAAAGTAATTAACCTCCAATTAAAATAAATAAATAAAAAATAATACCTGTTTGTGCCTTGTGCAGTGCTCAGTCACTAAGTTGTGTCTGACTCTTTGCAACCCCATGGACTGTAGCCCACCAGGATCCTCTGTCCGTGGGATTTTCTAGGCAAGAATATTGGAGTGGGTTGCCACTTCCTCCTCCAGGAAGTCTTCGTGACCCAGAGATCAAAGCCACGTTTCCTTCGTTGGCAGGTGGATCCTTTACCACTGAGCCAACTGTGAAGCCCCTCAGTACCTGTATAGAGTACAATAAAATAGTGACATGGACCCTGGGTTAGAAATCAGAAGACATTTTACAGCCCCAAGTCTGCCACTGGATAGCTCTGGCAAAAGGCTTATTTATTTATTTATTTTTAAAGGCTCCAAGTCTCTCTCTGCAGGATTATGTTGAGAATCTGATGAGCTGATGTTGGTGATAGGATTGCAGATACTGTAAAGCACTACATAAATGTTAGGAACTGTTGATGATGCCACCGAACAAAGGTGTTGCAAAGATGAGATGCTATGTGATTTGAAAAGGCTCTCAAAGAAGCAGCACATGCTGTGTGACTATTGAAGACATAGGGAAGACTTGGCTCTATGATCCCATTATGCTCTGGGTGAGAATCCCAACTCTGCCCAAGAGACAAAGGCCTAAGAGAGCCCCAGACTCCCTGGATCCTTGGTTCCAAGGAACGTTACTCCTTTATTCAGCTCTTGTGCTACCATTTGCCCGTATCCTCAGAGAAAAAATCAGTCTTGCCTTTGTAATTTCCTTATTGTTTGTTGGGTACAAGACTGTGTATTTTATTTGCAGCATTTAATGTAAGTCACATGTTCTGCCCTGGTACTGGCGACTCAGCATTTGCATTTTACACTTTACAATTTGGCAGTGATTCTTTGAAATAATTTACTTTTATCGCCTTGCTTCAGATTTTCAAGTAATAATCCATCTAGCACAGCAGTTTATCCGTTCTGTATATTCACTTCTGTTTTGAGGCTCTTGAGAACGAAATGATTTTTAATCAAATTTCTAGGCCACTCATCATAATTAGGTTTAGAGTTATGAATTGTGTACACCTCATCATTACATCATACCTCCCTGTGATAAGTAAGTGAATCAGAGATCATCACAGGATTTTCAGAGCCCTTCAGGATGGTTTATGGCTTTTAAAGAAAAACCTCCAAGTTTCTCCCAGTAGCTTAACGCATTCTAGGAAAAACCTGCAATATTTCCCTTCTTTTTGTCCTCTATCTGGCAAGGCTGTTGCTTGTTAACCCCCACCCCCCACCACCAAATCACTTGAACTCTGAAAATTTTCTGTAGCTATGGTTTTAAGAAAAAGTTAGTCAAAATTGAACCTCAAATATATTCTGAGTGAAATAATTCATGCACAAAAGAGTACTTACTCTATGTTTTCATTTTTATGTCATTCTAGAACTAGTCTGGAGTTTCTTCTGGGGGACAGAGATTAACTTGTGAAAGTTGCTCAGTCATGTCCAACTCTTTGTGACCCCCTAGACTCTACAGTTTGTGGAAGTCTCCAGGTCAGGATACTGGAGTGGGTAGCCTTTCCCTTCTCCAGGGGATCTTTCCAACCCAGGGGTTGAACCCAGATCTCCTGCATTGCAGGAGGATTCTTTACCTGCTGAGCCACAAGGGAAGCCCAAGAATACAGGAGTGGATAGCCCATCTCTTCTCCAGCGGATCTTCCTAACCCACGAATCCAACTGGGGTCTCCTGCATTGCAGGCATATTCTTTACCAACTGACTTATCAGGGAAGTCCAGCCTGGTGAGACGGTGTAAATTAGAAATGTTCTATATCTTGATAGAGGTAGTTATACACACACAAGTACCTGTATTTGTCAAAACTGATTAAATTGTACACTGAAGATCTCTGCATTTCACTCTATGCAAATACATCTCAGGGGTTTCCCTGGTGGCTCAGGGAAAGAATGGTAGAGAATTCTTTACCAGATTTCCCTGGTAAAGAATCTACCTGCTAATGCAGGAAATACAGGTTTGATCCCTGGATCAGGAAGATCCTCTGGAAAAGGAAATGGCAACCTACTCCAGTATTCTTGCCTGGGAACTCCCATGGACAGAGGAGCCTGGTGGGCTATAGTCCATGGGGTCATGAAAGAGCTAGACATGACTTAGCGACTAAGCAACAACTACATCTTATTTAAAAAATTAACTATGACCTGTTGTTTGCATATATCATTTTAGGTGCATTTTTACCAATGACCATAAGCTATGGAAGATTTGAGGCAATATAGTGCATTTTCCTTATACCTTCTAAGCCAGGGTTTGAAGGAAAAGATGTTATATCATAATACCAGTTCTTCTAAGTCATTGGAGTTTTGAAAAAAGTAATTTGCCGGCTCTGTTAGCCATGGATATTCAAGTGGGTATCTGCTGTCTGTTAACTTTTATAAGAAGCCGTTACTCATTCTAAAAACGTTCCCTTCTTCTGCCATTTGACTTATATGGAGGAATAATTTCTTGGCTAATTTTTTTGGGAGGGTACATGCTTCTGAAATACAAATCCACTTCTAATGAATCATTATCATGTACTACCATAAAGGTTATTCACTGAAAGCTTCAGAAAAAAAGCAATGAAAACTAATTTTGATTGTTAATGGAAATGTATTTTTAGTCTTAAAGAGCTTCCCTCGGCAATAATTATAGTTATGCCTCTTGGGTGTTTTGGGACTTTTAAATTTACATCGAGTAGCTCTTTTTCATTTAGCAGTTAATCTTTTAACAGAGCTCAGCAAATTTGTTCTTCAGTCTAGTGTTGGGGAAGGATTGACAGAGAGATTTTATTTCTTTTCTATTCAGTTTTCTTTCCCCCCTTCATAGTCCCTGCACGTGCCCAGGCCGCACCTGTTCTTGTGTTAGGCTGTTGGCCTGGGGTGACTGTGGTGACATGGGCAGCTGAGGCTGGCAGAAAGAGGCTTGAGATGCAGGCCTTGCTCTCCTGCTGTCAGCGGGCGTCGGGACACAAGGAGCTGCCTCTGTCTTATGCAGCCCAGAATTGCTTTTCAGCAAGTGAGCTCCTAGAAGGCTTTTGCTGCAAGTGGGCAAAGCTCAACACTGCAGCCTAAGGATCGGAATACACAGCCTGTACGGAGACTGGCTTGCAGCTGCCCTGCCTCTGGTTTCAGACTCCAAAGTATCTGTAGGAAGACTCAGAACAACAAGATGCAGAGCTCAATTTTAGCAGCTGAGACTGTTTGCTGGTTGTGCTGATTCTTGCGTGGCTTCAGAGAGAGGCAGGGACTGCTTAAGGAAGTGGGAAGGGGTTCTGGCAGGAAGTTTGCTGAGGTTCTGCCCTCTTGTTAAAGAACAGAATGGTGCCAATTAACCCAGTCACCTGATTAGAGAAAGCTCAAGCCACCACTGAGAATCCTTCTCCTGATGAAAAATGACCTCCCTACCCCCCCCCCCCCCCCCATGAAACTAGGGAGCAGTCAGACATTTGGGTATTTGCAAAGCAGCACTGAGCATTAGGGAACAGTTTAAATTAATCCTGTGTACTGCGGCTCCGAGAATGGAAGCCAGCCCCACATGTCAATAAATCTAGATCTGTTTGAAGCTCATGTCACTAAATCTTCGTCTTGACTGTTTGCTGGTGGTGTCAAGAGCTGCCCTGGAAGATGAATTTGAGGGGAGGATGAAAAAGGAACCATATTAAACTGCAGCTCTGATAAGTTTAGTTAAGAGGCAGGAGATGTGTCCTTGCCATGACATTCAGTGGCTGATATTTGTTTCCCTTTAAATAATATGCTGTACATCTGTGAGAATGATGGTTTAGGGCTGGTGACATTGCATTTCCACCAAGGTTACTGCCTTCTGGACAGGCAGGCTCTCCTTTCTTTCTCTATCCCACACCCTGTCGATAAATATCCTCTTGTTGGAGGAAGTGAGACACAGATTTTAGAGGTGACACCAGAGCGTCTTCATTTCTAGAAGCAATGAGGTTCAGCCCCTATGTAGGGAAAGGGTGAAGGGGTGGAGAGAAATTAAAGGGACTGTGAGAAGCAGTTTTCTTTATGAAACTGTCCCAGGGAGCCAATAGCACCCACTGGGGAGAGCTTTGAGAATATCAGAGTTTTGAGAATTTCTCCCTGAAAACCTTGTTTTCATAAACCAAGATATGGAAAATCTGGGTACTCAGGACTTTGTGTTCTGTTTTTTCCTGCAATTCCCCTATCTAGTTACCTTGTTTTTTCCTTACTGTAATTGCGGATCTATGACTTATGACAGCAGTCAGCAAACTTCTTGTGTAAAGGGCCAGATAGTAAATATTTTCAGCTTTGTAGGCCAATATGTAACTATTCCACTCTGTCCTTGCAGCCCAAAAACAACCCTAGCCTATCCATAAACGAGTGGATGTGTCTGTATTATGGCCACTGACACTTTTTTTCTATGACATTTTAAAAAATATGTTTTAATTGGAATGAAATTGCTTTACAATGCTGTGTAACTTTCTGCTTTACTATAACATGAATCAATTGTAAGTACACATATATCCCCTCTTTCTTGAGGCTCCTTCCTACCCACCCCCACCCTACCCCTCTAGCTGATCAGAATTCTAAAGCTGAGTTTCCTGGGACACTGATGTTTGAATTTGATATCATAACCCTTGTCATGAAAGATTATCCCTCTTTTGATTTTTTCAGCTTTTAAAAAATATAAAAATCAGTCTTAACTTGCAGGCTGTACAAAAACAGATAGTGGACTGGATTTGGACTATGAATGTAGTTTTCTGACCTCTGACCTTTGTTTTTTCTCTGTCTTGTTGCTTTCCTTTTATCAGTGTGAAAAGAAGATAGCTGTCTGTTTTGGGAGGACAATATTGCCAACCTAAAGATTAAGTCCATGGCTCTATTCAGCCAAGAGATGTAATGGATAAGGATGAAAACAAAGCTCGCTCTGAGGCAGACAACCCATGTTCCCACACCAACCCTTCCTTAATACTTAGTAGCTGTGTGACCTCAGGTTGCTCAGTTAATCTCTCTGAACCCCAGTTTCCTTTTTCTTTTTCTGTAATTGGGTAATTATACTTTCCTTGCCTATATTACATGATTTTTTTATAATAGGTCAAGTTAAGAGAAACGAGAGTTCTTAGTAAACAGTAAATCATTGTATGAATATAAAACCTTGGCATTGTTCTCAGTACTTTACCTATGTAGGTTCTTCTTGTAAACTAGTTTGTTGTTAATTAAAGGATTATACCATCTCTATTTTAGCTGTGGAAATAGAGCTAGAATTTGACTTGTAAAAGGAAGAAAACAAATATTCTTGTTTCCCCCCTTTTCTTAGACTCTCATGTTGGTGTGTTATATCTGAACCTCTCCAACTTTTTAAACTATTTCTCCCGGTGCATCAGATGCTCAGCCTACATGAAATGATGCAGTTTAAGCTGTCCCACTGCTCAGAAAGCTTTGCCTTCTCACAGTTTGGTCAATCTTAGTGAACCTTTAAAGCTCACCTGAAGTGCCACCTTATCCAGGAAATCCTCATGGGTGTCTTCAACCCATGCAATCCTTTCCTATGTAAATGACTTGACCCCACCAGGACCATACCTCTAGAAAAATATCCTTTTCCCCAAAAGTCATAGAGCTTTTAAGAAGAGTGTAGATGCAAGGAGACTGCAGGTCAACCAAGCAGAATGCTTTTTTGAGCAGGGTGTCCCTTTTTTGATTCACAGTCCCTCTGAAATAATTTACTCCAGCCTTGTGGGAAAGAGGTCCAGATATGAAATCAGGAAATTCTGGGGAAGTTACTCTGACAAGTGACATCACAGAACTGTTTTTTTCAGCTATAGTATTCCATCTCTGTAGCGTGTTACACTTTTCAAACATGTTAATGTCCACTAGCTCTTTTGAACCTTGTTACAAACCTTTGAAGCACAGGGAACAAATTTCTAATTCCCACGTGATGCTGATGAAGCTTCTGCCCAGAGAGGTTAATTTAACTATACTGGCACCATGCAGATGGTTAATGACAAAGTTGAGACTGGAACCTAATGCTAGTTACCATACTCCACTCCGTTCTCAACCCCAAGCTGCTGTAAGCCCTGATCATGGACTCTTGCTATATGTGATATTCAGATTCTTGAAGGTGAGAGCACATTTGTGTGACTGTATTGAACTAGCTACTTTTTTTCTTTTTTTAAAGAAATTATTTATTTTTTATTGAAGGATAATTGCTTTACAGAATTTTGTTGTTTTCTGTTAAACCTCAACATGAATCCTCCCTTTTGAACTGCCCTCCCCATCCCACCCCTCTAGGTTAATACAGAACCCCTGTTTGAGTTTCCTGAGCCATACAGCAAATTCCCGTTGGCTATCTATTTTACATACGGTAATGTAAGTTTCTATGTTACTCTTTCCATACATCTCACCCTCTCCTTCCCTCCCACCATGTCCATAAGTCTATTCTCTATGTCCGTTTTTCCATTGTTCCCCTGTAAATAAATTCTTCAGTATCATTTTTCTAGATTCTGTATATATGCATTAGAATGCAATGTTTGTCTTTCTCTTTCTGACTTACTTTCACTCTGTATAATAGGTTCTAGGTTCATCCACCTCATTAAAACTGACTCAAATGTGTTCCTTTTTATGGCTGAGTAATATTCCATTGTGTATATGTACCACACTTCTTTATCCATTCATCTGTCGATGGACATCTAGATTGCTTCCATATTCTAGCTAATGTAAGTAGTGCTGCAATGAACAATGGGATACATGTGTCTTTTTCAACTTTGGTTTCCTCAGGGTATATGCCTAGGAGTGGAATTGCTGGGTCATGTGGTGGTTTTATTCCTATTTTTTTTAAGGATTCTCCACACTGTGTTCCATAGTGGCTGTTATCAATTTACATTCCCACCAACAGTGCAAGAGTGTTCCTTTTCTCCACACCATCTCCAGCATTTATTGTTTGTAGACTTTTTTATGATGGCCATTCTGACCTGTGTGAAGTGATATCTCCTTGTAGTTTTGATTTGCATTTCTCTAATAATGAACGATGTTGAGCATCTTTTCATGTGTTTGTTAGCCATCTGTATGTCTTCTTTGGAGAAATGTCTGTTTAGGTCTTTCCCCCACTTTTTCATTGGATTGTTTGGTTTTCTGGTATTAAGTTGTATGAGCTGCTTGGATATTTTAGAAATTAATCCTTTGTCAGTTGTTTCATTTGCTATTATTTTCTCCCATTCTGAGGGTTGTTGTTTTACCTTGCTTATAGTTTCCTTTACTGTGCAAAAGCTTTTAAGTTTAATCAGGTCCTACTTGTTTACTTTTGTTTTTATTTCCATCCCTCTAGGAGATGGCTTATAGAGGATCTTGCTTTGATTTATGTCATTGAGTGTTCTGCCTATGTTTTCCTCTAAGAGTTTTATAGTTTCTGGTCTTACATTTAGGTCTTTAATCCATTTTGAGTTTTCCTTTGTGTATGGTGTTAGGAAGTGTTCTAATTTCATTCTTTTACATTCAGCTGTCTAGTTTTCCCAGCACCATTTATTGAATAGACTGTCTTTGCCCCATTGTATATTCTTGCCTCCTTTGTCAAAAATAAGGTACCCATAGATGCATGGATTTGTTTCTGGGCTTTCTATCTTGTTCCATTGGTCTATATTTCTGTTTTTGTGCCAGTACCATACTGTCTTGATGACTGTAGCTTTGTAGTATAATCTGAAGTCAGGAACGTTGATTCCTCTGGCCCCATTCTTCTTTCTTAAGACTGCTTTGGCCATTTGGGGTCCTTTGTGTTTCCATTTGAATTGTGAAATTTTTTGTTCTAATTCTATGAAAAATGCCATTGGTAATTTGATAGGGATGGCATTGACTCTGTAGATTGTATTTGGTAGTATAGTCATTTTCACAATATTGATTCTTTCTACTTAGGAACTTGGAATATCTCTCCATCTGTTTATGTAGTCTTTGATTTCTTTCATTTGTGTCTTATAACTTTCTGGGTACAATTCTTTTGTCTCCTTAGGTAAGTTTATTCCTAGATATTTAATTCTTTTTGTTGCAGTGGTGAATGGGATTGATTCCTTAAATTCTCTTTCTGATTTTTCATTGTTAGTGTATAGAAATGCAAGTGATTTCTATGTATTGATTTTGTATCCTGCAACTTGGCTAAATTCACTGATTAGCTCTAGTAATTTTCTGATACTATCTTTAGGGTTTTCTATGTACAGTATCATGTCATCTGCAAACAGTGACAGCTTTACTTATTTTCTGATCTGGATTCCTTTTATTTCTTTTTCTTCTCTGATTGCTGTAGC
Organism: Muntiacus reevesi; assembly: GCF_963930625.1. Classification (NCBI taxonomy): domain Eukaryota; kingdom Metazoa; phylum Chordata; class Mammalia; order Artiodactyla; family Cervidae; genus Muntiacus; species Muntiacus reevesi. The sequence goes on from NC_089250.1 coordinate 110,703,686, forward strand.
TAGGACTTCTAGAACTATGTTGAATAATAGTGGTGAAAGTGGACACCCTTGTCTTGTTTCTGATCTTAGGGGAGAATGTTTTCAGTTTTTCACCACTGAGAATAATGTTTGCTGTAGACTTCTCCTATATGGCCTTTACTATGTTGAGGTAGGTTCCTTCTATGCCCATTTCTTAAAGAGTTTTAATCATAAATGGGTACTGAATTTTTTCAAAGGCTTTTCCTGCATCTATTGAGATTATTATGTGGTTTTTATCTTTCAATTTATTAATATGGTCTATCACATTGATTGATTTGCATATATTGAAGAATCCTTGCATCTCTGGAATAAGCCCAACTTGATCATGGTATATGTGCTTTTTGATGTGTTGTTGAATTCTGTTTGCTAAAATTCTGTTGAGGATTTTTGCATCTGTGTTCATCAGTGATATTGGCCTGTAGTTTTCTTTTTTTGTGTTGTCTTTGGTTTTGGTATCAGGGTGATGGTGGCTTTGTAGAATGAGTTTGGAAGTGTTCCTTCCTTTGCAAGTTTTTGAAAGAGTTTTAGAAGGATAAGCATTAGTTTTTCTTTAAATGTTTGATAGAATTCTTCTGTGAAGCCATCTGGTCCTGGGCTTTTGTTTTTTGGAAGATTTTTGATCACAGCTTCAGTTTCACTGCTTGTAATTGGGTTGTTCAAAATTTCTATTTCTTCCTGGTTCAATCTTAGAAGATTGAACTTTTTTAAGAATCTGTCCATTTCTTCTAGGTTATCCATTCTATTGCCATATAGTTGTTCAAAATAGTCTCTTATAATCCTTTGTATTTCGGCATTGTCTATTGTAACCTTTTGTTTTTCATTTCTAATTTTGTTGATTTGATTTTTCTCTCCTTTTTTCTTGATGAGTCTGGCTAAAGGTTTGTCAATTTTGTTTTGTCTTCTCAAAGAACCAGCCTTAAGTTTTATTAATCTTTACTATTGTTTCTTTCATTTCTTTTTCATTTATTTCTGTTCAGATCTTTATGATTTCTTTCCTTCTACTAATTTTGGGATTTTTTTGTTCTTTTTTTTCCAGTTGTTTTAGATGTAAAGTTAGGTTGTCTATTAAAATGTTTTTCTTGTTTCTTGAGGTAGGATGTATTGCTATAAAATTCCCTTTTAGAACTGCTTTTGATGCATCTTATAGGTTTTGAGTTGTCGTGTTTTCATTGTCATTTGTTTCTAGAAATTTTTTAAATTTCCCTTTTGACTTCTTCAGTAACCTGTTGGTTATTTAGAAATGTGTTGTTTAATCTATGTGTTTGTGTTTCTTACAGTTTTTTTTTCTTGTCATTGATATCTAGTCTCATAGCATTTTGGTTGCAGAAGATACTTGATACAATTTCAATTTTCTTAAATTTACTGAGGTTTGATTTGTCACTCAAGATGTGGTCTGTCCTAGAGAATATTCCATGTGCAGTTGAGAAGAAGGTGTATTATTCTTTATTTGGATGGAATATCCTGAACATATCAATGAAATCCATCTCATCTAATGTATCATTTAAGCCTCATGTTTCCTTATTAATTTTCTGTTTTGATGATCTGTCCATTGGTGTGAATGTGGTGTTAAAGTCTCCTACTATTATTGCGTTATTGTCAGTTTCTCATTTTTGTCTGTTAGTGTTTGTCTTATGTATTGAGGCACTCCTATTTGGGTGCATAGATATTTACAATTTTTATGTCTTCCTCTTGGATTGATCCCTTGATCATTATGTAGTGTCCTTCCTTATCTCGTGAATATTTTTTATTTTAAGGTCTATTTTGTCTGATATGAGGATTGCTCTTCTAGCTTTCTTTTGTTTCCCATTTGCATGCAATAATATATCTTTCCATCCTCTGACTTTCAGTGTATATGTGTCTTTAGGCCTGAAGTGGGTTTCCTGTAGACAGCATATATATGGGTCTTGTTTTTATATCCATTCGGCCAGTCTATCTTTTGGTTGGAGCATTTAATCCATTTACATTTCAAGTAATTGTTAATATATATGTTCCTATTGCCATTTTCTTAATTGTTTGGGGTTGATTTTGTAGATCTTTTTTCTCCTCTTGTATTTCTTGACTATATAAGTCCCTTTAACATTTGTTGTAAAGCTGGTTTGGTGGTACTGAATTCTCTTAACTTTTGCTTGTCTGAAAATCTTTTTGTTTCTCCATCAATTTTGAATAGATCCTTGCCAGGTACAGTAATCTTGGTTGTAGATTTTTCCCTTTCAGTACTTTAAATATATCCCTTCTGGCCTGCAGAGTTTCTGCTGAAATATCAGCTGTTAAGCATATGGGTTTCCCTTGTATGTTACTTGTTGCTTCTCCCTTGCTGCTTTTAATATTCTTTCTTTGTGTTTAGTCTTTGTTAGTTTGATGAGTGGGTCTTGGCATGTTTCTCCTTGGGTTTATCCTGTATGGGACTCTTTGTGCCTCATGGACTTGATTGACCATTTCCTTTTTCATGCTTGGGAAATTTTCAACTATAATCTCTTCAAAAATTTTCTCATACCCTTTCTCTTTCTCTTCTTCTTCTGGGACCCCTATAATTAGAATGTTGGTGCATTTGATATTGTCTCAGAGATCTCTGAGACTATCCTCAGTTCTTTTCATTCTTTTTACTTTATTCTGCTCTTCAGAAGTTATTTCTACCATTTTATCTTCCAGCTCACTAATTCCTTCTTCTGCTTCAGCTATTCTGCTATTGTTTCCTTCTAGAGTATTTTTAATTTCCGTAATTGTGTTGTTTGTCTCTGTATGTTTGTTCTTTAATTCTTCTAGGTCTTTGTTAATTGATTGTTACATTTTCTCCATTTTGTTTTCAAGATTTTTGATCATCTTTACTATCATCGTTCTGAATTCCTTTTCAGGAAGTTTGCTTATTTCCTTTTCATTTCTTTGGACTTCTCTGTTTCTAGTTTGTACCTTTATTTATGTAGTATTTATCTGCCTTTTCATTATTTTTTTTTTTAACTTATTGTGTTTGAGGTCTCCTTTTCCCAGTCTTCAAGGAAAGTTGAATTCTTTCCTTGAAGAAGGTTGAATTCTTTCTTCCTTTTGGTCTCTGCCCTCCTAAGTTTGGTCAAGTGGTTTGTGTTAGCTTCATAAAGGGTGTGATTTGTGCTGACTTTTTGTTTGTTTTTCCTCTAATGGGCAAGGCTGAATGAGGTGGTAATCCTGTCTGCTGATGATTGGGACTGTATTTTTGTTTTATTTATTGTTTAGATGAAGTGTCCTGCACAGGGTGCTACTGGTGTTTGGGTGATGCTGGGTCTTGTGTTCAAGTGGTTTCGTTTGTGTGAGTTCTCACTATTGATACTCCCTAGGGTTAGTTCTCTGGTATTCTAGGGTCTTGGAGTCAGTGCTCCCACTCCTAAGGCTCAGGGCTTGATTTCTGGTCAGGAATGAAGATTCCATAAGTGGTTTGTTATGGCATTAAGTGAGATTAAAACAAATATCCAAAAACGGGAAAACAAAGGTGAACCCAGACATATGGCAGTTACAAAATCAAGCAAATAATAATTAAAATAATGGAATATACACATATACATATACACCCATGAACAAAGTCAAAACTGCCCAACAAAAATAAAGTACAGTAGATTGACCCAGTGAACAAAGGAAATACAAAATTATATTTACCAGTTAAGAACGAAACTAACTAAAGCACAAACTGGAAAACAAAACTAAAGCAAGGTGCCAAATGGGGAATAAAGCAATGAAAACAAAACTAACAAATATGTTGAGAGGGAAGGAAAGAAAGGAAGAATAGATATGCAAAGTTAAATAGATGTAGATGAAGATTTGTATATATTAAAGATTAACTGCAAGGGGGAAAGAACAGTAGGAAAGGCAAACAAAGGAATAAATGTAGAAAAAACATAATAGGTTTAAAAAATTAGATATTAAAATATAAAAAAAAACAGAGGAAGAAAGAAAAAAGGACAGAAAAAGGGAAACTCCTCAGAAACCGCAAAAGCCCAGTGTAGAGGCAGAAGTTTATAAGGACAATAAAAAATGTGACTGAGAAAAAAAAAAAAAGCTCAAAAGCTTAATTGGATTTCATAGGGCCAATAAAATCGACAATTACAACAGAGGGGGGACAAAAAGGAAAAAAAGAAAAAAATCCAAGTGATTCTACAGAACAAGTCAAAAAATAAGAATAATGAATGTTTCTCTTGAGCCACTACTGTCAGAGTCCTTCCCCCCGCTGGGAGTCACAGTCCATCTTAGCCTCCCTAGGATGCCCTCCAACACCGTGCTCATCTCTGGGCCTACCATGGGGGCAGTACGTATTCTAATCTGGTTCTGTTCCTGTGTGTTCTTGCCTCCAGTGTCCGCAGCTATCAGCACTAGTGTGTTTTCTTTTGTGGAAGCTCTCAGTGACATTTTACATATTCCACTGACACAGAGTCTGCCTAGTTGATTGTGTGGATTTAATCTGCAGCTTGTACAGCTGATGGGAAGGTTTTGGGTCTTCTTCCTTAGCCACACTGCCCCTGGGTTTCAATGGTGGTTTTATTTCCACCTCTGCATGTGGGTCATCCACTGGGGTTTGCTCCTGAGGCTGCCCTGGAGGACTTGGGTCTGCCCCTGCGAGGGCCAGATGTGGAGGTGGTGCAGCTACTTGGGTCGCAGGGGTTCTGGCCGCTCCAGGTACTCAGGGGAGTTGGCAGCTAGGGCAGCAGGAAATATAGTGCTCTAGAAGGGTATGGCAACCAGTATTCTTGCCTGGAGACCCCTCCCCTCGTCCTGACAGAGAGGCCTGGCAGGCCACAGTCTACAGGGTTGCAAAGAGTCAGACACAGCCAAAGCAACCCTGTGTGCATAGATGCAAGACTTTTTTTGCCTGTGGCAGCCCTGCCCCAGTGAGAGTTGAGTGTGAAGGTGGCGCAGCTGCTTGGCTTGTGGGGACCCTGGCGGCGCCAAGTGTGCAGGGACACGGACTGCCTCTGCGGCAGGAGTTACGGCCCTATCAGAGTCTTGTTTTGAGCCTCTTGTAGCTGGCATCAGAAGGCCTCTTTGGCCAGTCTTTCTCCATAGCTCCACCCATTAAGGCAGTTAGAGGATTCCCTTGCCTGGGGTCCTTCTCTGTTGTTTGGTGCATCAGGCACATAGACAGGCTCCCCTGGCTGGGGTCCTACTCTGTAGCTCCGCACATCGTTCACTTAAAGGAGCACCCTGGGTGGGTCCTACTCTGTACTTCGGCACATCAGTCACATAAAGGGGCACCCTGGGCGGGTCCTAGTCTGTAGTCCAGTGTGTCAGGCATTTGATGGACCAGCCTCTATGGTTCAGCAGCAGATGCTGGCGTGTTGGGAGAGAGGCTATGGTGATGGCTCCACCCCCTCTGCATGACTCAGCAGTATCGCCTTGCTTCCATGGCTGCCCAGCTCTCCTCCACAGGCATTTCCCCACACACTCTCCTCCATCCATCTCTCTGCAGTCAACAGCAGCCCTCACCTTGGGATTGCTCCACAATCCCTAAACTCCAGCTCCCAGCCAATGCGCCTTCCAGGGGACCAGCATTCCTGTCCGGGGTATGTATGGCTGCAGCAAGGACTGTCTGATTCTCATTCCATTTAGGCTGCCACAGATCAGCTGTTTCACTCTCAGCCTTAAGTGTTTCTCCTCTGACTCAGACAGTTGCCCGGATGTGGGAATTGGACATCTGCTTCCATTCCCCCATCCACCGAGGGCAGGTGCAGTCCTACTCACACTCCTGTTTTCCCCCCTAGTTCCTTCATTGTACTGAGTTTTGCGTGGTTCTATATATACTTTTCCACTGGTCAGGTACTCATGTCCGCTCTCAGCTGGTGTTCTGCATGTACTTCTGTGTCTGAAGGTGTATTCCTGATGTATCTGTGGAGAGAGATGTACTCCACATCCACCTACTCCTCCACCATCTTGTTCTTTCCGAACTAGCTGTTTTTGAATGTGTCTGCTTCTCTTATCTTTCCTTTCCAGAATGCATCGGTGAGGAGGGGGTGATAGGTTTTTGAAAATGAGGGTCCATTATTACATGTTTTCACTTCTCTTCTGGTCAGACCTGCGTGTTATAAATATGCATACTCAGAGTATCTGCGTTTTTATTGAGTCTGGTGGAGAGACCCAGTGCATTACCAATCACCTAAACACCTTTGGTAGCTGCTCACTACTCACCTGATGGAGTGTGACCACTTTAGGTTGGCATTCCTGATCCTCCACTGTCTGGTTCCAGGTGCTCTTCCCTCATCACCTTGCATCTCAGAAGAACCCATCAGTCTTTCCCTTGCCAGGCTCTTCCTGCATCCTGTCTCCTTCCTCATCTAGGACTTTGATCCACCAGTTTCTTCCACTTTTTCGAGTGTCTTCAATTTTCCCTCTCCAAGGAGAATTTCCCCCTGACCTCTGTCACTATGTGTATATTTTATCTACTCTTTGATAAATTATTGATCCTAATTCTCCCTGATGCTGTCATCTCTTCCTCTCTTATTACCTCTTCATTATTTGAGGTATCTACCAGCATTTCTTACCTGGGGCTCAGGTGGTAACTACATTCTGATGTCCTAAATTGGGGACACACTATCACCTGAAAACCAAATCTTGTCCATCATCTGTTTTTCTTGGGCTCATGAACTAAAAGTATAGTTCTTACATGTTTTTAAAGCTAGAAATAATTTTAAAAAGAACAATTATTGACACATGCAAATATATGAAATCCAAATTTCAGTGTCTGTAAATAAAGTTTTATGGTTGCATAGCCACACCCAATCTTCTTGGTTATTGCTGTTTTGGTGCTACAAAGGCAGAGTCGAGTAGTTTCAAGAGGCCATATGCCTTTTAGTAGAGTAAGTTTGCTGACCCGTGTCCTAACGCTTTGATAGTAAGTTCTATGTATTTAAGAATTTCTTAGATGGGTACCACCCATGAAAGAATTGAGAAAGTTGTCACAGGAAGCACATTCTGTGATTGATATGAGGGACCCTTGTGCTAAAAGACTGACTTTCTCTCCCTTATTCTTAGACCTTGGTCATCAGGTAGCCTGGTGGAGGTCTGGGACACGTCCTTGAAGCTCTTCTCTGATTCTCAGTCACCTCAGTCAGGGGGTGCTTCTTGGTCTTTATTATCCATCCTTTCTCTCCTATTCCACCTTGTTGTCCAGACTCTCATTTCTGAAATTCTGTGTTCTCTATTTACTTTGACACTGTGATTTCTCCTGTTTTATCATCTGCCTTCCTTTTCCATTCATTTCTTTAGTTTCTTTAGTTAATTAATTTCTTTAGTTAATTTCTTTAGTAAACATTTCTTTAGTTTCTAACCATTACTTTTTTTCTTTCTTATATAAGTTTCTTAGCAAAACTGTGAATTCAGCTACTGCCTCTATGCTGATAATTTCCGGTTCACTGTCTCCCAAACTGTAGGCTTGTATTTCCATCTTTCTCCTGGGCGTCATCTTCTCTTAGCTGCTGTTTTCATGTTCACTTAGCCTTCTGTTCATGACATCGTTTTTTCTCAGTCATGGAGGTTTAGAATCTCAGTTATCTATGATATACCTCCTTAGCTCCACACAGTTCATTAGTTGCTTAATCCTTGGTGATGATTTCAACATCCATCTTCTTTTCTCCAGTCCCACCATCTTGTTCAGTTTCCCATTATCTTTCTCTTTGCCAGGCTAGACAGTGATTGTTTTTCTTGAGTCTTTTTCTTCCACCTTGCACTGCATGCAGGATTCTGCCTGATTCCAGCAGACATTTTTGAGGCCCCTGTCACATCCCCTAAGTTCACCTCTGGTTTCAGTAACAGCTGCATTTCACAGTTCCATGAAGCTGGATGGAGCACAAACTGGAATCAAACTTGCCAGAAGAAATATCAATAACCTCAGATATGTAGATGGCACCACCCTTACGACAGAAAGCAAAGAAGAACTAAAGAGCTTCTTTATGAAAGTGAAAAAGGAGAGTGAAGAAGCTGGCTTGAAACTCAACACACACAAAAATAAGATCATGGCATCCAGTTCCATCACTTCATGACAAATAGATGGGGAAACAATGGAAACAGTGACAGACTTTATTTTCTTGGGCTCTAAAATCACTGCAGGTGGTGACTGCAGCCATGAAATTAAAAGACACTTGCTCCTTGGAAGAGAAGCTATGACAAACCTAGACAGCATATTTAAAAAGCAGAGATATTACTTTGCTGACACAGGTCTGTCTAGTCAAAATTATGGTTTTTCCAGTAGTCACATATGGATGTGAGATTTGGATCATAAAGAAGGCTGAGTGCCGAAGAATTGATGCTTTTGAACTGTGGTGTTGGAGAAAACTCTTGAGAGTCCCTTGGACTGCAAGATCAAACTAGTCAATCCTAAAGGAAATCAGCCCTGAATACTCACTGGAAGGACTGATGTTGAAGCTGAAGCTTCAATACTTTGGCCACCTGAAGTAAAGAACTGACTCGTTGGAAAAGACCCAGATGTTGGGAAAGATTGAAGACGGGAGGAGAAGGGGCCAATAGAGGATGAGATTCAAAATGGTTGGATGGCTTGACCGACTTGATGAACATGAGTTTGAGCAAGCTCTGGGATTTGGTGATGGACAGGGAAGCCTGGTATGCTGCAGTGCATGGGGTCACAAAGAGTCAGACATGACTGAGTGACTGAACTGAACTGATGTGCATTCAGACTCTTGCTGGCAGTGTCTCACCTCAAGTTACTCCATCAGTCTTTCTACTTTCCTACCCTAGGGTCTTATCCGGAACCATGTGACTTTGTGTATAAGTTAAGCTCAGCCTGAAAGTACAAGGAAGCCAGAGCCCACATCCTGGACAGCCATCAACCAATGGGGAACTGACACTGATGGCTAACTGCCCAGCCTCCTGTCCATCATACAGGCAGTTCTGGGAGGGTTCTCTGTGGTCCTTAGGTGTCCTGGAAATGGGATCTTGCTTGACTGCTGGGAACAGTGACCTTGACAATGCACCCTGATAGTGGATTTTTCCTTTTCCATGCTCTTTCTCCTGCTTTCTGGGATCACCTTCCAAATAAGCTCCCTGTACCCATGTGCTCATTACAGACTCTGCTTTCAGAGGGATTTGAGCTGAGACACAGAATAGTCTTCTAGAAGCTGTTGCACAGACATCCTCAGTGGCTTCAGAGGCCTCCTCATGTTAGAAAATTTGTTTTCTGAAATGCTAGGCTGGCAGGTTGGCTACAAGCCTGTCTTCCCAGTGCTTTCTTTCTTTTTTTACCTTCACCCTTTGTTCCAGTCAAGCTGAGTCCCTTAAGACAAGGGACTCTGTGTTGTTCATCTTTGCTTGCATTATTTTGCTCAGTATCTAATATATGAGGAAATTACTTGTCAATCTGTATTTTTAGTGAATGAAGGGATGTCTTCATCCTCACATATCCATCCTTCATGACTCTTCTCCTTGTTGCTTGGTAGTGACCTTTACTGCACTAAGTTTACAAAACCCTGTGTCTATACCCCTGTGTAGTGCTTTTTGCTTTCTATTTTGTTTTGTAATTTATTTACAGGTTTTCACTGCTAAAATGCAAATTCCTCAAGGAAAGTGACTTTGCTTTATTTTTCTTTACATTTCCCAATAGATCTTATGGGTAGATGGATAATCAATACAAGGTGGTTGAATGAGAAAATATCTCCCAACTTTTCCAGGCATGCTGGCTCCTTTTGGTTGGTTCTATTCTCAGTTTTGTAAATATGTCCCATGATTTCCCATGCCCATGAAATGAGGCTATTTATTCCTTTCTTGCTCCTTAAACATGCTTCCTGCAGTGTTTACCTATGGACATTTTATCCATCCTTCAAAACTCATCTTAAATGTCCTCTTTTTTATAAATTCTTCCCCAACCTGCCTCCTTCACCCACCTCTCACTTCCTGTATGTTACACATTTGGATGATGCTATTTAAAATAACACAATTTTATTTGGCTAGATGCTTCTCTGGTGTCTCAGATGGTAAAGGATCAGCCTGCAATGTGGGAGACTGGGTTTCAATCCCTGGGTCAGGAAAATCCCCTGGAGAAGAGAATGGAACCCACTCTAGTATTCTTGCCTGGAGAATCCCATGAACAGAGGAGCCTGGTGGGCTACAGTCCATGGGGTTGCAAAGATTCAGACACAACTGAGCAACTAACACACTCACTTTTCACTTTCCGTTCTTTCTAGGAGATGGTAAGCACCTTCAGGGCATGGCCAGTTCCTTATTGTGTCCAGTAACTTGCTCAATGCCCTGCAATAGATATATATCTGTTGTAATGAGTTAATTTGAATAGGTTGAATCATACCATCATGGCTTTTCATTCCCATCATATTAACCTGTACCCCTCGACCTGTCTTTGTAAGAATTTCTGGTAATGGAAGAAATTTAAAGCATTGGGAAAGATATATATCCAGAGCCAGTCAGCGTGATCTACTATGTTTGAACATGAATATTGGGACATAACTTACAAGAATGCCATTTCAATTATTTGTAAAATATTTAAATAGTATAATCCAATTTACATTCTATCATTTCCAACAGCTGTAAAATTTACTTTCCACCAAAGTTAGCTCAATCACTTTAATTCAGTCTGGAAAAACAGTACAAATGAAAGCTTAATTTGTATTTAATCTCCCCTTTTGTTTCTACATTATTGCCTTCGAATCATTCCTTTTAGTGATTGAGATTTAACCCAGAGAGTAGAGAAAAGGCTTGATGAAATATTTGAGAAGAATATAACATATAATGAAAATTTTGCAGTAAATGTTTAAAAAATTCAACTGGCTTTGTTCTTTGGGGTTTCAATTCACAGCAGTTTCTTTGTTATAAACCCAAGGTATGAGCTATGTGGGTTACTTTGTCAGAGTCACAGGACGATGACTCTCAGGCATTTAAAACCAGGTGATTCATTTGGAGCAGGTCACATTTATACGCTGTGTATGAAGATTGGCAGGGAATACAAATGTGAGTAATTATTATTTAGTGTGTTGATCATGCTCATATATTTCTAAGTGGCTTTATGATCATTTTGGTGAGTTTTCTGTCTGATCTCTGGCAGTCTTCCAGCTCATGTCATCAGCAGGGAGTAACAGCAAGGAGAAGTGGCAGAATCCTAACCATGATTTTTCTGTCTTCATGTAGTATCATATCTGACGTTGGGAGCACAAGAGAGGCAAGTCCCAGGAAGGGGTTGAAAGACCAAGTGGTATGTTCATGGTCAGAACAAAACACCACTTTCTTGTCTCTTTGTCAGTTGGTGAAATTTATAGAGGTGTTATAGAGACCTATTTGCATCTTTTCCTGAGAACTCTCCTGCATCCCCACACACAACATCTCCCTCTGACCCCCAATAAGCCTCTAGAGATGATGAGGTGCTTCAGAGAAGGGAATGTGTGAATGAATTAATCTGATTAATAAGAAAGAATCAGTGAAGTAAAGGAGGAAAGAAGGGGTTCAAGCTCAAGTATAGCCAAAAGGCATTAGAGGAGACAATCACATGTTCACTAGAAACATCTCAGAAGGATTGGTGTGATCTCATGAGCCTGGGTTCTGAAAGGTGAAAAAGCTGAAAGGGAATGCTGCAGCTCCATCTGTTAATTACTTTGCCAACAAGATCTGTCTAGTCAGAGCTATGGTTTTTCCAGTAGTCATGTATGGATGTGAGAGTTGGACTACAAAGAAAGCTGAGAGCTGAAGAATTAATGCTTTTGAAATGTGGTATTGGAGAAGATTCTTGAGAGTCCCTTGGATTGCAAGGAGATCCAACCAGTCCATCCTAAAGGAAATCAGTCCTGAATATTCATTGGAAGGATTGAGGCTGAAGCTGAAACTCCAATACTTTGGCCACCTGATGTAAAGAACTGACTCACTGGAAAAGATCCTGGCGCTGGGAAGGATGGAAGGTGGGAGAAGAAGAGGACAGCAGAGAATGAGATGGTTGGATGGCATCACCAACTCAATGGACATGAATTTGAGTAAACTCTGGGAGTTGGTGATGGACAGGGAGGCCTGGCATGCTGCAGTCCATGGGGCTGCAAAGAGTCGGACACGACTGAGCGACTAAAGTGAACTGAACAATTCCATTCTCAGAAATTCTCAGAAAGAAAGAAAAAGGACAAGTTATCAAGACACCTGAAAATTACATGGGATCGGGTTTTAAAATGAGGCAGAAGGTCATTGAGAGGATGAGTTATATTCACAAAACCCATTCTTCTCTATTATTCAGATGACCTCATAACAGCACTGATTTTGGTCTAACATGAAGTAGTAGTGACCCTACCTTACAGATGAGGAAACTGAGGCCAAAGAGTTTTAGGGACTTGTGTAAGGTCACACTGCTAATAAGAAATATAGTTAAACTTCAAAGAAACCCAGGTGCTTTTGTCTCCATAATGTAATGCTCCTTCTGTCATACTACACTGTAAAATATTGGCAGAACTTTCTAATGGTACTGTCAGATGACCAAAACCACCCAGCAAGTTGAGAGTTGTAAAATATATAGCAATATGTAACAGTGACAAAGGATAAATGATGGAAGATAAGTTCTCCCACTTCACTCACCAGGATGAATGGAAAAAAGCAAAGCTGCTCAACTCACATTTTGACTTTCATCTTTTCTGTTAATTCAACTAGGGAGCTGAAGGACACAAGGCTATCCGTGTGCCATATTTGTGAGTGCACATACAGGTGGATGCGGCTATAACCTCGAGTATTTATTCAGTATCAGGTCTCCATCTACCTAAAGCTCTTGTAAACTGTTATCAGTTACTTGACCATCCACCAGCCCCAGTCTCATTAGACAATTCAATGTGTGTTGTAGCTGCCAGGATTCACTTTACAGATCATGTGTTTCTGGGGTGAAAGAGTGGTGGTTATCTGGAGGGTCAGATTCTTGACCAAAATCTCAACCTTCCATTATGCAGGGCTAGGACTGGTGGAACTCTTTACCTGCTGGGTTCAGCATCCCCCTTCCTCCCTGAGGGAAATTGCTTTTCTTGTTAACAGCTTTCCTGCATCTCTTGAATGCATCTCCTACATTTCCTGAAACATGGAGTCTTACATAGGGGGTTGGCATCATGCCTGAGCAGAAGAGGCATCTGCTTTCTTGCTGTGATTTCAGATCCTCCAAAGCATCCCCCCGAATGAAAATGCTTCCCCCACCAGGGACGATATAACCCCTCAAATTCCTGTCAATGGAATTATCCTCTTAAGGTAAAGTTCTATCTCTAGGCTGTTTCCTGGTTAGTGTGGACATTCCTGGGGAGTGTGGACTGTTTGCTATTTGTACTCAAATGTCCTACATTTAATGCAGTGCTGGTCTCATGCTAAATGACCACTAAATTAAGTAGATAAACGAGTCCATTAAATATATTACTTAGAGAGCATATACAATTACGCCTATTACCTGGGTTTGGATTAATCCAACAGGCAAAGTAGTTTAGAGGATAATATGATAGATAAGTTTTGAATACTCAGAGATAGTATAAGGAAATGCTTCCTTACGCAGTAAAAAGCAAAACTTAGAACCTTCTGCTGTTAATGGGATCCTCTTGAAGGGGAGGGGCTGATGATTCTCTGGCCCCAGTTTTCCTGTGTTTGATGCATCCACATTGGTCCCCAACATAAGTTTTCTTCTCACTCTGTCTTAACACAAATGAAACAGACTGGGCCAGGTTTCAGGGATAACAGAGGGGTATCAAGAAGGTACCAGGAGTTGAGCTGGTCTGGCTTAAAGAGCCCAGGGTTCTGATTCTGACCTGGTCAGCTGCCTCCCAGGGCTCTGGGCATGGTCAGGTTCATTTCAGTTCATCAGGGTCCCCCTCTTGGATTTTGTTCCCATGAGGTGGGTGCTTTCTTTAGTTCATAGCAGGAGGAGAATGCTTGTAAACACTGGGACTTCCAGACCCAGGCCAAGGGCAGTGATATTTCTCTCCTACCCACCTAAGTCAGTCCTCTTAGCTATTGCTTCTCATTTGGAGATAACCTGTTCTTCAGGTGAGTACTAACAGGAATAGCCTCACTGTGCAAGTGAACCCTGTTTCCCTTGCCCTCGGGGGTGTAACCTGATCACCAATCCCTCACAGTATCCTAATGCAGTGGCAGCAGCTGTCTCATGACGTGGGTCATGGGGTGGCAGATGGTCTGAGGAGGGGATTGGCATTTCCTCATGGAATCAGAGAGTTCAGAGCATAGGGACCACAGGGCTGAGGCGCCAGGAAGGGGACCCCCACTTTGCTTCTACTAGCCCCACTTGCAGTTTCCTTTACCCTTGGAAATTCCCTCTTCCTGCCATTGGGTTCCTGCCATACAATGAGAGTAGCCACACTTTAATTATCAGCTCCCTCAGGCTCTGGGACTTATATCAGCAGTCTGGCATTCATGGTGGTCATTACTACCTCAGATTCTAAATAACACAGTTGTGCTGATGGAAAATGCTGCTGGGGTCCCTATGGATGTCACTGCTTTTTGCTACACTGATGTATACAAGCTTGTTTGCAACTGGACATGAAGTCTGGGGGAGGAGATTTGGGGGAGGAGATTTGGGGGAGGCACAGGAAATTTGGAGCCTCCTGCCCCTGTGTTGGTCATTTTCGCATCAGGACATGATGTTTGGGTGCCTTGAGGTTGTTATGAGAAACCACTGTGGTTGGGAATTTTGTGGGGGAAGGCTTTTATTTATCTTTTCCCTGTTTGGTGATCCTAGACTCTGAATATACCTTTCTGTATCCACATGCCTTGATGATTTACTTTTTCCATTTCTTGGAATGATGCAACATGTCTGGGTTACCGAGAATATGGGATTGTATTTTCTGTATTTCCTCCATTGGGTATCAGAAAGTTACTTGAACAAACAACTTATTTGCCATTTCTCCTTATAGTTTCCTATTTTAATTAGCTTTTTTTTTTTTTACACATGTGATTCTTAAGAGAAATATAAGAATTCCGTGAAGCTAGATTTGAGCAGTAGATATACTTAAATCAGTTACAGTTTTTTTTTTAAATCATTGCTGTTTGGCAGTCTGATTCTTTTGTTTGCTTGTCATTGGTGTCCAATGAATAGTATGCATTTCTTCCAGTCATTGTTAAAGCTCAATGTATGGAAACAGTGTTTACACCAGCAGCTGTTACAAATCTGGGGCTATGGATTAATGTCAGCTTCTGAATGTAGAGTGCTTTAGTTAATTCCACCCAAGGACAGATGATATCATCTAGGAAGAAAGAATATATTAGGAACTGTCAGCCAGAAGGTAGTAAAAGGAGGTGATATGTTATAAGGAGTACTAAAAGGTCATTCAAAGAAGAGATATTGCTAATAACTCAATTAAAATTTTCACGCTGACATTTTACAAATTTCTGTGTAAGCCCTAAAACATTTTCGAAGCTAGCTAAATTCATATCTTAGATTGGAAAAACAGGGGTCAAATAGGATTCACACAATTCCTTTGTGAGGTGAACAAACTGGGATAAACTCCTTTTCCAGGAAGTTCTGGTCATTGCTTCAGTGAAACTCCTTTGATATGTAGGTGAGAGAGAGGAGCCTTGGAAGTATTTCCTTTCATTGGGAATTTTACCTTTTCTTTGGATAGGTTTTGGTGCAGAACAACCAACTCACTCTGGTCATCAACTTCCAGTAAACCAGTATTTGCCAGGTTGGTGCTTCCTTGTAGTTTATTTCTGTGTTTCTTTCTGCTACCTGGAAAACAAAAAGAATTCATGTTCCTTTTGGGAGCCAAGAGGCACAACAAAGAGTAGGTATGAAAGCTGTTGGTTGAACCTACACTTGAAGCAGCAATGCATACAGACAGGAAATGGGATGTGGCCACCATGGCAGAACAGGACAGAAAACACAAGAATGGCAGGGCTCATGAAAGGTCACCTGACACATCTAGGCATGGTCCTTTCTTAAAGATGTTTTTACCTGGTCAAGTACCTGGCTCCTCTTGGTAGCTTTTTTTCTAGGATTGCAGCACTGTTATGGTCATTCATTTCTTCTTCCTGTCCAATGAATGTGAGTTTAGTTCTTTTCTTGGTATTTTTTTTCCATAGTCATGGAGAACTGTTACATATGTATGTGTGTATGCATATATGCATTTATTCACTCATTGCTTTAGCTGCCTACTAGTGCTTGGTGCTAAGGGTTTGGTGGTCAGGAAAGGTAAACATGACTGCCTCTCTCATGGAGCTATTAGTCTTGTGGGGGTGAGGGTTGCTAAATAATCAGTTCATTTCAGCTCAGTCTCTCAGTTGTGTCCAACTCTTTGCGATCCCATGGACTGCAGCACGCCAGGCTTGCCTGTCCATCACCAACTCCAAAGCTTGCTCAAACTCATGTCCATTGAGTCGGTCATGCCATCCAACCATCTCACCCTCTATTATCCCCTTCTCCTCCTGCCTTCAATGTTTCCCAGCATCAGGATCTTTTCAAATGAGTCAGTTCTTTGCATTAGGTGCTCAGAGTTCTGCATCTTCAGCATCAGTCTTTCCAATGAGTGTTCAGGACTGATTTCCTTTGGGATGGACTGCTTGGATCTCTTTGCTGTCCAAGGGACTCTCAAGAGTCTTCTTTAACGCCACAGTTCAAAAGCATCAATTCTTCAATGCTCAGCTTTCTTTATAGTCCAACTCTCACATCCATACATGACTACTGGAAAAACCATAACTTTGGCTAGATGGAGCTTTGTTGGCAAAGTAATGTCTCTGCTTTTTAATATGCTGTCTAGGTTGGTCATAGCTTTTCTTCCAATCTTTTAATTTCATGGCTGCAGTCACCATCTGCAGTGATTTTGGAGCCTAAGAAAATAAAGCTGTCACTGTTTCTTATTGTTTCCCCATCTATTTGCCATGAAGTGGTGGGACTGGATGCCATGATCTTAGTTTTTTCAATGTCGAGTTTTAAGCTTGCTTTTATACTCTCCTTTTTCACTTTCATCAAGAGACTCTTCAGTTCCTCTTCACTTTCTGTCATAAGGGTGGTATCATCTGCGTATCTGAGCTTATTGATATTTCTCCTGACAATCTTGATTCCAGCTTGCTCTTTGTCTAGGCTGGCATTTCGCATGATGTACTCTGCATATAAGTTAAATAAGCAGGGTGACAATATACAGCCTTGATACAGCCTCCTTTCCCGATTTGGAACCAGCTAAATAATCACACAAACACAAACACTGACACAAAGAATATCAGATCACAACTGGAGTTGAGACTGGGAAGAAGGACATGGGGCTAGGTTGAGATCTGATTTTGACTTAGGGAGCTTTGAGAAGACTTCCTGGTGAAGTGATGTCTCACTTGGATGCTGAAGGAGGTGAAGTGAGTCAGGAAAGAGAAAAGGGGAGAGCCCTGTTGGCAGAGGGAGCAGCAAGTACAAGAATCTTGTCTGGAGGGAGCTGAGTGATGGTGAGGAGCTGAGAGGAGGCCAGTGTGGCTGTTGGAGAGACGGTGGGAGAGAGAGATAGAGCTGGGCGTGGAGCAGGTGGGGAGGATCAGTCCATGGAGAGTTTTATGGTCTATGGGGAGGAACTCGACTTTTAAAAATATTTAATAATTATAATAACTAGAGCTATGCCAAGTCAAACTTCCTCTTCTCACAGTAACAATTCCAGTTCCTTTCCTTTTCAACTCTGGGGACCTATATTAAATTTTGAAGCTGGGGATTTCAGACTGACTTTCTTTTCTTGGAGATTTCTTCTTGAAAGTTGATTGGCATAGAACCGAAAGCAGCAGCTAGAGAACACCTAAAGCTTTGCTCTGGGCATCTCAAGATGGGGTGTCTTAGAGTCAGACCCTGTTACCTGCTTGTCAGGAGAGAGAGATGTATGTCTTTGCTATGTATTATATACGTGGGAGGCACTTAATAAATACCTGCTGATGAATCAGAGGTGACATCCAGCTCTCAGGAACGCAAGACTGAATTTTATCTTTCGCAGCCATCTGAGTGATGTTCACAAAGAGTGCCTGGGGAGGTGGGATGGGTTCGGCCGCATCTGCTTCGCTGTCCTGCATGTGTGCTTGGGCCACCTGATGCCAACTCCACGATGGCACATTTGTCTTCTTAAGTGTATGCCAACCCCTTTCCTTCTCCTGAGGCCCTCCAGACGGTGGCCATGGAAGACAGGGACGTGTGGCAAAAGCCCCGTTAACGTGGTCTGTAAAGGGAGGTGGTGGCTACTGGGGACCGCTCAAATGAAGACAAATGCATTGTTAAGTTTTTATGGACCAAGGCTGCACTTTCATTAAGCGTAATTTACATAACATAACTGATGCTCAAGGCCAAACAGTCCTTGTGGCCTAATGACAGCCCCTGACAACCCATGGATGGCAAGGCCTCCTGCAGAACTCCTCAGGTCAGGAAGCCTCCTCCTTCCCCTGCTGGCTCAGCATGCTGGTAGCTCAGAACTCTCTCTTTGACCTCCCAAGCTGCCTGCTGGTGACATCAAAGCTACACCTTCTCCTTTGCAGTGAACCAGTCCGGCTGCCCTGGGCAGAGCTCACTTGCCATTCCTTTCTGTTTCCCCGTAGGAGTGGTTTCCGGGGTGAACCCTCCTCTAGCCCTGGCTGGGGATTTTCTGGGGTTCATCTTGGCCTGGCCAGAGGTTCCTCGTTCAGGGTTAAGATGTGGGAGCAGGGAGAGTGGACTTTAATTAGAGCTGTCTGTGGTTCCCAACAGCACACTTGGGAGGTGAGGGTGTCTGGTGGCCTGTTGGGCAGTGAACTTTGTCTGTTCCCATCTTCATAACCTGTTTATACCACCAGAGATGCTTTGAGGTCGGCTTCTCCACCTTGCACAGCAAAGGCAATTGTCGTTTCCTTTCGCTGCAGGGGTGAATGTTCAGTATCACATGATGGATTTTCGCTGGTAATCAGAATTTTGTGCCCATTGGTCTTCGGGACATACTTTTGTGTTGACATTTATAAGGGATGTGTCAGGCAGAGCCGAGGTGCAGAGTGAGAAAATGAAAGGGGGAGGGGGTGAGGGCACCATTATATTCAGTTTAATGATGACAATTTCCCTACATTTACAACTTCCAGAAGTAAGAGACAATAGATATGTGTCTTCTGCTTGCATGCACACTGAAGGAGATGACACAAGGAGATTCTGTTAGTGGGAATGGTGATATATGGCCTTAATGATTTCATTGCTTGCCAAATGAAAGAAAAATTCTCGCTGTGTGGAGAGCCCTATCCTCATCAAGCTATTCATTGTGAGGCATTTGTTATGAAATTGCAAGGCCTAAGGAGGAATTCTGACCTTCCGTAAGCTGCTTTCAGGTTTTTATTTTTTCTCAGCTACTTTGACAGTCTGGTTCATCTCAGTTTATAGGACATGAATGAGCATTTGTAGGTCTAATATTGATCAATATTATTGGATTGGGAGAGCTCTTCGGTTTGGGCAGGTAGGTATTGAATCAATGGAAACTTTCATAGTAGAGTTCAGTGAAAGCTCTCCTCCACTATTACACTGGTGGTTGGAAGGGCAGGTGACTCTGTGTGTGTGTGTGTGTGTGTGTGTGTGTGTGTGTGTGTGTGTGTGTGTGTATGTGTATGTGTGTGAATGTTAGTATATGAATTGTGGATAATTTGAGCAAATCCCAGTTACACATGAGAGATTAAAGCTGAGGTGGGACCCTTTGCTCCAGGTAGGATCTAAAAGGGTCATTTCCTCAGGGCTACTGGAGTCTGGGCAATATGAGTTGTAGACAAGGAGGGGTACAAGTCTTAGTGGGAGAGTAGCATCAGATGACAGGTCCTGTGGGCCAGGCAAGGTGGATGGTCAGAAGCTGGTAGGACTTAGGGCTAGTTAGGCTGAGGTCATGGATATATTTGTGGCTACACCTAAAGCTAGGAGTGTTAGAAGCCTCTAGATTTCATCATCATGTGAACCTGACTACCTGTGTTTAAAAGACTGATGCAAGGCCTGGTTGTAATGGCATGATTGTAATGGCCACTTACTCTGTGCAGTCTGCTTTTTGCTAGTAGGCTACCTAGACTTCCAAAGTAGTGTTAGGATACCTAGTGTTCCAAAGTCTATGTTTCTACAGTAGAACTTAAGAGCTGAAAGGGACTTTCAAGACCATGAAAGTCATGAGGTCAGATGGCCTGGAAAGGACAGCTGTCCTACTCAAGGCTTCTTAGTGCATCACCAAACTTCCTCATCCAGCAATGTTGCCATCACATCTTGCTTCCATGTACTTGTTTGAAGCAGTCCTGCAGAAGCTGGGTTGTTGATATGCCTGGCAGGCCCCCTTCCCAATTGTGCCAACCAAAGCTGGACCTTGCCGCACAGCTTTGGATATAATGCTCTCAGGGCTTATTTTTACCTGCTGTTTGTGTGACTTTGAGTAAGCGACTTCACCTTTCTAGATTCTGGTATCTCATCAGTGCAATGTTAGAAGGTCTCTGTGGACTCTTTCAGCTTGAGTGTAGGATATTCTAAAACCACTGCTGAGTATGCAAGCAGGCCCAGTTGGAAGCTTTTGGTGCACCATCCATGTTATTAAAGGAAGCTTCAAAGAACCTATGGACATAGGAATTATGCTGATGCTTGCATTCTTTACCCACTGAAAAGATCCTGTGGAAGAGTCCTCTAAGCTGTGAGCTCCTTGAGGACAGGGACCATGACTTGTTCTTTCTGATACTTCCAAAGTTATCAGATTGTCTGATGAATATCTGATGTTTAATAAGTTTTGACTGAGTATAGGGAAGTGTTGTCCAGTTTTGTGTAAGACATACCATTTCTACACTTAAGGGAATGAACATTTGTAAGCACATGTACCTAGGACATATTTCTTCTAAAGAAACTCACCAAGTCTGTTGGAGCAGTGGCCAAATCTGTTTTCCAAGTGCTTGAATACTGTCAGGCACATAGAGGCTGTCAATAAATGTTTGTTGAATAGATGCAAGCATAAAAATAAGACATAGAAGATTGGTAGCTAGGCTTCCAAGGTTAACTGGAAGTAAGGAGAGAATATAGGCCTGGAAAAAGAAGAAAATAAGAAACTTGGTAGTAGTGTATTGAATTTTGTTTTCCTTCCACCTGGAAGCTGGAACTTACATCTCTTCTGCATGTAACAATATAACAACCAGGGGACTATGTTTACTTGTTGATAATGGTCTGCAAATGGCTAACCAGTCTGTGACAAGATAGTACAGAAACAGAACAAAAGCAGTCAGAGACTTTCACCGTCATTTGACACCCAGGTCTGTGATCACTGGACTTGTCTTGTTAAATTGTATGCAGACCAGTTTGGATGTCATCAGGCTTGCATCAGAATCACACACAGTGTACCCTGCACTCCAGTCATCCTCAGTGGGACCGTGGACTGGCCCAGGACACACTAGGGAGATAAGGTCCTTCACCACATCTCTGAAAAGAAGCCAGGTGAATTACCTGGTTTTATAGCCCAGTAGTTGTAGTTATGTTAAAACATTAATGACGTTGTCATAGAAAGCTGTTTCTGACTTCCTACCATCACATATTCTCTGTGTTGTTGATTTGAGGACTGAATGAGCTGCAGTCCTTCAGTCAACCAACCATAGTTATAACCTTTGTGACAGTGTTTTTCTCTATTTAAAACTATCTAGCTTTGCATGGCTATTTAACTTGCTCCTTTGGCCTCAATATTATCCTGTAATCAAATGAGCTAATTAAGCTGTTTTCTGTCTGCTGATCAGAGTATGAAAGCTTGAAGGTGACTCTGACCATCTTTTGATTCAACTTACTCATTTTTCAGAGGCAACCAAGGCTCAGAGAGGTTAAATTATATGTCCTCGTAATACAGTTATTTAGAAAAAGAATTGGAACTAAAACTTTAAGATCCTTTACTCCTAGGTCATGGTGTATTTCTACTTTACCTTGAAGTTCAATAAAATCCTTTGGGATTTGCAGTATCCAAGGTATATTTCTGCTGTAGTAATTTATGTACCTCTATTTGATAAAGGACCTAGAATGAATAGATTTTGCTCACCAAATAATTACAGATGGTTTTCATTTAAGAAAACTCAATGTTTGAAATTACGAGCAAGGGAAACAGCAGAGGTATTTATATGTAAATATTCACATCTATAATATGTACATATGTTACATTTGAATATTGTATTTATATATACATGAAATATTCATATTTATAAATATATAATGATAGCAAAATAATGTACTTATTTATGAAGTCCTATAACAATACTTGTTCTGAGTGGAAGGCTATTGACTACCATTCATCTAGTTCAGTCCCAAAATGAGGATAAAACTTCACATAAAAGTATGTATTAATGAAAACAATAGAATGCAATTTAGAATGTATTGATTCACACACTCATTCAGAATTATATTTATTAGAGAAATGAGATGTCTTTTTACTTGTGAATTAAAACAGGTTAGTGATCGAGAGTAGGAGAGTTCATTTCTTCCCAAATATCATCCCTAACTGAGCAGGTTTCAGTGTGGTTTAACTCTGATGCTGGCAGACTATGACCCATAGACCGAATCCTGCAGCCGCCTGTTTTTATCAAGTTTTATTGGCACACAGCCACGTTCATTCATTTACTTTCCTCTGTGGCTACTTCCATAACATAACTTCAGGTTTGAGTAGTTGGGACATATGGTTTATGGTCTGCAAAGCCTAAAATATTTACTCTCTGACCCTTTACTGGCCAAGCTCTGGTCTGGATGCATATCTGTTCCATAACTCTGATTCTAATACAATCAGGCAAGTTGTCTTTATTTGGAATCACACCTAGCTGAGTTTTGATAAGGAAGGAAAGAAATGAACTTTAATCCTCTTGTCCAGAAGCCTGTTTTAAAACCTTGTCACCAGCTGCCAGTGTTCAGCCAGTTTTCCGTCTACATGTGGCCTTTTGGTGATCCTGGGAGAATGAAATTAACCTCCTCAGGAACAAACATCCAGTCTTTTTATTTTTTCCACTTTCTTGGAAGAGTAATAAATATAGTCAATGACTCTGGATTCTATTACTATGTAAGAGCTCTTTAAAAACATCTAACCATCTGCTTAATGGCCAGTAATATGTTTCTAATGGTCACTCTCAATAAGACACCTTTAGTTCACTGCTGTGTGATAGTCATCCAGCAGCCAAGAGGCTCTGAAAGTAATAGGATCAAAGGCCAGTTTCCAGCTCTGTAGCAGCTGCCTGGAGATAGTTCTAAAGAGAAAAACAGAGGTCTTCTGTGAGTTATATGTGCAAACTCTATCCAATGAGTGTGTGTTCTGTCCATAAGTAGTTTTGACTAGTACAAACTTAGAACTTTGACATTTTTGGCATTTATGCATCCAGGTCAATTGCAACTGGAGGTCAGCTTAATTAATATCTGTCCTTTCATTTAGGATGACATACTCTGAATTATTGTCACTAAGAATCCTGCATCTCTGGTCTGGGCCCAGCAGCTGGTGACAGCTTGGCAAATTATGAGTTTCCTAGCTTAAAACAGACTAAATTGCAGACAAAACAAGCCATTAGCTGAGTAAATACTGTATTTCTGGTTGGCTTCTATAAGAAGGAGATTACCATGAATGTTTAGTGTTCATAATTATTAGTAGAAGGCAAATAGTAGGCTCAGGCTGGCTGGAGATTTTTTCATTATATCCAATTAACACCCACTTGATTATTCTTAATTACTTCTGCTTCATGACAGAAGAGTAAAGATGGCATACTTCAAATGTACAAATAACAACTGGGTCATCAATATACACATATTTGTACTGTCAGATCCTGCTCATTTTGAGGCAACTATTTAATATGTCAGAGGGATGGAAAATGGAATGTCCACTTGTCAAGCTCTTATGAGGGAAATTAGCAAGATGCAGAAAAATAGATATTAGGATAAAAATGTGTTTATCCACAATCTGGTTTAGAAATATTTTCTTTTTATTTATTTATTTATTTTTCCATTTATTTTTATTAGTTGGAGGCTAATTACTTTACAACATTGTAGTGGTTTTTGTCATACA
This sequence comes from Muntiacus reevesi, assembly GCF_963930625.1. Taxonomy (NCBI): domain Eukaryota; kingdom Metazoa; phylum Chordata; class Mammalia; order Artiodactyla; family Cervidae; genus Muntiacus; species Muntiacus reevesi. The sequence goes on from NC_089250.1 coordinate 110,727,625, forward strand.
TTGATATGAATCAGTCATGGATTTACATGTATTCCCCATCCCGATCCCCCCTCTCACCTCCCTCTCTACCCGATCCTTCTGGGTCAAGACAGTATGGTACTGGCACAAAGACAGAAATATAGATCAGTGGAACAGAATAGAAAGCCCAGAGATAAATCCACAAACCTATGGACACCTTATCTTTGACAAAGAAGGCAAGGATATACACTGGAAATATTTTCGTTGAATACACCTTATTGCCTGTTTGAGAATTCCTTTTCATTTGTCTGCTCTAACTGTGGCACAGAAACTTAGACTGTAAGCAGAGAGATCAGGGATTACAAAGAGAAGTATCTAAATGTAAACTTGCTAGGGATGAATGAGCCATATATATGTCAAATGGCATGAAATGGAAATCCCCACTCCTAGGGGGTTTATGAAAGTTTGAGAAGATGACACAAAATCAACCTCTGTCCAAGAAAGTTAATGACTAGTTTGGTAAAGAATATGAAACACTAGCAAGTGATATAATCGCAGAAGCACATACAAGGGGAGAACTCAACAAGCTAGATTTTCTTAGTTTTAAACCTGAAGTGAAGATTACCATTAGTAACCGTAGTAGTCACCTTTCATTTTCATGCTTTTGGGAAAAAATGAATATATCCTTCCCCTTCAGTTATTTTCTTGGGTTGACAAGAGTTGCTGTTGTAGCATACATGGGGAGAATTCTTTGCTTTTCTGAGTAGAGAACACTGCTTTTACAGTATTGCCTCTCTTTCTTGCTTATGGTGTCCATGATCTTGGACTGGAAACATTTGGATTGTTATTTTTTTCCTGGATCAAATTTAGATATTCAGTCATTCTTAAGTAAAGAGGGAAAGAACTTGGCAAGCAGCAGAGAATGGTGAGGCTTAGTGATTGTTCCAGGGCATTCTTGGACCTGGCAACTTGCTTGAAGATCAGAGATGAATGCGCAGTGGCAGCAGGTTGGTACCAAACAAATCCCCTGTCAGTTCTGGAAGTCAATCCACAGTCAGTACTGTGTACTTGCTCATACACAGCATCCAAACATGCACAGCATCGAAACAGACACATGGACGGGTATGGAATGGACAGAGTCCTCCCCAGTTGGGGAGACAAGGTCTTCCTATTCCATGGTTATGTTTAATTAACTACTCAATTGCATGGTTAAAACTAAAGGCTGTAGAGGTTCAACGAAGAGGGCTTGGCAAAAATTATTAAGACCAAGACTTGAAGACTGAGACCTAAAGGGCAAATTGTCTTTAGCTACTTGGGGTATGTTCCAGTTGTTGGTGGTTCTAAGACTAGTGGGAGAAAAACCTGTTCCAGGTAAGCAGAAACATGACCCTTTTGCTTTGTGATGCAGGCTGTCCTGGGTCCATGCTCAGGTCCAGGGACCAGCGACCTTAGTACATCTGATAGCAAACATGGGTCTGAATCCCAGAATGAAAGGCCATCTCAAGGAGAAGGCCCCAAGAAGATAGAGTTAATGAAGATTCCCTGGAATCTATTTCCATTATGAGGGAAGAGACATTAAGCTATCTGTTAAAGTCAAAAATTCATAAGTATATTTAAAGATTTAAGGCTAAAATGGAATATCTTAGGCAGTCATTTGAAGTCTATATATATGTGGCAGCTGATATTTAAAAGGCACACAAAACATTTAAAAATGACCTCGAGAATAGTGTACCCTCCCCTGAATAATAAAAGGGTAATATCAGGGAATGGAGTGGTGTCAGAGTATAATCGATTCCAACTTGACAAATGATGGTCGGGACCATCTTTGCTGGTGATATGAGAATCCAATGCCAGTGTCCCCCTGAGTGGACAGAAGGGGTTGGGCAGTTTGTGTGAGTCATGAAATGGTTAAAATCTTGGTAGTTTTGTATTCGTGTGTTTTGTGCGTGTGTCGTGTGTGTGTCTGTGTGCTGGTGGTGGTTATGGTGAAGGTGGTCTGCAGAATACTTCCCAGGATGCAGCAAGATTGATACAGTGTACACAGGTAGTGTAATAGAGCATGACAGTGTGTAGCCCGTAACACGTGGCTGTGGGCGTGCATCATTACCCCCTGCCCAGTGGTTACCTGGGATCATTGGTGGTCTGGCTCAGCCATTGGTCGTTGCCACAGTGGGCCCTTTGCCCACCTGAGTGAAGCAACTGTTGACCATCAGTGGTGAGTGGTCCCCCTCAGACATCGGTTGGCGCCACAGTGGACCCCTCCCCCAAGTGAGCAAGCAACTGCCAGTGAGTGACTGTTAGAGGTCCGTTCAGTCACTGGTCAGCGTTGCAGTGGGCCCCTCCCCCATGTGACCAACTGTCATTGTGTGACCGTTAGTGGGCCCATTTACCTAACAGCCAGTCGAGTGGTGGTCATCAGGTGAGAATGAGGTAAGAGTCATCCGGCCTTCTCCCTGGGGCTCTCCAACTCATCCAACCTTGCTCCAGTGGGTGAAGCAGTGGTGGCTCCAGTGGTGACCAGGCCTTGAAGCAGCAGTGAACCTCTCCCCCATCTCTGTTTCTGCGGCCTAAGAGCAGCAACTGTTTGCCTGGGATGCAGTCTGCGGGACCTGGCCCCTGCATTTTGGGCAGCCTGAGGAGCCTGAGGGACACTTGGGTCCTGGGTGCCTGGCTCCCCCAGAGATGACAGCTGAGCAGAGCCTGGGGACTGGGCCCCAAGGGAGCCGACAATTGAAAGCTGCCTCCTCTTAACCAGGACCTGAACTCAGAGGGTGGAAATTGTGCCTTGGGGCCCTGCCCATTGTTGTCAGAACAGAGAGTAACATTCGTTTCGTGGAGATTTACAGGAACATCGTTACCTGACCTTGACCTGACACCAAGAACAAAGGATCTCACGCCAAGGAGTTTGCAGCAGCTAACCAACCATGCCCTTCCTTCACCTTTCCTCGAAAAAGGGCTTTGTTGAGAGCTTTTGGGGAGTTTGAGGTGATGCTATAGACTTCACTGTACATTACTGGAACATGTTTGGCTTTAGTTCTGTCTTCGGTTAACTAACCAGTCTATCCTTCCATGTCTTTCTTTTTCTCTAACTTGGGGATATTTGGGCTTCTCAGGTGGTGTTAGTGGTAAAAAGCCTGCCTGCCAATGCAGGAGACATAAGAGACAGGGTCTTGATCCCTGGGTTGGGAATATCCCTAGGAGGAGGGCATGGCAACCCACTCCAGTATTCTTACCTGGAAAATCTCATGGACATAGGAGCCTGGTGGGCTACAGTCTATAGGGTTTCAATCAGCTGGACACAACAAAATTGACTGACTGCATACACACACACACACACACACACACACACACACACACACTCATGCACCATCCAAGGCTTTTAGGATTATGAAAGAAGGTAAGGCAAGTGAAAGTATTTTGAAATGGTAAACTCTGCACCAGTGCTTGGCAATAGTAATTGCCCTTTATAATCACCTAAAGAGCTTGAAACAAAATGCTGGTGCCTAGACTCTACCCACTCCTGCTTTAAATGGTCTTCGGTGGGCCGGCCTTTGGTACTTTAACTCTTTTGAATGCCGGTGGGCAGAAGGATAATCAAATGACGATTCTTATCTTAATTGTTACTGTTCTCTCAGCCTCTGTTCTAGAGCCTTGAGAAGGGCTGGTGTGGGTGGCAGGATGAAGGGTCAGTTCTACTGATTGCTCCTCTGTGGACGTGGACCAGTGTGTCCTATTTCTCCAGAAATGCCACTGCTGGGAACATTTTACTTGCATGTTTAACCTATCATCCTTAAGTCTTGTGAGTGCTTGTTCATGTCCATGTGCATGTTGGACACTTGAAGGGCAAGGCCTGCTTTTCTCTTCCTGTCTGGTACAGCCAGCACCTCAACCAAGCAGGGAGGATGTGTGTGAAGCAAGATCATGGGACTGAGGAGCAGGAGATGTGGGTTAGATGTCAACACTTTCCCATTGGTCTTACCTGTCTACATTTCCTGTATCATAGAATTTGTACTGTGGCAGTACTTTACTAACTAACCTTTTAAAGCAGTAAGAGTATACAATCATGCTTGGTTAATTTTGAGTGGTAGAATCATGTAATGAAAGAATACTGACTTTGATGTCAAGAGTTTACCTGAAACAGAGGCACAGCCTCTTAATGTAAGAGCAGTTAATATTTGGCATGTGCTGACTACATAAGCATTCATTTATACCTTCAACAAATTATTTCCTGCATGTCTGTATGTTATAGGTGTTTAGAAATAGCAGCAGCTGAAACAAACAAAAAAAACTCAAGTGTCAAATGTGTTTTCAGGGAGCTGACATTGTCCTGTATGGTGTATAGGGAGAGACAATAAACATGCATGTCTATGTCAGGAAGTAGTAAATAGAATGAAGACAAATAGAGCTTGAGGGGAGAGGTAGAGAATGAGGAAGTGTGGGATGTGATTCATAAATGGAGGTCTGAGATAGCCTCTCCGATGAATGGTGTTGCAGGGAGGAGGTGAAGGGATGAGTGGTCTGGATGTTCGTAGAGGTAACAGCACTTGCTAAGACTGGAGGCAGAAGCTTGCTTGGCACCTGCCATTTGGCAAGGAGGCCTGGGGAGAGGCAGGTAAATGAGGGGAACGCCATAGCAGGTGAGGTCAGGAGCTGTTTCAGAGGCTGGGTCACAGAAGGCCTTATAGACTCTGGTCAGTCAGGTGTTTGGGTTTTATTCTGTATTAGAAGGGAAGCTATTGAAGGCTTTGAACATAATTTGACTTGAATTTAAGTCAAATTGTTCACTATGGTGGTGGTGTTTGAGGAAACCAGAGAATATAAAGTGGAACAAGGGTGATCAATAAGGATGCCGTCATGACAGTTCAGATAGGTGTGGATTAGAGTTAATTGCTGTGAGGGTGGTTAGGCCTGGGTCACATTCTGGATGTTTAGAAGGAAGAGTCTAAAGGATTTGCTAATTTGAAATGCTGTGTAAGAGGCAGAGAGTTACAATAGGAAGAACAGAAGTGCCATTTGTTGTCATGAGGGAGTGGACTTGAGCTAATCACTCGTTAGGTTTTGGACTTGTTAAATTTGAGATGCCTGTTAGCCATCCAAATGGAGGTGTCAAGAAGGTTACTGAATTGGGAGAAGTCAAGGGTGGGGATAGAACTTTGAGAGTTTCTATCAGTCTGTAGGTGATACTTAAACTCACGGGGTGGATGAGATCACTTTATTCTGCCCCAGACATATGGAAGGAATGAGCATGACAGTGGTGATCAATGGTTTTTTTTGTAATCATGGTGGTATTACTAGAACTTAATCAGCTCTAATGTTCTTTGATTCCATATAGCACAGTCACTCATCATCTTCTCTGTCTACTCTGAATCTGAGTGCATTTTCATGTCCATCAATGGCAGCAAAATGAAGAAAATGTTATCGACTGAACTCATGTGGGCTTCTGTCTCTTCAAGTTCCAGTGCACATCAGGGGAACTCTTCCTCCTTGCTGGCCCAGAAGAACTTGTCACCTTGAGCTGGCTTAGCCCAGAGAGCTGTGGTTTGGGGTGGGAGGGAGAGGGGTTGCTAATCTTGACCAACTCTCCAGGACTTCAGTGCAAAGCAGGATAGATAAGATATGCCAACTCATTACTTACAGGTGTTCTTTAAGGGAGTGCTTAGGAAGTTTTACTCAATTTAACTTAAGACATAAGTAATGCCATTCCCAATTCAGGGCAATGGCTTAGAACCTGACTCAATGTCCTTTTTACTAAGTAATTATCCAGATTTCCTTACTAAATGTTATTTTATGTATTATGTTTAATAGCCTCTTTCTTTTGGCTATGGAAGGATGGTAATAGCAGCTGATAATGGATCACATACTCATCTTAAAGCGCTGCCTCTGGCACCTGTGGCCAGCACAGAGGGAAGTTTCCAGTTAGGGCTCAGATCGATCCCGTGGTCCTACTCACTGGTCCTTTGCTTTTCAGGGGTCTAAGGGATCACAGATAGCTTTGTAACTTTTAAACATGGGTCATTTTTAAAGATTCAAGGAAGCCTAAGGAGCACGTCTGGCCAGACTTCTCATTGGCTTCATTTCAGAGGCACCTCAGGAGAACTGTGGCTGATGGAGAGGTAAAGCCCTAGCTAGGAGGAACCAAGTGGCAGAAGCCTTCAGATGATGGTTAAGGCATCACAGATGCCTGACACAAATAAAGGACCACTGTCATTGTGCCCTCAAGGTAGCCAGTTCCTTTCAGGATCGTGATCATTGATTCTCAGGAAAGGTTTGTTGGACTGTACTCAGGTTGTCACAACTATGTTACTGATGTTGTTTGTATGGTGTTTTGTGAGACAGCTTGTACATTGACTTGTAAGTGATGACCTAGTTATGCAAACAGTCTTCCGATAACTACTGAGCACCTACATTTTCCTGATTGTATCCCCAGATAGTTATTGTGGGCTCAGTGAGTGCTGGCCATCACTGAGACAATACCAGAATTGTGTCATTCATCTCCATCTTTCGTGAAATTATGTTCTCTGGAGAGTCAAGATGAAAACCCATAGCAAAATTATACATGATGACCTAAGGATGGGGTACAACATTGGTCCAGGTGTTTATAAAATGCTAGACTTATTTCTTGCCCTCAGAGTTCCTGCTCTAGTTGGGAGGCAGGGTATGCCATATGAAATGTCAAATTGCAAAATGATGCTTAGTGTTCGTCGGAAAGTAGGAGACATGATAGAGCTTCCAGGCACCATAATGATGTGTGAACCTTTTGGCTACACATCAGAGTAACCTGGACAGCATTTAAAAATGAGGACATCTAGGCCCTAGTCCAGGCCCACTAGGCATCTCTATGTTTAAAATTTTCCCTGATTTTGATTGTGTTGCATAAGGCAGCATGAAAACCACTGTTCTGTAAGAACAGGTAGAATTTAGGTGTTGTTGGGGGCAGCCTGGAATGATAAAGATGCAGACTCAGGAGGAGTGCAACAAGACTCCTTGGTACAGTGATTGTCATCCCTTGCCCTGGATGGCTTGTTTGGAGGAAGAATCAAAATGCAGGGGAAAAGGAAAAGTTTTCAGAAGACTTTAAAGTCCTGGAGAGGCAATTGGACTTTATCCTGAAAGCTACAGAAGAAGTCCTGTGGTCACCACCATACTTTATGTGACCTCATTTTCAGATAGTGAGCATTTGGACTTTTTATCACTAATAACATGCAACTTTTGAACCAATGAGAAACTTGAGGAAAGTGTTTTAAGCTGAATTGTCAGGTACTATGGAGAAGGCAATGGCAGCACACTCCAGTATTCTTCCCTGGGAAATCCCATGGATGGAGGAGCCTGGTAGGCTACAGTCCATGGGGTCACTAAGAGTCAGACACAACTGAACGACTTCACTTTCACTTTTCACTTTCATGTATTGGAGAAGGAAATGGCAACCCACTCCAGTGTGCTTGCCTGGAGAATCCCAGGGACGGGGGAGCCTGGTGGGCTGCCATCTATGGGGTCACACAGAGTCAGACACGACTGAAGCGACTTAGCAGCAGCAGCAGTCAGGTACTAGGTAGATTCAGGAAGAGTGTATCTGGGAGCAGAGATGAGCTTAAGGACTCAAAATGTTTTCTAAAACACTATTATCAACAAAACTAAACACTGATTGAGCCCTCACTGAGTGTAAGGTGCTCTCTTGAGTCCTTTACATATATCATATTTTTTAATTTCCAAAAAATCTATGAAGTAGGTAGTCATAGTATGTTCATTTTACAGATGTGGAAACCTAGATACAGACAAGTAACTTGCTGACAGTGACAAAGCTAGCTAGCATCAGAGTCTGAATTTAAGCCAGACAGCTTGATTCCACGCTGTGATAGGCTCTTAAAACTCCTAGGACTTGAACAGTGGTAGGAGACATGGAAAAATGAGATATGATCTACAGAGTAGACGTCAAGAGTTTCACGGTGTTGGAATAGCTCCAGCATGCCTAGGATATTCCCAGTGGAGAAGAGCACTTTGCACAAAGAAATAGAGAAGAATTTAGAGTGGCACATGGGGGATGGCAGAGAGTTTTGCTGAAACAGTGGGTCTGTATTTAGAATATGAGAAAAGAGAGAATAGGAAATTGCTATCACAGTAGCCCTGCTTTCACTTTGCTACAGAGTTCAGAGCCTGAGAAGTGAGTATTGTAAAATGGGTAGAAGACTGGTTTGTGAGTCAGACAGATGTGGTGTGAGTTTCAGTCTTCTCATTAACAACTTTGCGAGCTTGGGCAGCTCACGTAACCACTGCATCTGTGGTCTTATGTGTACATTAAAGATGATAAAAGCATCACTTTTGTTGGCATGTTGCAAAGATTGAGCTAAAGGATACAAAGCACGTGTGAAGTACATAATGTGTTCCACCAATACCAACCATTATTACCATTACAATTCTCATTCTTATAGTAATTCATAGGCATTGGAATGAAATAATGATAGCACTATTTGGAATGAATACTTTGGCACTAATGGATACAAACATTAGTGCTGCTAGGAGGAACTGGTAGGATTCCAATTCTGGTTCCATCACCTGTTAGCTGTATGATTTGGGGTAATTTACTTTACCTATTTCTCAGTTTCTCCATCTGAAAATAGTATCTACTACCTTGTGGGTTTATGATGATTATTATGTAAGATAATATGTGTAACATACTTAGAATAGTGCCTAGTGCACTCAGCTGTTTATTGATGATTTTTTTTCTTTTAATTGTGGCTTCTTCCTCTTCACTGTGTGTTGCCTCTGAAACCCTTAGACCTTCTTGTTATCCCTGGCATGTGCTAGGGACCGGTGGCCCCATAGTGTGCTCCTGGCTGAATCCTATTTGAGTGTTGAAAATGTGCCCCCGATCATAGATTCTTCACTGCACAGAGTGACCATGACTTCTTTGATACTAAATGAAGGTGATGACCGCACACAAAGGACTGAGCCCATGGTTTTAGGAGTCAGGCTGGGCTGCAGGTTTCTGAAATCTCTGAACATTTATCCAGCCCTCTTCTCCCTTATTGGTACTGCACTGAGGCATGAACCCTGCTGCCCAAGAAGAAAATTGCTGTGTGCCTGCACACACGTGTGTGTGTGTTTGTGTATGTGAGTGTAAGTGAGAGAGAGAGAGAGAATATTTGTAGCCTAAAGCTAGTTCTTATGGTGCGTTGCTTTGTTTCATTTTTGGGGGGGGTGTAAAGTTGAATGAAAGGCACTTAGTCCAAAACTTCAAAAAATTGCTACCGGGCAAAGTAATTTTGTGTCAGGCTTCTATTCAGGGCAGATTTACACTGGTTATAAATCTCTGAAATTAAGGTCTTACTGTAGAAAAGCTGAAATGTATTCAACATTAGCAGACACCCAGGCTTGCTCTGTACCAGGGGCTGTTCTCCCCCCATGAGTAATAAGAATATCTAGCTATGTGTTTGGGGTAATAATGAGTTTAAATATGCCTCTTAGGATGGGTAATGGCTGTCCAATGAATAGCAAGATTCTCTACCAATAATTCTTTCCCTAGAACCAAAGGTTAAGTTGCAGAGTTTGATTTAATGACAAATTTAATTAGGCCTTTAACATTATAGGGTTCTTTCCTTTCATTTTCTAATCAAGATCATGGTCTAGGGTCAACACCCTTGTAGAAGTGGGGGAACACATGCTTCTGTACACTGTTCTTCTGATGTCTGGAGAGGGTTGGAGTAAGACTTGGGGTGATTAGAAATCTCTGAGTTGACAAACAGCTGGAAAATGCTTCCTGGTCCTAAAGTATTTTTTCCTCACCTTCACCAAACCTGAGATTTATAATATCCTTGATCTGTTAGGTACTTGAAGGGTCATCTGGTCAGTTCTTTCACTTTACAGCGTAGCTTGAGAAACTGAGACTAAAGAATCGAGGAATTTATCAGTAGTTGCCTAGGTCATTTGGAGCAGGATAATGGATCATCTAAGGTCAGCCCGTCTCCTTCTTCTGGTCAAAATGATCTGTCTGCCAAGACTCACACTCAGGGAAAAGCAAAGCCTCTTTTTGGCTTATGGGATATATGGACCAGTTTGCTAGAGCACTTCTTCCTACTACTTTTCAAGGCAGATGTACCCTGTTTGGTCTCGTCCATAGGGTACCAGTAAAGACTCTTGGTGGCAAACAAAAGAAATTGCCTCTTGCTATCTTAATCCCCACTCCTTTCCCAGACAGACAAATAAGAAAATACCAAAAAAAAAAAAAAAAAAAAAAAAAAGGCATCCATTACATACAAGGCTCTCAGAGTAGACTGTGGGCTGGAGGGCCTCGTGAAGAGAAGAGACATCACAGCATGTTCAGAAGTTGCAAAAAGTACTGTGGCGGTCAGAATCTGAGCCTTCAGTGCTTGACACCACTCCAACACAAATGAGTGATCATCACCCTGCGTCTTTGTCTCATGTTTTCATAATTCAGATGGGTCCACCAGGTAGGAGATGTTCAAGAACTGAGCTGAGGGGCCAGTTCATGCTTTGACTGCCAGGAAGGCAGGGAGGGGGGAGACAGAAACTAACTGGCTTCTGTTGAGACTTGGAGTGGCCACTTCCCACTCTTAAGGCCTCACACAGTAGGGAATTACACAAAACAAGGGGGGGAAGTGCATTTCAGGTTTTGGATAGTCTGAAACTCTTAATGTCCAAGATGAAAGGCTTCATATGTCCCTCTGAAGCCTGACAATGCTGTGTAAGTCTGCCTCTATAGGAAAATATATTCCAAGTCACAGAATAATTCATTGATAACTTGTGGGAACAATTTACTTCTGGGCTTGGCCTGCTTGAATAGGGATGTGCTGGTCCACAGCCTTCACCTTGAAGTGCAGCTATTATGGCAGGACTTAGGGACAGTATATAGGAGATAAGATGTGAAAATACTTTTGGCAACTTTGACTTCAGGAATGCTTAATCATTTATCTCTGCATCTTTCCACTTAGGAAATATTTATGATGACAAACTATATGCCTGGCAGTATGCTGGGCATGTGTTACAGAGAGCTGGACAAAATGTTCGTGTTGTGCCCTCCTTCTGCTTGGGCTTAATTCAGGTTCAGATGCAGGGTGCTTTGACTTCACACTTGTAGTAAATGTTTCAAATGCAAAGAATATATATATATATTATATTTTGTAGTAGATCAGTAATTCAGGAACATCAACCCCCTCCAGCAAACTGATGTTCTTTCTCAGTAGAGATCCTTCTCCCAAAGTTGGTTCAGAATTTTCAGCAAATATTTCTTATCAGTCATGGTGCCAGGGTAGGTGTAGCCATGAAGAAGTTTATAATCCAGTGGAGAAAGCAACTTTGAAATGAATCATTTCTGTGTTGAGTTCTGGGACAAGAGTATGCCCAGAATGTCATGTAAAAACTAAAACCTAAAATTGTTCAGATGAGCTCATGTCAGGAAGGTTTCCCTATAGCTGTCTTACTCCTGGAGCTGCAGTTTAAACTCATCTTTTGTGTTTACCTGGGTGGCTTGTCCACAGACATTTTTTGAACAGTTGTTACCTGCCAGACCAATACCGCACAGTTGTTGTTACTGCACCATTGCTCTCATCTCACATGCTAGCAAAGTAGTGCTCAAAATTCTCTAAGCTAGACTTAGAGCTAAGCACATGAACCGAGAACTTCAAGATGTTCAAGTTGGATTTAGAAAAGGCAGAGGAACCAGAGATCAAATTGCGAACATCCATTGGGTCATGGAAAAAGCAAGAGAATTCCAGAAGAAAAATCTACTTCTGCTTCAGTGACTATGCTAAGGCCTTTGACTGTGTGAATCACAACAAACTGTGGAAAATTCTTAAAGAGAAGAAATTCTTAGACCACCTTACCTGCCTCCTGAGAAATCTGTATGCAAGTCAAGAAGCAACAGTTAGAACTGGACATGGAACAATGGACTGGTTCGAAATTGGGAAAGGAGGACAACAAGGCTGTATATTGTCACCTTGCTTATTTAACTTCTATGCAGAGCATATCATGTGAAATGCTGGGCTAGGCAAAGCACAAGCTGGAATCAAGATTGCTGGGAGAAATATCAATAACCTCAGATATGCAGATGACACCACCCTTATAGCAGAAAGAGAAAAGGAACTAAAGAGCCTCTTGATGAAAGTGAAAGAGGAGAGTTAAAAAGCTGGCTTAAAACTCAACATCCTAAAAATTAAGATCATGGCATCTGGTCCCATCACTTCATGGCAAATAGATAGGGAAACAATGGAAACAGTGAGAGATTTTATTTTCTTGGGCTCCAAAATTACTGTAGATGGGGACTACAGTCATGAAATTAAAAGATGCTTACTCCTTGAAAGAAAAGCTATGGCCAAAGTAGATAGCATATTAAAAAGCAGAGAAGTTACTTTGCTGACCAAGTTCTGTCTGGTCAAAACTATGGTTTTTCCAGTAGTCATTTATGGATGTGAGAGTTGGACTATAAAGAAAGCTGAGCGCTGAAGAATTAATGCTTTTGAACTGTGATGTTGGAGGAGACTCTTGAGAGTCCCTTGAACTTCAAGAAGATCAAACCAGTCAATTCTAAAGGAAATCAGTCCTGAATATTCATTGGAAAGACTGATGCTGAAGCTGAAACTCCAATACTTTGGCCACCTGATGCAAAGAACTGACTCTTTGGAAAAGACCCTGATGCTGGAAAAGATTGCAGGCAGGAGAAGAAAGGGATGATAGAGGATGAGATTGTTGGATGGCATCACTGACTCAATGGACATGAATTTGAGCAAGCTCTGGGAGTTGGTGATGGACAGGGAAGCCTGGCGTGCTTCCATCCATGTGGTAGCAAAGAGTCAGACACAGCTGAGCAACTGAACTGAACTGATACAGTGGAAACTAAAGGAAGCTAAAGAATAGATGGAATTCACTAGTGGTATAAAATGGCTAGGTAATTATAAGTGTATTCCAGTATGACAAAAATGGAACCAGTGGCAGAAAGAGATGAGGCTGCAGAGTTAGGGGAGCACTGTGTAAACCCACATTGGGCTCAGAAGATAAATGTTTCTTGACAGACCTCTCTCTATTAATTTGCATAAAGATTTGTATATGATCTTATTTACATTGGTGAGGCAGAACAGTAGTTCTTGGGCTTTGATGTGTGTGAGCCTTGGAGATTAGAGCTGGAGCCCTTCCTTTGAGAAAACAAATACTTTTGTGTTGATTTCAATGAGATATAAATCATACCCAGGAAGTTTACAGTTGAGTAAGAATGGTATAATTACTGATTGTATACCAGAAGAGGACGTATTTATGAAATGACTTGAAAAAGCTTGTAATCCCTTCCCGTATTTTGAATAACTAATTGCTATGTCATTGTGGCATATTTGCACCACAAGAGTTAAGTCTGTCAAACGTTTCCCTCCAAAAACCTTGTTTTAAGGGATTTCTAACTTGGTCGTAAAAATGTGCTCCAAGTTGGAGCTGACTTGATGGCAGTCTGCGCTTGGAACAGTTGATTTGAATGGTGCCAGTCAGAGTTAAATTACAGGCTGGGAAAAAGGAAACAAATTTTTTGAAAAAGAGGTGTTTATGGTTCCCGGCTCCCCTAAGTACTTCTTGAGGATCAAAATAGCCTCTTTAAAATAAATTGCAGACCATTAGTACACGATGGAGGAAACCCCTTTGAGACTGGGTTGGGGGAGGGTGGAAGCAAGGGGAGCCGGTTTAGGCCACTTTTCAGTGGTGTGAACACAGCGTACCCTTCTCGTGCACTGACCCCCTGGAGTGGTCTGTGCACACAGATGGCGCCTCCTGTACCCATGAAGGACGTTTCTGTCGAGCTGAGAGGACATCTCCGCAGATCCATTCTAACCCTGAATCCTAATGGGCATTTGAGTGTTGTGGAACACGTTTCCCCCCTGCCCTACCTCTGTGTTTTCTTTTTAAATAAGCAGAACACTGTTGCCTGTCTGTTTTATGCCCAAAGTGATCATAAAGGCCTCCTACAGAAGACCTCAAGTTTTTCCTGTTTGCTGAATAAGAAAGTACCTCTTTGATAAGCATGTTTGTCCGGAAATCTCCCCATATCTCATGCTTGACATTCAAGCCAGAAAGGTAGCATTTGGCTAGGAATACTCATTTGATACCTTACCTAGAGTTTAGGTATCTTTCCTTTTGGTCAGCAGTGGAAAGTTCAAGATAATGAGAAAAAGAAAGAAAGTGAAGGAGAAGCAGAAAGTGGTGTGGGGGTGGTGGGGAGAGAGAGATGGTTTCTCCTTCTGTGTCAGTCACCTTGAACCCCACTGGTCTTGGGTACAGCCTCTGTTTGCTAGCCCCTGTGGTCAATGGAAGTGAGACAGATTTATAGTCTGTTTCGCTCAGGTCAGATTTTCTTGTTTTGTTTTGTTTTTGTTTTGTTTTCACTTATGGCTTAATGACACTTTTTTTAAAATGGAGAAAGCTAATTGCATTGGTTTCTTCAAGAGGCATCACTTTAAACAATCCATCCTGATTGTGAAAACAAATACATGCCTGACTTATTTTATTTATTTTTCCCTCCAAACCTAAATTAGGATAAAGCCATTTTGGATAAGAAGACATGTGTGTTTCTTTGTCACATCTTTTATCATCACGACTGCTTTTCCAAATAGTACAATTTGTGACAAATGTGAACATTAATTACAGTTAACAAAGAAATGTCATGTGAAGGCTTCATAGTGGGGCAGTGTGTGGGGGAGAAGTGGAAAAGAAGGAAAAAAAAAATCAGACAATCAATGAGATTACATCTTGTAACAAGCTTCAAGTCAAAGTGCAAAAGTCAGAAATCAAATACCATCAGTTATCAGATTATGTTAATGATTCTAATGAAAGCTTCTGGTATTTTGCTCAAGAATGTGTTGCTATAATGGTAACTAATAGAACAAGGGATGCTGATTGCCATGAATTAATTAGAACTGACTGCTGGAGTTTCCTTTTTATTTATTTATTTAAATATTGACAATCTGTTTAGAACCTGAGGTTTTTCATGTGGTCCTTTTCTTCCCTCCATAAGTCATTAGTTAGTTGTGAAGTGAGAAGGTAATTGCATTTTCTTATACAGCAGGTACCCCTCCCCACCCAGACTTTTGGCCCAAACCAACAGCAGACAAATTAAACTAAAGGATGGACATGAATATCCATGCACAGGTCCATCCCTAACATTTGTGAAGCTCAGGGTGAGAGTACAAATCAAGTCCCTTCCCTTCTCTTTCTACTCCTGATTTCATCCTCCTCCATGGGAGGCCTTGACAGATATGCATATGGACACCCAGCTTTCCCACCCTCGTTGCATCCACCAGTGGCTGCTGTTTGGCTATTGCTTGGACTTAGGGGCACAGTCCCTGGTGGCGTACCCTCCACTGCTGGGAGGTAGGACCCAGAGAAGAGGTCTTTGCAGGCCCTGGAAAGATGCTCAGGGATATTTGTAAAGGGAATTTGGAGATTTTATGCATCTGTCACATGGTTTATTAACTGGGTGATAGGCTGTAGATTAGAAAAACCCTAGGCCATGGACTCCTTGGCTCATAGTGGTAGGGAGGGTCATAGCAGGCCTTCTAAAACGCTTGGTCTAGGTAAAGGGTTCTTGTTAATTGGAGCAGTATTGCCCATGTATATTCCATTCTTTTGAGTGCCTGAGTGTGTACATCTGGAGCACTCTCTCACTGGAGTCTCCTTTATCCTCTGTTGTTGTTGTTTATTTCTTTATTCCTTCATTTGTTCAGCATCTGTTCGATACTTACTGTACCAAGCTCTGGAGACAAGAGAGAAAAATGAGATCTCCATTGTCAATGATCTCATAACTTTTCAAATGTATAGCTCGTACTAAGTACTAGACAGAGATCTGTTGAATGTTCTTGGCCATCCAGGTCTTACTTGTATCCTGTTCTTTCTTATGCTTCTTTCTTCCCTGTCCTAGCAGCAAATGATTATAGATTCTATAGAGGAGAATTGAGAAGCAAATACCTTGGACTTAGGAGAGGTGGCTACCCCAGCTTCTCTCAGTGGCTCTTGGGCATGGTGTACTCATGGCCTCCTTTGGCAACCCTCCTCCCCCAGTCCTTCAGAATTCCCACCATCTAGCCAGAGACACAGCCCCACTGAATCTAGAACAGAAGCAGATAAAAGGCCTAATCTGGCAGAGGGCATCCATCCCTCAGACAGCCTTCTGAGCTGTTCTGAAACAGCTGGACCCAAGGAGCTGTTCTACCTGACGACCCCAGACAATCCCCTGCCTACTTGCCACAGGGCCCTTTTGTGGGGCTCCTGCCTGTAGAATGAATTACATCCAAATGAATATATCTTGTTTGCATGTTAAAGTCATTCTCTGTATTTAAATCACTAAGGACATTTCCTACATCTTTCACCATGGAGTGAAGGTGGTCATTATCTAATGGATATTGACAAGCTCGTGCTCTTAGAAAACTAATCATGACATCTGGGTAACTGAGCGCAGGTCAGTATCAAAGCTCTCACTCTGGGTGTTGGGAAGCCCATCAGACTGTGTTGAATTCCCTTTGCTGGCTAAATTGGTACATTAGGGTAAAAACGATTTCCACATTTGCATAGTTGATTTCATTACTATCGCCATTATTGATGCCCAGCTCCTCTGAAAGAAAGGAGCCATAAAAGCAAATAAAATCACTTTGCGATTCCATTATTGGATAAATTACCACATTACTGTCTGCATTTCAGGGCTAAAGCCATTCCCCACATTTGCATAGTTTATTTCATTATCATTATTAATAACAACAACAATAATAATGATGATGACTAGGATCCTTGAATGAAAGGAACTAGAAAAATGCCACAGCCTGGAGCAGTCTTTATGGACTAGCCTTTATCACTAAGAGTCCCTTTATCTGCTGTGAAAACACAGCTTCTTCCTGGAGTGAACCAAAAGCTTTTCACAGACCCCACGTGAAATTGAACTTGTGGGGCTGGCTTGCTGATATGAAGAAGTGGCTGGTTACTCATTGTGACCACTGAAGATTGAAGTTGGGAGTCCTTGCTTAGTGACTTGTGTCCCTTTAGGAATGGTGCTCAAAATGTACAGAACCTCAGATTTCTTATCAGGGGAATGGGCATTATGATGCTTGCCTTGCAATGAAAAGCAAAGGAAATGGTGAATGTGAATGGAGTCTGTAGGGCATGAAGCTGTCCACAGGTTTCAGAGACTTATACCCTTATATTGAACATTGAAGTGGCCGCTGTGGCTGGCATGCTCTCTAATGCTGTGTCATAGTGACAGGAGACATCCTAGTTGGTCCCTTTGGCTGGGAGAATGCTCTATGTCCTTCCTTACCTCTCTAAACCAGTATCCTCTAAAACAAGTAGGGAGAGAATACTCACTCATAGTTACCAATTGCATATTTACAGATAGCTCCTCTGGTCACACACATTCCTGGGCTGATTGGGTGGCCTCGATGGTGCTTTTTCTTACACAGCAGTTTTCAATTATGTACATCTTTTCTCCTTGGCTGTGGAACCAAGAAGTCCAAAGTCTTTTTTGTCTATTAACTCTGAGGTCCTATTGCGAAAGGAAGGTCCACTGGTGGCCGTCTCTGGTTCGCTGGAGAATTTTCCCTCTGGTTTTGTTTTTATTATTTTATTTTATTTCTGCTGCACCAGGGGCTCCAAAAAAATGAATGTGTCAGTAAAGGATTTGACAGTATGTTACGACAGTCATCAATCCACCAAGCCCTGTAGCCATAAATAAGCTTCATACGCTGCCACACTAAAGAGGACAGTTTTTCTTCTCCAGGACATTGAAAATGTCACAGCGAGGGAATTGTTTGTCCCTGTCTCCACGGCAACGCCACCAGCACTTATCATTAACTTTCACACCAAGATTTTAATCAGCGCTCTTTGCGGCCTGAGACCAAGTCAACATCAGCCCAAATTTTCAAAGCCGTTATTCTAATTATGACGAGAAAGCTATAGATTGATGAGCTGAGTTTTCTGCAAGGACTGGTGGCAGTTAATTCTCATGACCTGCGTGGCTCGGGGAGTCTCTCTTAGAGATGGAGTCTTGAAAGTTCGATTATTAGTGACAGCTTGTAAGTGAGAGGAGCCTTATCTCTCCAGAGAGTGTTGATAACTTGAGACAAGGTTTAACTAGGAAGTAGTGAGACAGTGGAAGGAGGGGAGAGCGGGGGAGAAAAGGAAAAAGAAAGTGCACACTCTATCTGCAGCCTGCACCCAGCGTAATGAGAAAATACGGACAGGCACAATTTCACAAGTTGTAAATTCTGGTAGCCTTCAGTTGTAAATTCTGGTAGAGGCTGTTTTACTCGGCTATCTGATAATGTGTGAAAATATTTGTCCCTTTGCTTCATAGGCACGGGCAGGCACTGTGTTCCAGAAAATGCATTCAAATTCCCAGCTCTCACTGCCTTGCATTGCTTTTTAGTTTCCTTTGGTCGGGGACCTCTGGAAACAAAAATGGGATTTTGCAATTGAAATGAAGCAGTAATTAATTTTTTAAAAAGACTTCTTTCCATTTCTCTTAACTGACTCTCACCCCAGCTTCTTTTGATAGTATCGAATTTCTAGGGCCTTCAGGTTTGTGATGAAAGGGTAGTTAGAGTAACCCTTAAAAAGTCTTTTCCTTTCTATTTCTGTTGTCTTTCGTGTACTCTGCCCTCATTCATTTGGCGGATGTATGTACTCACTTTTTTGGCCTTGCGTAGATGATACCTTGGCTATTGACTCCACGCCTTCTTCGAGTTTGCCTTTGTGAAGTGGTGTCTATTTCCTCTCCAGACTTAAGACATTCAGCTGAGCCCTCAGTCTGATCAGGACAGGGCTGGGAGAGATGGTCACTGTGTTTGTCATTGAGGTTCCACTAGCCAAAGTTTTTTTTTTTTTGATCTCCTGATACATTCTCCAGCCTTTTACCCAAAGGAGAGTGCTGGAAGGCAGCATAGTGAGGTCAGAAGAGCCTCATCTGAGATTCTGAATCTCACTTTTAATCCCAGAAGGAGCCTCTCTTTCAAATGGTGATGATAATATTTGTCTAGCCTACCTCACATATCAAAGGAGAAAATAGGAAGTCAAGTGCTGATACTTAATGTGATCGTTGCATTAAATATATGTATACATGAGTGTTATCAGCTGTCTGCCTTTTGGGTTTGTCTTCTCTGTAGCTAGAGAATGGTGCCATACATAATGATAGCCATACATAATTCCCCAAATTATCAATATTTTCACATGTTTAAAGTGCTCACCGTTATCTCCATTATCTTTGTTAACCCCCCTAAGAACACTGAGGCACAGAGAGGTAAAGCGTTTTCTCCTGGTCACACAGTCAATTAGAGGCTAACCCTGGCATACAGCTGTCATCTTCAGGTTCCCAGCATGCAGCTCCTTAGACCACACTGCTTACCATATTAATAGGCTGGGATTAACGAAAAAAGCAAACCCAATTAGTTTCTGTTGCAGCCCTTTTACAATCCTGTCTTGTTTCCCCGTGTGTTTATATGTATGTTTTAATAGCATTCCCTGCCTTTTATGCTGAGGTTGCTCGAGGTATGTTTATAATGGTGGCATAATTATAATAATAAAATACAAATCCATCCACAGAGCGAGCTCATTACCGACTGGCCAGGTAAAACAAATAGGCTTGGCGCTGACGCCAGAGTGAGGCAGTTTATTTCTAAGGTGGTGCTGCTTTGAAACACAAGATGCTTTGCCTCTTTCAGCAAAGAGGCCCTGTGTTCTGAGCATAGCTGGAGTCTGGGGTTCAAGGTCAAGCCGGTAATTGAGATGTCCGGCCGAGTTGCTTTAATATGGTCTGGTCCTTTTAATCTCTCTTTTTCCAGGGGACAGATGAGAAGCAGAAGGGGAAATCATTCCTCCTTGTTCTGTGTAGCTATTAGATCTTTCCTCGAATATCCAAGTAGGTCCTTTGGCATTCAAACTTCTGGACATAGAGTTTCTAATGTATACAAAAGGGAAAGTTATTGTTATAAACGGAGCCATAGCAGAGAGAGAGTGTGTGTTTTTTAAAATGCCTGTCTGTCCTTGTTAATTAGAAGTGCACATATTGGGAAATTAACTATGAAATACTAAAAATGATAAATTATTCCTTATTTGAAAGTATAAATTAAAGGTTTAGTGTATATAAAATTTGTCATGTTTAATTGCAAGTTCAATTAAAATTCAGGGTAATGATGATTTATACAGGTTTCTGTGTAATTTGATATTCATTAGCTTAGCCAGACACATGCTGATATTAGCTCGTTAATTATGTTTCCTTTTGTTGAAGGCAGCCTTGTGAAAGCAATCTGCTCAAAGTTTTCTAAACTCATTCTGCTAAATGAATATTTGGCAGCTGTTCATGTTATTGAGATGGTCACTGTGGCTTCATTTCACTCATAGGCAGCATCAATCATACCTTCTCTGTGACAAACAAGGGTTTCTCATTACAAACCCATTTATGAAGGTTATGGCTGACATTAAAGAGTGATTGCCTGGTACTCTGCTGTTACTTAACAGTATCGTTGGAGTGGAGCTGCCTTTAATGTCTGTGCCTCCCACATGGTCAGACTGTTTAAAACTCATAGAGAGGGAGGGCAGAATCACCACCGTGGTGGCCTCGGTTCTGTTTCTGACACCACTGGCTCAGACTTGGGAATCAGAGCCTGGGTCTCAGGAGAAGGATCCAAGCCTCTGCTTAGGCTTCCAAGGTGTTCTGTATCCAGTTAATAGGTGTGCTTGTTGAGATCCATAGAGGTTCAGAGGTTCTCTTGTTAGAAACACATTGACCCTGAGCAGTGGAGTTGGGCATGACTCTTGGAGAGGTAAAAGTGGAAACACTGGGCTGATTGAAAGGTGAAGGGTTCCAGAAAGAAGCAAGCATATCAACCATTATGGTAATGAGATGGAGGAATCACCAGTTAGCTAGAAAATGTTGTGTAACAGACCTGTGCCGTGTGTCTTTGGATGATTTTAAATATTTTATACACTTTTCAGAACTGTTATCACATGATGCGCATACTTGGGACACTTTGGAAAGGCAAGTCTTGTCTTTTAGGTGACAGCTTTCTTCCCCACCCAGCTCTAAAGCAGGTATTATATTTTCCTCTTGACAAGTGAAGGGAACTGAGGCATAGGGAACATGATTGACTTGCCATCGTCACTTATGTGGATACAGAAAATGGCCAGACCTGGGGCTCTTGGCTTTCCTGCACATCACAGTGTTGCACTGAGGCCTCTCACAATAAGGTGCTTGTTTCCAATTCTGTTTTCTGTCCACCAGGATCCTCTTGTAGGGAGGAGCCAAACACTCGGTAAAGGGTAGGGATGTTGACTCTAGGCTGACCTGTATTTTAGTTTCAGGCCATTTTCATGCCCATAGGTAGGGAGTCTGGTTTATGATGGAAATCCCTTAGGTGAGATTGTAGTTTTGTGTCTCTATAGCTGTATTTATACCTTTGCACATTTTTAAATTGGAAACTTTTAGTGACTCTTTTTATTTATTTAATTCTCTTTAAGAGCCATGTCTTATGCACTGAGTCTTGCTTTCAGGTGTCTCTTTCTCTTGAAGTCACTGTGGAACAAAGGGTTGACGAGCTGTCCACCAGTGCTGTCGTCTTCCTGCGAAGGGACCACATGCCCTCTTGCTCTGAGTAGAGCCCGGTGAGCATCGGCTCTACGTGCTCTCTGTGCCCACCTACCAGTAGGAGGACAGGACTCTGAGGCCTGAGGGTTGGTGCAGTCACAGCGTGGACAGAGCCTAGGTCCTCAAGTCACTGTGTGGAAGGCCCCTGTTAGACACGTATCAGACTGGATTTTTTGTAAGAAAGAAGTAAACATCTGTTCTGTTAGGGCCCCAAACTCCGTGGTTTATCTATCACAGCAGCTCACCGTACCTGTGTGTGTCCGTGTATGTTAGTTGCTCAGTAGTATCTGACTCTTGGTGACACCTTGGGTTGTGGCCCACCAGGCTCCTCTGTCCATGGACTTCTCCAGGCAAGAATACTAGAGCATGTAGCCATTCCCTTCTCCAGGGAATCTTGCTGATCCAGGGATTGAACCCAGGTCTCCTGCATTGCAAGCAAATTCTTTACCATCTGAGTCATACCTGTTACTTTCTTTATTCATCCCACAGATATCTGTTAAAAACTTTAGGCTGAATCTTAGGCTAAATGTTGGGGACCTAAAAGTGAAAAAAAGTTACTATTCCTGCCCCCGGGACCTCAACAATAAAGTAAAGGAGCTATGCAAGTAGAAATATTTCACCCTAGTGTAGCAAGTGCTGTCAAATGGGTTTAAGAGAAGCACACCCTAAGAGGGAATTTTTTTTTTCTGAAATGTCTCATGAAGTAGAAGATTTTAAACTTTAGTATTACAAGCATTTTTTTTTTTTCTAGATTAGATCATATGTGGAAATCTCCAATTCATAAAATAGAAATAAATTGAAGAGGCTTTGGTAGAAAATGGGGCCTGTAGCTCACAGAACCTCCCTTTGCACCCCCTTGGCCTGCTTTGGGAGGTGTCCCTGCAGGTGTGGAAGCCTGGGGCTATGGAATGCCATCTGAGAACCTGCAGATAGAAATACCAGCCCATGGTACAGTGTCCTTTCAATGATTTTTTTGTTGTTGTTGCATTTCTATAGGTTAGGGTCCACAGTGGCTCTTTTTATAGAACTCTTGTCTGTAGTCAGTGGAAGTTTGCTTGTTGTTGGATGGATAGTGTTATTCCTGAGCTTTTTTTTGACAATTGCTAGCTGCTTGACCTTGGACAAATCCTCTAACCTCTTCTAACCTGCTTAGTTTCTTTATATGTGAAACAGGTATAATAATGGAGTCTATCCTGTAGACGTTTTCGAGAATCGAGCAAGTTAACATACACAAAGTTAATAATATGCACATTTACCAAGCTGTCATGTGGTGAATGTTCAACAGTATTGACTATCCCCATGCCAAGTATTAAAAACACATTATATTTGTGAGTACTTCAAAATTTTGACCAAATAAACAAAAGGATACAAGAAACTAGCTCAACATTTGGGGAATGATATTTTAGTAATAAGATGCTGTAACCTCTGATAGCTAATTGTGATTTCCTTTTGATTCTATGCATCAAATTCATCTGATGGTTTTCTGGAACTTGGAGAGATTGGAATTTTTCCTCACTGTATAATATAAGGAAGTATATCATAGGAGAAACTCAGTTTTGTTTTGTTTTTTTCTCTGTTATTTCACTTCAGCCCCCAGGCCCTTATGGCTCTAGACTATGTAACTTGGAACTTTTTATTTTTAAATTTTACCACCTATGTCTTTATTAATACATTTTGTCAGTGTGGAAAGCCCTCTGGTGGTCAAAGTAATTCCTCTGTGGCTCTTAGAGACAAGTGGAATAAAATAATTTTCATGTTAAAGATCTGTGTTCAAATTCTATTTTTCTCCTTTGCTGACTTCTTTGTCTAATTAAACCATAAAGTAATTTTCCATGGTAACAATTTCATTCGAAAGATGTCTGGGGACCAAATAGACGTAGGCCAGTTTCCCTGGTCCAGATGAAAATGTGTTAGTGAGGATGTTAACATTTTGGATGGTTTATGTGCTATCACCCTGGGAATGAAAGTTAGTATCATACACTGTAACATGAGGATTCTGAGACCTTTATATTGGGTTAAAGCTGCAAGGAGAAACTTGGAGGTTGTCCATTTTCTAGAAAGGGAAACTGAGGCCCAGGAAGAAGTGATTGGCTTAAGATGTTGTCATCTTAAGGAGCAGAGCTGTGAGTAGAAGCCAGGTTTCCTGAGTGCTATTTCCTGTGATCTTCCAGCCACAGTGCTTGCCAGGTGTCATAGCTGCATCAAGCCTATAAACCCCTGGTCTCCTGACAGGTCTCAAGGTGGCCAGGTCTCATCAAACTAAGCCAGATGAAGTACAACTCATACACTGTCTATGGGTTACTCTGTCTCTTGCTTGGAATAAGACAGCATGCAGGATTTTCTTTTTCTAGTTTAGTGTTGAAACTTGGTTGATTGTGTCAGCTGGAATGATCTGGCATGAACAATCACCCTCAGCATATCCTTGCCATTAAACAGCATTTCTTGGAAAGGATGTACATTAATCTTGACTGTGTGCTGGCCACTGCAACTCATCATAAAGATGAATGACTGATGGGTGACCTATGTCTGGTGTCCTAGGAGGGTGGATACCTTGGAGATGCAGAAACATCTGTTCTGCTCTGAAATTGGCAAGACAAGCTGGCTTGTCCCTCCCTTGCCTGATGCTATTGCCTGAGCTTACATTATTTTTCTTTAAGGCTTTGGCTATGTCTGACGTTGGCTGGGCCTGAGGCCATTTCTTTCTGCACCCATTGTGACATGGTATGAGCACAAGGAAGCTGGAGGGCTGGGATGGGGGGGTCCTTCTGGAGGGGTGGGATGGGGGATGTTCTCCATCCCAGTTCCTGGGTACTAGCCAGTACCACCTGGGAGGCTTCCATGGTGGACTTTCCTGGTGGCTCAGTTGGTGAAGTGTCTGCCTACAACGCGGGAGACCCAGGTCCAGTCCCTGGGTTGGGAAGATCTCCTGGAGGAGGAAATGGCAACGCACTCCAATATTCTTACCTGGAAAATCCCATGGACGGAGGAGCCTGATAGGCTACAGCCCATGGGGTCGCAAAGGGTCGGACGTGACTGAGCAACTTCACTTTCTTTCTTTCACCTGGGAGATTGAGGTGCCAGAGGCTGTGTGAAAGCTGCAAATTCGGGGAATTTCCCAGAATCCTGTTGTGTTCCTGGATTGTTTTTCTGGATATAGATGCATTTTCTTGAGAAGCTATTTAATTCCTTACACTGTCATTACTGTCCTCATGGTTGAAACTCATAGGAACAGGGTTGGTGTGTAATGCTTAAATGAATTAGATAACATTTGTGAAATAGTAGCCAATAAAATGGGAATTCAGTTTATTTAGCATTGTCTTATTTGGGGGCAGGACTCTGAGCTAAATCACTCACTGTTCCTCAACCAGCACACATAATTTGAGTCCCTATACTGAAGCTAGGCCCTGAGAAAATCACATGTGGCCCCTGCTTTCAAGGAACTTGAACATGATTTCCTTTGCGTGAGAGCGTCTTGCATGCCTGCTGCATGCACAGGATCCTGCTGGGTGACTGAGGCTGTAGAAGTCCACGCTGTCTGTAGCAGATGCTGTCGGTCTCCCCTGTCCCCTAAAGTCTTAGAGTTTCCATGCACACCACCCAGTGACCAGCCACAAGCACCTGCAACTGTTTGTCTAAGAGCTACTCTGATCACTGGAGCGCCATTGCCTGTGGGAGGGTAGGCCGGGCTTGCCAGAGAATGAATGTCCCTCAGTAGCAGCCTCACCTTCGCCAGTGATTGACAGGAGTCGGGAGATAGACTCCCTGTCTTCCTCAACTGGGAAAACTCTGTGGCACATTCTTTTCTGTCTCAGAATGTCCCTGGCTGCAGTGAGCTCCAGCTCACTTGCTCGATAAAGCACCATGCACCAGTATTCACTTCTTTCCCTTCCCAGTCTCACTTCCCTCTTCCCCCACTCCTGGGGTCACCTCCCCTCAAATATTGTGACTTGAATCTTTGTCTCAGCACTTGCTTCTGGGAGCACTTGGACTCAAGAGTCTTGCATGGTCTACAAATTCCTTTGTTAGAAGTCATATTCTGATGAACCTGGCAGAAGATACGCACAGTGCTGGGGTGTAGAGTAGGAGGGATATATGGTTCAACAGAAACATTTGGGAAGATTCTTGGAAAAGGTTACATCTGAACTAGGCTTTTAAGGATTGTTAGGGTTTTTGTTAGGGAACTCTGATAAAGGGAAGGCATCCCAGGCTGAGAAAACAGTTTTTTCAGAGTCCTGGGGGTGGGAGGAATATGAGGTCTACTTGGTGAGCGTCTGGTATGGCTGTGGTTCAGAGATCATTGGATAGGGTGAGGAATATAAGGAAAGTTACTTGGGGATCTGATTATAGGTTTGAATGTGAGGCTGACACACAGACTGTTTTGAAGGCAGTGGTGAGGCTTCCAGTCATCTTAGCAGTGAGGGGGTATTATTGTCTTTAGGGATGAAGAAGCAGGAATCATAATACATGAGAAATAGAAACTTTGGGAATGTGAGGCTATGGTGTGACCTCTAGTTGCTAGGGATTTCAAACTGAGGGAGAGAAAGTGTCACTAATCAGAGTAACCAGGGAAATACCAGGGAAGGGGTAGATGCCAAGTTGAGTCTATTCATACACGGAATAAAGGGAAGTTAGAAGCAGAGTATTCCAGATAGCACATGCAAAGGCCTGGGGGCAGGAATGATCTGGAATCAGGGACTCCTCTTGACTTTTATGGGTTCCAGGCTCTTTGGCCCACTTTGTAGACCCCTTCCTGCATAGAGTAATCAAAATAAATGATGTAAAGACAGATCTACTAATATACATTAAAACCTTTTATTTGGGCCTAAAGTTAATTTCTCTTTTTTTCCTTCTGCTCCTAAAAGAAATGTAAGCATGTTCTGCAGTCACCTAAAGTCTCATGGACTATCGGCAGTGTGCTCTCTGTGCCTGATGCAAAAGTCAGCCCTGCCTGACTTCAGGGAGCCTGTTGATTCTGTTTCTCTGAGGCTGAGCTAAGCTGTCTCACCTCTTCTCATGCTGCTGTGGGGTTTCAGCATTAAAAGGAAGGAAACCTCTGAGTTCGTCCTCCAAGCCCCAGAAGTCCCGAAGGCACAGTTCAGGACAGCCTATCTGGGTGCCCCAGCAGCTCATGTCACAAAGTCCCCAGGGAAGAGTAGGGGCATGGGGAGGAGTCATGGAGCCCAGAGAGTTATGTCTGAGTTTTTGTCGGTTTAGGTCAGTAAGCAAGCTTGGATTTGTGGTCTTCCCTCTCAAATACCTTATGAACTTATCCTTCAAAGGGCTTGGCCCTCCGTGCATATGTGGACGCTCTGCCTTTGGCTGCATTGCCCCTACTTGTGCATTTCCATGGTCAGTGGTGCCAGGGAAGCTCCTTCCTGCCTTCCTGTGTTTCTTCAGAAATGATGACAGAAAAGGGAAGGTTTGTAAGTGAAGTAATATCATCTGAAAAAAGGTGTCTGCAAAAAGCAACCTCAGTGAGAAGACTGCCCGATGTTTTTTTTTTTCCTCCTTTTCAAAAAATAGTCAAAACACAGGCAACACATACTTGTAAAAGGATCAAAAAAAGAGAGAAAATTGCAGCTGGCGGTTATTTTCTCCACTGTTATTTGGTTGCTCCTTAGCTTCCAGCTGTTGAAATGGCGCATTTATAATCATGGGTGTTTCACTTCTCCTGGCAGTGTGTTGTGTTTTACTCCAAGTTTAAAAATGAACTTATGACTTCATTAATCCCATGTGCTGGGAAAAGAGAGGTGCAACCTTTTCTGTCGTAAGATTTGCTTCCTAAGGATGTACGTCTACTGCCATGTAAATGCAGAAAATTAGGATTTTGGTGAGCAGGGACATACTTTAACAGATATTTTTAGTTCTCTCTCCAAAGTTGAGAAGCATAATTCGATGCGAATGTTTTCTCCAAATATCTGAGCCCCATTTTCTGGTGAGATAGAAGATCTGTTATATTAGTACACCCCCCCCCCCTCAGTAATCTGTGGGGGATATGTTCCTAGACGGACAGAGTTTGCCAAAACCATGATTGTACTGAACCCTATATATGCTATGTTTCTTCTGATACATACACACCTATGGTAAATTTTAATTTATAAACTAGATAGAGTAAGAGGATATTAGAATTACCAGTATCACTAGTCTTGTGCTTGGGACCATTATTAAGTAAGATAAGGATTACCCAAAACAGGTGCTGTGATACTGTGACAGATGATCTGAAAACTAAGGGAGGTACTAAGTAACTGTAGCTACTAGTTACCTGTAACTAGTAACTGCAGTTACCTGTCAATAAGTGACAGGTAGGAAGGACTCACCTTCCAGCAGGAAAGGGGTGAGATTTCATCGTGCTACTCAGAATTTCATGCAACTAAAAACTTCAGAATTGTTTATTTTTGCACTTTTAGGGGTTTTTGGACCACGGTTGACCTCAGGTAACTGAAGTGGCATAAAGCAAAACCACAGATGTGGGGGGGGATCTAGCCATAGTTTCTTTGTATGGATCCAAAATTATGAGTGATGTATCTTTGTCAAGATGTCAGCTAAAGTACAGATTTCATAGTTAGCTAACATCTCTTGTGTCCTTCTTTACAATTGCTCTTTCTTTGTAAACTGGGTTGACTTAAGAGTATTTGGTGTCTGAGTTACAAACAACTTTCTCAGTGGACAAAAAGTCTGTTAAGTAATTATTTTAAATGAGGATGAGATGGTTTGGTGGCATCATTGACTCAATGGACATGAGTCTGAGCAAACTCTGGGAGATAGTGAAGGACAGGGAAGCCTGGCATACTGCAGTTCATGGTGTCGCAAAGAGTTGGACACGACTGAGCAACAAGTGAAGAACAATAAGTCATTCAAATGTATCAGTAAACAGGTGTTATTTTGGAAACACAGGGCAATAGAACCTCTAGTGGCTGTGGCCCCATGAAGAGGGCAAAGGCTATATGGTGAGATTTAATGGCAAAAGAAAAAAATACCCCTCTCCACCAATAAATATTTATTAGACCATTTTAAAAAAAATGTGTTTTTTTTTCATCTCGCTGGATTAAGTTAGTATGTCATCCTGGTTACAACTATCATTGCTTTTTTTTATAAAGCCAGAGAAATTTAAGGCTGACATGGACCTTAGTAATTCTTATGTGTCACTTTTTTTAACAGTTGAGAGAACTTGAAGTTCAGAGATTAAGTGACTCGCCCAAGAACACAGCTTGCAGTATCAGCTCGTCATGACTCTGTGTTTGCGTTTCCAAGTTTGGTGTCCTTTTTAGAGCCAATTACCCTGCCTGACCTGAATTCAGGTGGCAGAGGCTGAGGAGATGAGTGGATTATGGAGGTGAGTAGTGATGATCTCTTCAAGAGGTTGTCTATCCCTGTAGTCCTGCAGGGAATAAGAGAAGAATGCAGATAGCTAGGATACCAGGTCATCAAGTAGGTGTTGTGGAGGTGGCCACACTCACTATGGACATAGTGAGGGAGACATTCCACCTTGTGATGATAACAGAAAAGGCTTCTTGGAGGATGCAGTATTTGAAGTAGGTCTGGAAGTAGGTAGAGTTTTTATAGGCACCGGAGTGGACCTTACTGGTGCCATTGGTATTAATCCTGTCCAGGGGCACACAGATCTGTAGAGGAATTGGAGGGGCTTGGCGGCTCTCATAGTCCTTTTTTTCCTGCATCTTAGCATTCAGCTCTGGGGGAATGGATGCAGGGAGCTCCAGGCCTTGGGTATGCATGTATGTGTATGCGTGTGTCTTCACCACCTCTGCCCACAAGTTGTTCCTGTGAGATGCTAATTCTGCAAATACAAAGCACCAAGAAGGTTAGGCTGTGGATGTGGGGAGGGATTTCAGGCATTGGCAGCAGAGATTGTCCAGCCCATGTGGCTCTTGTTGGCGAGGCCAGCCCTGGAGCTCTGGGCTGGCAAGGCTGAGGCAGCAGAGGTGGAGATGGCCCCCACCTGGAAGCAGTCACTGCCTCCCCATGCCTCATCTCCAGAAGGTCACCATCTCCAAAGATGCTGTCTTGTGTCCTGTGGATGGAATCAGAGCTGCCTTAAAAGAAAGTGAAAGTTGCTCAGTTGTGTCTGATTCTTTGTGACCCCATGGATCAGTCCATGGAGTTCTTCAGACCAGAATACCGGATTGGGTAGCCGTTCTCTTCTCCAAGGGATCTTCCCAACCCAGGGATTGAACCCAGGTCTCCTTAAGGAAGACTGAAAATGACTTAAAATCCACTCCATCCCTCTGGGGCTGCTTGGCACACATCTCCTAGTCTGCTCTGCTTTTCTGAGTCTTTAAAATAAGTTTTCATTAATTTGAGCAGCAAAGGGAAGTAACCTGTGGCTTATAAATAATGGCAACAGCTTTATGGAAACACCTAAAAATCACCAGGGGCACATAATAAGAAAGTTCTCCATCTCCAGGTGCAAAAACATGCTGGTGATTACTTGTTGAGCAAGACCTTGTCAGCTTTTTTATTACAATACATTATTGGGTAATAGTTTTAAAATTATTTATAGAAAGAAATGGAGCTATGTAGAGAATTCCATCATTTAATATGTTGTCTGTGAATCTCATTAGCCTTTTTAGCCTAGAGTTAGGAAGAAAAATAGAGAGTTGGCTGTATTTTGAAGATGGAGCTCTATATACACTTTTTGTCTGGGGGCTTGTTGACCTTCTGTTAAGTTGCTTCTTTGTGAGTCTTTCTGTGTTACAGCTCTGGTTTCCATGGTATTTACATAAACCCAGCAACAGTTTGCTATGTAGAAGTGGTGGTAGGAGCTACGATCTCCTCATCCAAGGACTAGGAGCAGGACAGGATGCCTGCTCTGTGGGCCATATGTAGAAAATGTCTCTTCCAGGTAACTTGGAGTATGTAAGGATTGTGGGGGAGCAGCGGGGATGCCAACGCCACATGGCGTGTGTGTGGCCTCTCCCCTGTCTCCCAGTGACAGAGGCAGGTCCAGTGTTCTGTGTTTTGGAAACCCATTCTGAGAGTTCTCCCATATAGCAGCACACCAGACAGCCTGGATGTGAGCAGCACTGGGGTTCTGGCTTCATCGCTGCCCTGGCCATGTTCTCTAGTTCTTGGCAGAATCCCATTCTGGGAGTGGGTGACTGTAGAGAACACAGCTCTGTCCTTTCCATGGTCTGTGCTACACGCTGACCTACAGCTGGCTGCTTGAGCAGGCTTAGAACTCAGCTTCACATCCCAAATGCTCCTACTAAATGGAGAGCTAGCTTCCTGTATCCAGGGATGTTAGTGAAGTCAGATCAAGGTTGAAACTGGAATCCAGGGAGGGAATCATATATCAGTTATCACTGTCCAGTGTAACATATCTACTAGCCCCATGCCAGATACTAAGAGAAAGCCCTGCTGTGGAGGCAACTGGATCTGAGGTCAAATACTGGCCCTGGAATGGTATGTTTAGTCCCTCATAGCTCACAACAAGGTATACAATTGGGGGAAAATCTACTTTAAAAGGATCCATTAGAAGCAAATACAGTAGAAGGCAGAAAGAGTTAGCTTGGAGCACAGTGACTGTGGGTAAAGAAGCCTCTGTAAGCCTCAGTTTCTTTGCCTGTAGACTGGGAATAATGGTATGTACCTCCTAGGTTTCTGAAAGGGTTTACTGAGGTGGTGGAACTGAAGTGCTCAGAGCTGTGCCTGGCACCTGGGCAACTAGTGGTGGGTAAATGTGGAGGCTCATAAGGGCCCAGTGAGTGGAAGAGCCAGGTCTGAATCCAGGGAGTCTGGTTGCCGAGCTGCTGCCTTACTACTGTGACATGATGCTGCCCAGCACCTGGTGGAGCAGATGTCCTGAACTGAGTTGTGAACATTGGCTAGAATCCTGCCAGACAGAGAAGAGGGGCTTTAATCTTGGGGGGGTGACAGCACAGTGTAGGGGAGCATGACTGTGGGGGCCTTCCTAGGGACCAGCCCCATTCTTGTCTTTGCTCACCCATTTAATTTACAGACATCAACAGATACCTGTTATGTTTCAGTGCAGGCACTGGGCATAAAGGGAACAGACATGGATAAGACAGTTCCTCCCTCAGAGAGTTGGCATTTGCGGGAGGACGATGAGGACAGTGACATTATTGATGTGGAGGGTTTATCCTACAGGGTAAAAAGAGAAAATAGTTTTTCTCTGAGGGCTTACTGAATGTCAGGCATGGTTCCACATGTTTTACATGTCGTAACTCATTTAATCCTCACAATGACCTAGGAAGCAGGTGTCATTATGATGTCCAGTTTTGAGAAAAGGAACTGAAGTTCAGAGAGAGGTTTAGTAACTTGATTGATGTCATAGAGCTAATAAAGGACAGAGCTAGGATGCCAGGCTGGGCATCCTGGTCCGAGTTCTTGCTCCTAACCCTTTACTGCATGGTCTTATATGAGGCCCATCATGGAAGCTCCAAAGGTAAAAGGAAAGTTGAATTTTGATTTACTGAGAAACAGAAGGACAGTATAGGCTCATTTCATTTGCCTCACTGGTCTGCATATCCTGATTCTTTGCATTATTTGGGAAGTTGTTTAGCAGTGTTGATGACTTCATCTTAAAGATGAAGTCTGTGTGTGTCTGTCCAAACATCAGTACAGAAGCTCTTCAGCACCTGGTGCTTTAGGGTTCAGCTCGCTTGTTCTTGTAAGATGCAGAAATCCTTCAGTATAGGGGAGTGACAGTGGGCTTTTAGATTCATGGAATCTCAGTGAGGGAGTCTTTGGAAAGACTCATCTCATGAAAACTCAACGAAACACTTCTCCAAGAAAGCTTTCTGGAATCCTTAGCACATTCTGTAAAATTGTTTCTATGGCGAAAAGATGGCAGCTCTTGCAGTGGTATGTGTGTGAGTGGATACGTTTCCTCACTCCCTGGGATTTGTGGTCTGGAGGAGATCCAGAGGCGGCTCTGGGGATTTGGAGAAATGCTCCAGTTTGCTCTAATCCTTGTGATGCCTCTCTGCCATGTCTGAGCGGGCAGGATGTTTAATATGTTAATTTTCAAAAATGCATTGTCCCTGAGTTATTAATATATCTCCCTCTCCCCTTCCGCCTTCCTTGTTACTCTTATCTTTGTTGCTCTCTCTCCCTAACCCTGAAAGTCACCATCAGCTTGACCAAATCCCTTGCATTGAGCTTAGTCTGGTTCATTAGTTTTCTTCTGCTTGTAGCTGAACACTTAAGCTTGAGTCTCCTTGTGGGTGGTGTTTGGGGTACCTGTCTCCCCCTGCTCAGGCCACCCCCACATTCCCAGGCCCTGGGCGTGGAAAATACATCCTTTTGGGCAGGGTGTCTCCATTCATCACTGACTCCATAGAGACCTTCAAAGCATCTTCAGGCTAGAAAAGACTACCTTAAGCAAACCTATATTGCATACCACTTTCAAGATGTCCAGATTTGTGATTACTCACATGAACTGTTTTGTTTATGACACATTGAACTCACAGTGTAACCATTTATAATTTGCGGCCTTTGGTGACGCCCGTGGCTTTGCAGGTACAGAAGAGACAAAGGACAAAAGTCACCTGCCCAGTCTGATGCCGGGTCAATTTGTAATCTGTCCATTCCAACCTCCTCCATACATTTTACAGATGAGGAATTCAAAGTACAGAGAGGAAAATTGCTAAGATAGTCACACAGCTGGTCATAGCAAAGCAGCGTTCAGGATCTCTGTGCTCATATCCTTAGCACTGTACCATATCTTAATTAGACCCTCCTTCCTTCTGGTACTAAGGTTTTCTACCACATTCTTGAAGATCAAAAAAAAAAAAAAAAAAAAAAGGAGAATGGAGAATAAACACAGTTCAGCCTGGGGTTTACAATAGCAGTCATAGGAGATGCTCAATAAACACCATGCTGAATTCCCAGGAAATGCCGCTTGCTGTCTATGCGTGCAGCTTGGAGCAGTTGCTGGCATGATCTCACCCTCCAGGGACGGGTGTGAGGGTGGGAGGGCGGACCAAGTTGTTTCACTAGAGTAATTTCCTAGAGAGAGGGGAGCTCATGTTGTGTGTGGTCTGTCTAATGCCTCTCACATCCAATAACTTTAAAACCAGTCAAATGAATAATGTAGGGCGAAACAAATGGAGTCACTCTTTAGATATTTAAACAGGGATATTTCTGCCACGGACATGTAAATCTTTAATAGGACAAGAGATTTGGTCCTACAACAAAAAACAGTAAGTAAACAAAAATGCCAAGTTGCTGGAGTCCTGGTTCTTTTGCACTCTTTTAGGTTCAGTCATTACCAGCTGATACTACGTTCCTCAAGTAGACAAATTTGTTGAGGTCTCACTTCATAGGGACTGGTATGTTTTCAAGACTGGGTCATAAAGTAGTGTAATACATGAGCTTTAGGGGTATCTCTCTAGAAGTGTCTCTAGTAGTATCTGCTCAGGTGGTAGACAAGACAGAGACATGCAGAAAGATGAATACAGATACAGGTGAGGAAATTCGCTGGTGTTTCAGGGATTAGGACTCAGTGCTCTCATTGCCAGGGCCCAGGGTTTAATCTCTGGTCAGGGGACTGAGATCCTGTAGGCCAGGCAGTGTGATGAATGAAGAATAAGCAAATACTGATCAGGATGTGCCAATTGTAAACCTGGTTCTATGTCTACTCTGCTGTCCTGCCATTCAGGGGAGGAAGGGATGATGCTTATTATCCTTTAACAGGGGAATTTATGCTATGAAATATTTTCACCTGGGCAGAGTGTGTAGGGCTGAATCTCTACTCCTGTAGAAGGCAGTCTGGAGAAATTTTTGAATAGTTGTCAAAGATCTCCAAATGAGGTAGGAAAAAAACCGTGTGTGTATTTTATGTAGGCAGGCACAAACCCATGTATCAATGTGCTTCTAGCCTAGAGGGGCTTCCTGGGGTAAGAGTGAGGCTCCTCTAAAGTTAGTTTAAAACAAAACTGAAGTGTGTTTTATTTCCAAAAGTTAAAATTTTGAAGCACTCTTGTGGTGAGAAAGTTTTTTTCAAACTGTATTTACATAATACTTCCTTGCTGATCCTTGCAGACTAGGAATTTAATATTGGTCAGTTTCCTGTTCTGTCATGCAGACCTGTTCATATACCTTAGAAGTAAACTCCTTCATCCTCCAGTTGTTCCACCCTTTGTCTCTCCATTGACCTTGTTCTTTTACTTCTTACCTCTTTCTTTTCTGTTCCTTCTACTGAGGTGAGTAAGAAAAACCAAATATAAAATTCTTCCAAGTCTATTCAGAGTTGACATCTATCTCTTCTCTACCTAGGAAGCCATAATTTGCAACAATGGGGAAAAATCATGGCATCTGCCTTCTTGCCTCCCATATTTTATCAAATGAACTACTTTTGGGGACCAGTTCCTTCTTTTCTGGCAGAGCTTTCACATTGAGAAGGGAGAGTTAATCCTACTCTGAAGCTTTCAATTGTTGCCACCTTAATGATTTCTTTCCTTCTTATCAGGCCCAACACGGGCCTGACTAGGTTTGTCTTCCTTAATAGGTCGTTATGGTTGAGATGACCTTGCTTGGTGGACTGTGGGCATAAACACCTTGATCGTATACCTGAGACCAGGAGAAGGGTGTGTGTGTCCTTGTTGGGAGCTTGGTTCTTACCAGTTGGTTTGGAAGTTGCCTTCTGCCACCTCCTTTTCATTCATATGGTGAACTGTGAACTCCTTACTCTGATTTCCATCCATGTCTTATGTTTGGCCTTTGATGAAGGGTCCCAACATTAATGGCTATGTTTTCAACTTATATATTTTATATCACCCTGAACTGCTCACTGTAGGCATAAGTTATTGATTGAATGACTCTTTTCCCAGAATTTGGAGGAAGACTCAGAATCTTTCTCAACAGTGTTGTGAAGGTAGCCATCAATAGACCAGATTTATTGTGAGAATTGAAACCTATTTACTCTCCCTGCTTCTAGTTCAAATCCTTGTTTTCATCTTCAGCCCAGAGCTTTTGGTAGGACTTTTTCTTCCCTCTTCTTTCCATGTTATTTTCTGCATTCTGTTCTTCACCTGTTATTGGTGGTGGTAGTGGTAATGGTGGTAAGGGTGGTGATACCCAGTGTTTACTAAACTCTAACAGTATGCCAGGATGCACAGAGTACTATGCATGGATTATTTCATTCAACTTTTATAATAAATAAAAGGCATACTTACCTTCATTTTGCCAATATAAAGACAAAGGCCAGGAGAGCTTAGGTGACTTTGCCAAAGTCACAGAGTAAATTGTCATCTGAGCTTCACCTAAAAGACACTCTGCCCTTTTCTTTCTGTCTCAGTACCAACTTCCTTAGCACCTCATTACATCTTCCATAGTCACTGAATTTTATTCTTTATCATCGTGGTTAACCTAAATACTGACTGCTTTGGAAAAATTAAAATTATGGTGTCCTTAATAAAATAACTTTGGAGGGGGTGTAGATGTCTGCACTGGGAATAGTTTTTGTGTGTGAAACAAAAATTCAGCTTGTTATAGTCCATGAAGTCAATGGTTCAGTTAATAATGCCCCTAATGGCATAATTCTGCTCAGTGCCAGTTGATGGATACCTTTAAAATCAGAGACTAGAGTTAATGGCAAGACGTGGGGAAATCAGTGCTGTCAGAAATACAGCTGAGCTGGGAACTACATGGGAGAGGAGAACCCCCAGAAACCACTTGATGTTACTGGTTCCAGCCTCATAAATCTCAGTCTCCAGCCCTTCTTGTACATCCCCCATCCATCCCAGCAGCACCCCAAGCGTATCCTGTCTTTGCAGGGTATGTTGCATTTCCACTTGAGTCTCCTGTGCTCA
The DNA here is from genome assembly GCF_963930625.1 of Muntiacus reevesi. NCBI lineage: Eukaryota > Metazoa > Chordata > Mammalia > Artiodactyla > Cervidae > Muntiacus > Muntiacus reevesi. The sequence goes on from NC_089250.1 coordinate 110,763,985, forward strand.
GAGGTTTGGTGGTAGATCAGTGCAGTTATCCATATACACGGGTACCTGGAACTGCTCCTTTCTCTGTGCTTGTTCCAAAAGGGGAGGGAATATTTTTAAATACTCTTTTTTAGGATGTCTTAAGACTCCTCTAAGTACGATGTCCTTCAAAGGAATGACCTTCTATTGTACAAATTCTCCTCCTTTGCGCTTCTCCCTACCTCCTGGTATTGGAATAAGCCTCCAGAGACTCACTGTGGCCTAGGACCAAGATGTAGGCCAAGTGGAAACACACCAAAGTGATTTAATAGAAAAGGTAATTCCTATTCAAACGGGATGGTCCCTTATTCATTTCCTCGGATTATCATCAAATTTATGTCACCAGCAAAGGAGCTTTATTGAGTTTCACAGAGATATTCCTTTTGCTCTCATTGTCGTTAGTTGGCACCCTGACATTTTCATATGTGTCTCAGCTAATGCCTCAAAATTACTCCATCTACAAATGTAACAATTGAACAGATAATTTTAATAAGATTCAGCTTGACTTCAGACTGCACTCCTTCCTTTCTTTATAGAATGCAAATTGTAACCTGTTTTTAAAGCCGTGCAATGCAGTGAACTTTAATGGGATTTGACAACATCATATTAAGCACAACAACTACGCATAATGTACCGAAAAATTGGACGTGAAATTGGAAACATAGCTGAGAACAAAGTAAATTTACATGGTTTGGTAGTTTGAATGTCTGATATCATATTCTCTCATGCAAGCCCCATAAAAAAGCAAAGGATTTAACAATGGATATCAGCAGAAAGTGCTTTTAAAGTTAAAACTGATGGATGGCTTGTCAAAAAAAATAATTGCATTGGTTGGAAAGTCGGGATGCGTGCTGAGGGGGAGAGAACAGGATCTACAGAGAGGATGATGGGAAGTGACAGTGGTCTGTCAGGAAGGACTGGCTGCCCAGAGGAGTGTGAAGCCGGAGCTATAAGGTGGCATAGTAGAACAGGCTGTCAGAGCGGGAAAGTGGCTTTAATACCCTGAAAAGCAAAGGAATCCGCCTGTCAGCTTTGCTCAGCCGTGCTGAAAGAGGAAGGGAACATGGCAGAGAGTTAGAGACAGGGAACAGGGGTGGGGTGGGGACAGGGAGCCGCGCCGGGGAGCATGGGCAGACAGTGAGCTGGGGCTGGCGAGGCTGCCTCGGTGGGGCTTTGCTTTTCTACATGATTTTTTCTCCTTTTTTTTCAAGGGCCAGTGAATTAAACTGGAGGGGCTGGGGGTTTTGCTGGGCCTTTCAAAAGAATGGTGATTTAAAGAAGGCACACGCATGTCCGAATGGCCACCTGCCAGACCAGTGGAGTGGATGACTTTCTCGCAAGGATGCCTAGGCATGCCCCGGCTTATTTCTGGCTTTTCAGATCTCCAGCCTCTTCTGCTGACCTTTTCTTCCCTTCAAGTCATGCTGTCCATTTTCGTGGGCACACCACAGATAGCAAGTCACTCTGGGACTGGCTTATCTCCTGCCAAAGTACTTTGAGAGGGCTTAACACTTAAGCCATCCAACAGGATCATGATTAAAATGCAATAATCTGATGATTTTTCCATAAATATTTTTTTGCTCTGTCAGCATTAGGTTTTGAATAATTTATTATTCTTCCTTAATATACTCCTGGCAGTGAGGTTAATTTGGTCATCTTGCAGGGGCCTGGCTGGTAATGAACATTTTTATATCAGGCCTTGGAGTACTTCCTCCATAACACACATCACGTCTTTACGATTTAATTGCCCCAGTTGCTTGGGAGCGTTAGTGCCTAGGAGGGGTTAGAATATGGTAGTTTATCATATTAAAAATATTTTGTATATCTGACCTTGAAAAAACTTGTTTTTACAACTGTCTAAATTTTTAAACTGCATATAGTCCCCTATAATACCATTTTTGATGTACTATAGTAATTTGGAAGGGCAATTTCTTTCCAAAGAAATGACTTTGCCAATTGTGGAGGAAGAAGATGGTGGTGGTAGTAGAAACAGCATCAAACACTTATTTTGTGTCAGGCAACATTCTGAATGCTTATATATACATTAACCCCTTTAACTTCTATAACAACCTTATGAGGTAGGTTCTATTAATAATGTCACTTTGCATAAAATTATTAAGTTGGAAACAATATACATATATTTCTTTCAACTTAATAATTTTATTTACTTATATATATTTATTTTTATTTGTATTATATAACATATATTATATATTAATAATATTTATATTATAATATATAAATATATTTTTATTTATTTATATATTATATATATATACACCACTTTGCAGACTAGGAGTCTCAGGCCCAGAGAGGTTAAGTAACTTGGACAAGGTCACACAGCAAGTAAGTGGTAGAACTAGGATTCTCATTCTGGTAGTCTGGGAATAGAGTCCATGCTTTGCGTAAGTGTGCTACATCTGTGGGAACACTTGTAGACGCCAACTTTGATTCCTGTTTCATCTCTGTTATTGTGTGTCTGATGCATTCTGGGCAGGGTTTTATTAAAATTAGGCATCAACAATAGGCACAGCAGAGTGAGCTGTCTAGGAAACAGCAAAGCCCTAGAGTGATTTTCCCTGTGCTGTTATCAGTGTTAAAGGAAGGGCAGGGCAGGGAAAAGATCCGGCAAGCAAGGCCGTTGTGATCACAAAGGCAGACCAGCTTCCATGCCAGGAGGGAAGCACTTATCTGAATGTTTTGGTCTCCTGCTTGGAAGACAAACATAAGCCTACACACACAGCATTCAATCCTAGGTTGTAACCAGCCAATTTCCAGAAGATGGGGACCTCTCTTCCTGGTTTTCCTGGGACCTGGCTGGAGATGTGAGCTGGTCGCCCGCCCTTCTTTTTATCTCAAATTCACACAATGTAGTAGGAAACTGCTCATTAAGTGGATTAATGACTGGGGTATAGGTGGGTGTAAATGACCATTCCGGATGGTACCCACGTCCCCCAGACTGTCCAGGCGCATCTCATGGATTACAGCGCGTGCCACCATGCTTCAGTGCCCGGCCGTGTTGCTATGGACCTGCTTTCCCAGGCCTATAACTTGCTGTAAATAAGCAGAGTGGGTTTCTAGTCTGTGGGCTGTTTGCCTCCCCCAGCGGGAGACCTTGTTTCTTCTCCTGGGAATCTCTGGTCTTGTTTGTTTGTTTGTTTTTTCATTCTGTGTGATACCAAGACGGGAGGGAATCATTCTATTGTTCTACGTCAGAAGGCACGTGCCATCCTGTGACACCCAGCTTGGCATGGTGTGATTTTTAAGAAGCCTTCCCGTGTCCCCCTCCAGACCCTGGCTACAGCAGATCTAAAAGCTGCACAGTGACACTGCTCGTCACAAGTTGGATTTTCATGGACATCACTGAGATTTCGATTCTTGAATCAAAGAGCTCCAGGGTTGGAATGGATGGAACTTAATGGAACTCTTCATTGTCTGCTCTCAAGGGTCTCCATTGATGGGGAGCTCACTAGCTCGAGGGATAGCACAGACCAGTTTAGCTGAGACAAGCAGGAAGTTTGTTCTTAGATTGAGCCAGATGTATTCCTCCGCAAGTTCCTTCCGCTGGTCCTTGTTTTAACTGCCGGGACTATACACATTCCAGGTATATAGTGAGTACATCGTATCATCCAGTGTAAAACTGTGAAGGCGCAGGTTGACTTTCTTCTCCTTCAGCTGCTGGTGCTGTGTGTATTTTGGAGACCCTCATAGCGAGAGACCTTCTCTCGAAACTTTTTCCTCCTCCTCTCCCCTCCCTCCTTCTACCCTACTTTCTATGGTACACTGATCCTTGCACCAGAACTCAGTTTCTTTCATTAATTTGAGGTAGCCCTCAGTCCTCAGCCTTTTAACACTGAGTAACCTAAGTGTTAAAGGAAGGACCTCTTGACTTGCAGCCAAGGAGCAAGACTCATTCCCCACAATGAGACTGCAAGCTGGTAATGCCATTTCCATTTTACAGTTCGAGAAAGTGACGCTCAGAAAGGTCAAACTCCTTGCCCAAGGACACATAGCGTGCAAACAATGGAGTAGATTTGGACTCAGATGCAGACATCAGCACTGGCTCTTTAGAAGGCAGGGCTGGTGTCCTTCTTCTTAGTGCAGGCTCCAGGACCCAGCAGGCCTGGGTTCAAATCTTGCCCCTACCACATACTCATTGGTAACCTTAAGTGGGTTGTTTACCCTCTGTATGCCTCAGTGTTTCATCTGTGAAATAGTGATAACAGTACCTGCCTCATGAGATTACTGTGAACATTAAATGAGATTATGCATGTAAAGCACTTGACACAGCAGCTGTATGTGATAACAATTCATAAATGTAATATCATCATCACCACCGTCATCGTGTGTATTTTTTAACTTCATAGGGTGGACCAGAGCTTTGCACTGTGTTGGTTGCAGCAGAGCCTGCAGTGTGGCCTCCTACTTCTTGTGAGGTGGGTGTCAGCAAATTCATGCGTTGGGTGCAAATAGCCCGTCTTGCTGATGCTTTATAATTGAGGTTGGGTAGGGTCTGGGAAGTGTGGCAGTCACTATTTTTTTGGTGGGGGGGGTTGTTTTTTTACACTTCAAGAAGATTGCCGCAGTTATCTGGAAATCTATTGCTCTTGCAAAGGCAGGATTGCGTGATACAATTTAAAAGGCCGGCAGTTGCATTTCATCCTTTTCACAAGAAAATAACCCCTTACTCCAGTGAAGCTAAAAATAAAAATGGCAGTACATTTGGCAACCACGCTTCTTCCTTTATTACCTCAGCAGTATCTGAATAAAATGTCTTATTAAGCAAGATATAAGGGCAATGAAAGGGAGAGTAAGTCAAATTAGTTGACATCTAAAGCTTGGTGTATCATATACAGTGAGGGTAGTTACTGTTTAGTAAAATGGATTTAATGCTTAATATAAATGCTGATATTTAGATGGCTATATTTTGGCAACTCAGGGGAAAGAGTGGTAGCTTTTGAGCCTGTAGATCTAGGTTTTAGCTTTTGCCCCAGCACAAACTGCTCGTGTGGCCCTGGGTGATTCACTCCTTTCGCCTTGGATCCCACTTCCTCCATATATAAATGAAGGGTGTTGCCTGGAGCCCAGTGGCTTTGTGGCAGGATCTTAGGGTCACATGGGGGAGGGGACAATAAGAAATGGGGTTCTGGAGACCCACCCCATTCTAACTGATGCAATGTTGCCTATATCTGCATGAATGTCACTGTCCCTGGATGAGTTTTTCTTTGAGGAAAGGATTGTGACGATTTGAAAAAATGGATTTTAGAGGCAGAAGATGGGATTATTTTCTAAGGAGCCTTGTGATTCTAGCTCTCTGAATTTCTGTGATGCCCAATAAGAGTTAGCTTTGGATGCAGTCTGAGCTTGTTTAGCTCTACCACCATCCATGATCAGAGGGACCTTGGTGCACAGGGGACAGGGCAGTGCCCTAGACCATGGCACAAGGTGAGTATGACCAGGAAAGAAAAGTGGTGACAAAGCCTTTTGCACAAATATGGTTGCAGCAGGCTTGTGTGTGGGGGATGAATGCATACCTGAGCATTTTATTGTGTGGGGTGTTGGTGTGAATAAGTAAAATTTGTGCCTGAGTTGGTAGAACTTATCTGTAAATCTGCATCTCGTGTTTGTAAAGACGTGTGCCTGGCCCTGTCATGAGGTCTGTGCACTTGGTACTTTCCATGGCCTCCTCTCGTCTCTTTGGGACCTGCCAGCGCCATGGTGGCTTAGCCTTTATCTTCATGCTTGAAATGAAGAAACTGAGTCTTAGAGAAGCTGAGTAATTTCGCCAAAGTCACACAGCTAATAATTTGCAGAGTAGAGAGGTTTTATAGGGTCTTTGTTTAATGTATGCCTGGGATATGCTTCCAGCAGTTAAGTAGGTATTCTCCTTTATCTGTACTAACCTTCTGATGGCCTTCCTATTTGAAAGTGGGTTACCAATTTGGTAGCCTTCCTTTGTTCAAAGAAATGTGATCTCAAAGCCAGAGACAAGGAAAATTAAGCCTCATATCAAAAGGTCCTTTGTCTACATAACCATTCAATTTCTGTATAACAAGAAGCTTCTCCAAAGTCTTTTAGAGCACTAGGTTTTGTTTAAACTTCTGCTTTATTGCTTTTGAGTATAGTAGCTGAGGTAATGACCTACTGGGGATTTGCTCAGGCCTTACTTGTTTTTGAAGACTCCCTTCCTGAATTTCTGCTGTGATAGAGTTGGGAGCCTGTTGAAAATTAAGGCTAATCAGTAGCATGTACTATACAAAACCATTCTTATATACTACTGGAAAATAACTGAATATAATTTGCACCTTGAGATCTTGGAAAATCTCGTTACCTTTTATTCCTACCATGAAGCTCATTGAAGACTTTGTCAGTCATTCTACTTCCTTCGTAGTCTGAGAGGCTTTTATTCTGAAGAAAACATCATAGAGCTCCAAGTAGATTTATGCTCTGCTTCTGATGGTTCATAAAGTCTAAGCATAGCTAATAATAGTTCTTTCACCTGCTTTGCTCAAGACTAAGATCTTTTATAAACATGCCCACCAGAACCATCAATCACTGTTTAGATATTTAAATTTTAGTAGGTAAAATGAGAATGGATTAAGGGCAGGCTTTTGCAGTTTGGAGCTTAGGCCTTTCAGAGAGCATTCTGTGGAATTTTTTGGTGCCATATTTGGAGATGAGGGGAAACTGGAACCTTTGCACACTGCTGGTGGAAGTATAAACTGATGCAGTCACTTGAAGAAATCTGGAAATACTGGTAAAAACAAATATATGTCCTTTATGACCTAATGGTCCTACTCCTGGATTCATAGCTCAGAAAAGTTCTGCAGTAAGTGGACATTAGATGAAGGTGCCAAATTTGACCTTGCCCAGACTTATAAATAACCATTAATGTATCTAAGTTGTTTCCACAAATTGAATGGCATTTCCTGTTAAGGACCATCATTTCAGAATCTCCATTGCTCTAGGAATGTCTGTAGCCTCATGGAGACCCAGATTTCTCAGCTATCAGCTAGGGTACCATCTAAAATGATGGTAGATATCCTGGTTCCCCAACTGTAGACAGAATTGCCAAAATACTTTTGAGAATCCCAATTGTTCTTATAAGGCAAACATGTGAATGGAAGAGAAACATGTGAAACCAGAATCTGCACTATTTTCTTCCTTCAGCCTCTTCTCAAGGAAATTCACCCAAGAATGCTTGCACCTCAATGAGAGTCTTTAACAGAGAAGAACTTCAAGGCTATCTGGCGCTCTTAATATCCTTTCTCATCAGCATTACTGAGCCACCTGATTCTCCTAAGGGGGCATTCCTGTCCTTGGATCTGCCTTTGTCAGCCATGCAACTACATTCAGGGTACCGATGTTTATTAATTTAGGAGTCTGCAACCAAAATCCATTGTGCTTTATCTGGTGGTTTCTTTACCTTACCACGTTGAAACTGTGGCCACAGAAACTCTGAGACCTTAGCCACACACAGACTGCACAATTAACAACAAAACACAGGCTCATGAAGTTGATTTAGCTGTGATTGTGAGAACTGGGAGATTCTGAACCATCTCAATAACCAATCACTAGAAATTGTACCAATAATGGGCTTCTTTGGGTTATCATGTCCAAGCTTGATTATGTGTGTGCATGTAGGATGTCCCTGTGACTATACTTGCCTGTAAACCTGGAACACTAATAAATATGGATGCTCATTTGCCAAATGATTTTGAAATAAAGCATTCTGAGTTCTGCGTGACCTGAAAGATCAAACTGTACAACAGCAGATAGGAAGTCTTGGTTTCTCTTTCCAGTTGGCTGTAATAGAAAGGATGACCAGAAAACAACTCGATAGGGACCAATATGTTCTAAGCAACTAGCCTGAGGAAATCATCTGCCCAACAAAAAAACTTAAAAATTCATGTTGTTTATTCCAAAAGATAGTCATTATTTTCTCTTGCCTATACTAAATACAGTACTTTTTGTTAATTTTTTGGAAGTGACCAGAAGTTACATTTGGGTGTCTAGAATGGATTATAATTGTGAAGGATAGTATCAAGATACTTGGCACAATGTACTGAAAATGGTATTCGTGGAAGTTACTTGACCAAAATCTTTATCAAGGATCAGCATTAATTCTATGGAATTATCCAGGCATAGACTCCTTTTCAAATGACTCAAGATGCTTGCAGATACTTTACTTCTAACCCATTCTGAAATAATCACAGGTACTTTCAACACATGGCTTTCCAGACACTATCATTTCTGACAGTGGGTCTGAATTGAAGGAAGTTGTGGATGGGAACCTTATCTTAGCTGTCACCATCCCGCCTCATCACCTTCAAACAAAGTGATCAGGCTCAAAGGAGAGCCAGGCTACTGGAATGTCATAGGAGGATGCTGGAAGAGATCGGTCAATGAGATTCACCAGACTCTTCATCCCTCAACTTGTCACTCCATGTTCAACCATCTAAATCGATTCTGATGCATCACTAGTAGGGAATTTGCTCAAGACTTGCTTTGAATACTTACAACTGTACTGGAATGAGGACTTTGAGAACAAGAACATATTCCAAAAACAATGATGGCTGTGTTGTAATGTCTGCATGAAAACAAAATAAGACAATCTTTGTTAAGAGAAGTGGAGCCAGCCCATGGTTGTTTCCTGACAGTAATCGATGTCATAGAAGTTCCAGAGTGCACTATTGGCCTCTGTAAAATGCTCTAGGGCCATCATGTAGATTAAGCAATAATTTTTTTCTGGTCATGCATCTGCTAGAATAGTGCCTGGGCCCACTATTACTACATAGAAATAGCTTTACAAGTTGTATGGAGGATTGGTGAGATGAGTGGGAAGGTGTGAGGCAAGGTGAGGAGAATGTAGTGATTTTGGTATTTTGGGGTGCCTTTATATTCTTTCTGGAGACATCTTTGTAGGTTCCTGTAGGTGTACCCTGTTGTATAGGCTTTGCCTAGAGAAGTTTTTGCCTGTAAAAGGGTTATTGTAAAACACCTGCTTCTCCTTTTCCTATCCCCTCATATAGGGTTGTTATGTCCAGCTGTGCAGGTAATAGACTGCACAACTGTGAACAAAAGCCCTAAGAATAATATCAAACATAATCACATCAGGAGCATTCTCAGGGTTCCCCTTAGAGTTAATGATTGGAGGATCAAGAACCCCAGTCTTCTCTGTTAGTTCTGTGGCCTTAGGCAAGCTATAGAACGGTAGTGGACCTTAATTTCTGCATCTGTGAAGTCTAGGTTTGTGGGTCCAGGAGTGGAGAAAACTATTACTTACTGATCTAAGGAATGACATAAGGATGAGTGGCTTTATCATTAATTCATTATGGCATAAACATTCATCATTATGCTCATTAAATACCTGAGAGTACTCTTTCACCCTTAGCTGTTTCCTTTGTATGAACCCATTAGTTTTTAAGGACTCTTTTTTTTTTTTCTGGTAAAAGGAGGGAGACAGATTTTATGCAGGCACTGAAATGCCTTTATGGGAGAGAGGAAAGGCCAGGAGGGGCCTGAGTAGCCAGTAGGACCCTGGCTACCTTTGGAGGAGTCCCTTTTCTGAACTTGAACTGAAAGCTATGGGTTTCCATGGCTTCCACAGATCTGAGGGGGTGCAACCTATATACTAGGCCATTTTTTATAAGGGACTTGAGCATCTTCAGATTTTGATATCTGTAGGAGATCTTGGAATAGTGCCTCATGCTGACAGTACAGGGAAGTAGAAGGCCTGAATCTCTTCTGTTTAAATATTTTCCTTCCAACCATGCAGACACCTGGGTGGTAACAAGCACCTCGAAGCAGGCGGTGGAGGCATCAGAGGTTAGTCTGTGGCAGGTGGGGAAGGGAAACCTGCTCAACGTGCAGGGTCCCAGGACTGTTGACCAGCTCCATGGGGGCCTCCGTCAGCACCCTCTAATGGTGTTGGGATCCATCCCGTGTTCACTTGGGAATTTCCTGGCAACACATCCTGGCTTGTTTCCAGCTAGGCAGCCACCTGGAGGAGGGGCACATTCTCAGAAAGTGAGCGGCTCCCTTTCCCTTTTAGAACGCTTTTCCTTTTCGAGAGTTCTATATGACGATTGGTGCCAGCATGCTTATAAAGAGGCTTTACTGAACATGATGGGCCTGTACGCGCATTTAGTCCGTCACAGAAATTGTGCCTTATGAGTACTTTTCATGGCTCGAGGGTCTCCTGGCTTAAGAGGTGCTCTGTGTTTAGGGCTCCACACCCCGGTGCAGTGTCCCTCTCGGTTCACTCTGAGATTCTCAGAGAAGGAACTTACTTGCAGTCACTCGCACAGAAACAAAGCTGCTCATTCTTTCCTTTTCTCGCCCCTCCCCTACACCCACATCACTGTGCCCCCTCCTTTCACCCCCCAAATTCCCTCCAAGCATGGAGAGTTCTGAGGAAGGGAAGGGCAGGGGTGAAATATTTGAAACTGCCCAAGATGGATAGGAAAAACCCCATGCATAAATAAATTACAGCACAGCCCCCAGATGAACAATGATTGTGTGGTTGAAGACCTGGCTGAATAAGTGTGTCAGGCACTGATTGGAAGCGTGATAAATGCAATGACCTAACAAAGGATTGACTTCTCCTGCAGACAGGCCCCTTTTAATGGATGGAAAGGGAGGAAGCTTCATTTAGAAGGGAAAGGCTGTTTGCCGTGCAGATATGACAAAGGGGAAGTAGACAACCATTGATTTACGTTTGGGAATGACAGTTGAAAAATTCAGCAATAATCATGACAAATGAGAAGAGATGCAGTCAGAGAAAAAAAAATGCCAATACGTTAAGCTTGCAAAGAAATGCCAAGGTCACTGAGAAAGGTTCCCAAACTTCTGGTTTTGACAACCTTAATGGAAATAATAGAAAAGATGAGGGTTCGGGTTAAAAGGGATGGCTTGGCACGAAGGGCTGCAGGTGTTGGTAATGAGTGGTGAGTTTGGAGAGGGAGTGGCAGGAAGACCTCCTCACACCACTGGGAGGACGCTGTCCACAGGCTACTGAGATGCTTCCCGCTGCCGTCAATCCTGCCCTTCTCTCCAAGGTTTGGAAAATCAAGTGAGTGATTTTAATGTCCACAGTAACAGCAAAAAGGCAAAATGTGGGCTGGGTGTGCCTGTGGTGCTGTAGGGGGGACACCAAATCAGATGTTTTGTTTGACCCTAGTGTATTGCCTCCTTTAATTCAATTTTGTGAAAAAGACTGATTAAGGGTGAGAAGGTGATGAGTTTTAGGTCATCCGCCTGGTTAAGATGGGTAGGGTGTCTCCTGTTTTTTAAAATCATCTTTGTTTTGTAAGGCAGCCAGTGTACTGGGTTCTGTATTTTTTATCCCAGTAAGAAAGACACATTCTAGAAAGTTCTATCTGTGGATGAGAAAAGTTGATTTAAAAATGTGTATGCATGTGTGGGGAGGCAAGTGGTGTGGAGGAAGCCCCTGTGGACTGGGAATCATCGGGCCTGGGTGATAGTTTCCTGCTAGCTCCCTGTGTGGATGAGGAGAAACTCCCTCCCTTCTCCAGCACGCCATGTGCTCATGTTTGAAATGGGGAAATTCGGAGGGGTGGGGGTGGGGGTTCACTGTAATCCCTTTCTGGTATGATCTGAAGATTCAGTATTATAGCCAAACATGGTCTGTGTGTGAGCCTGTATGTACATTCAAGCTTCCATCTAATTTGTATGTTCATATATATGTATCTTATATTTACTCAGCCCCCCCATTTCAGTAATTTTTGTAGTAATTAGCATTGCAGAATAATCTTTATTTTGGTTTTCTCTCCTCCAAATGTTGTTTATGAACTAAACCCCCACAATTAAAAAGAAGGATTTTACTTGGATTAAATGAAATGTTATAAAATCTTCATAAGGGCCAGCAGGGGTAGGGGGAAGTCCTAACACCCTCAAAATATGTGTTTCATGGAACCAGTTACCAATATATTCTCCATGGGAATTCCTTAACTTCAGAAGCCATTTGAACCATGATTACATTTTTTGCTTAATTCACAAGATAAATATTTTTAAAAAAATTTTATTTATGTGAAATGAAGTGCCAGGACAAGCTTCAGCAAATGTGTCTTAATTTGTGAGTACTCCACTCTAAATGAGAAATTATTTAAGCTAACTAACTCCCCTTAGCTAAGCCTTGAAGAGAAGTTATCTCATGAAAAAGTATGATGCATTTGGGAGCTGTGTTGTATTACAATTCCTCTTCTTAACTGAATAGTTGTAGAGGTCTGCCCTGTCAGGGTTAACCCCAAGCCTCATGTCATCAGGGGCCTGTGGCTGTTTTCATTGGAATTGTCTGCGCATGTGAAGGTTCAAAATAAAACAGGTGCTAGGTTTAAAAACAACATTCCATCGACTCAAACATATGAACCATCAGGTTGCCAAAAGCTCTCCAACTTCCATCAGTGAAGACAGGCTATAAACTGTAGAAATGAAGGAGGGGAGGACCAGATTATAAATGAGTTGGATCTGGTATGTGAGATAATCTTGGGTCTATAACAGTTTCTTAGGATGTCATGCCTACCTGGGGCTGCAGAGTGTGTGTGTAAGGAAAGGAGCCTCTTTAGATTAAACATTTTCTAATCAGCTTTATCACTCATATCTGAATTTATCTTATTTGAGGAAAATGCCAATATATTAGCAGGCATGTATGATACACAAGGTGACCCTACCAACTTAATGACATAATACATTATCCTTAATGAAGTCAATATCTTGTCTTTTAGCTGTCTGTCTATTGGGGCGATTAATTGCAGTGTCATTAAAGTTAGCTCTCTTTTCATTTGAGCTTGACAAGTCGCATAAAACTAATGTTCTTAGTTATCAGCTACTGGAATAGGATAGAGGATGGAGGAAATTGTAGGACAAATAAGGGGGTACTGCTACAGCTAACTTGAAGGACTTTTTCCAGTGACTGTTTCCTGAGGTCTCTCCTTACCCAGGCACTCATGTTAGTTGAAATTCCAGGCAAAGCTAGAGGGCTCTTATTCAGACCAGGGTTTGCAGGTGGAGACAAGAGGAAACAGCTTAGAATTACACTTGGTTTGGGGGACTTGGAGCCGTTTAGTTACAGGACCTTGGATACTGGAAAGGTTTCTTCCCTAAATAAATTTGTCGAAGTTACCTCTTGAACTGTTGTACGGGAGAGGAGCTGATAGCCTGTGAGAGCATGCGATAAAGAACAGTTGAGAACATATTTTCATTTTGCTTTGAAGTTTTTTTAATTTAATGGGCTCTCTGGCAGAAAGGGAGGGTTGAGGGTGGGGAAAGGGATTGTGTCTCAGTCACACTTTGCAAATGGTTCTAATAAACACCAGCTGATTGTGGCCAGTGCCGGAGTGATAGCACCTGGTCCACTGCTAATTGTGAAGCCAAAGCAAGCCTTCCTCCCTGCCGTCCCCCTACCTCTGAAACTACGAGACAGGATGGCTGTAATTTACAGTGTGTTATCTTTGTCTATAGCGGCGAGATGATATGAAGTAAATCAAGGTACGAGTAATGAAAGACTGAGAATTTATTCCTTGGAGCACACTTTAAAGTGTAGTATCTGTTATAGTGGCACTGCCTGAAGACCCTGAAATGAGACTTGGATGAAGGGCAATAAAGCAGCATAGAGGCTCATGTTAATGTTGTTTGTCTGAGGTTAGTAATTGGGTTCCACTGATGAGTTGTGTGAAGACAAAGTGAGAATCCCAGCTAGTATTGTAAATCTTACATTGTTGGAACAAGAAGCAATCCTAACAAATATTGATCCTCTCCGTGCCCAGAGGCGAGGAGGGAAGCAGTGAACTGCAAAGCACTGGCTTGTTTCAATAGCACCAATTACCTTAGTGAAACCAACGCTCTGCATGAAATCCCAGGGTGGCCGCAAACCGTGAATTAGCCATGATTAGGCTTTTTAGTTGGATCCCCCCAAAATCACGCTGGCTTAGCATTCTGTCTCAATTATCCTTGTGGTTCTAAAACCATATTCCATGGAAGCAGTTCCTTCCAGTTATTAAAGGCTCTGATCAGGTATGGATGCCAGTTACAGTTATGTGACTGGCCACTGCCTTATGCACAAAGAGCCAGAGTGAGTGTGTCTGCATTTGACCCCTAGAAAGATGTGGCTTTCCACCCTGGACTTCACTGAACCAACAAGTAGTGGGGCCCATATCCCACATGTAATGGACTTTGTTGTTTGATTCTCCTAACCACTATTTGTGTTATAAATCCTAAAGATCCTTGGAGAAATGATCTCCAGGGAAGAAAAGACATTTCAAGCTCTGTGTTTTGTGGGACTGGCTTCCTGTTCTTCATTTTAATTGTGAAGGTCCTCTGAAGATCCGTGTTCATCTTATTTGAATATCAGGCTTCCTTTCTTGGACTCTACCCTGAGTTCTCATTGTGGAAACTTTGGGCCCATGGGAAGAGGTAGTTGATAAAATCTAGGAGGTTACGCTTCACTTTGTCTCTTCCCAGAAGCGAGCTCTTGTTCTGGGCATTCCTTGACACTGCCCTCTACTCTCTTACCCTGGCTGTGAGTGTGATGTAGTTACTCTCAGGGTCATTTTAAAGGCCAGATCTTGACTTTGGGTAAGGTGAGACAAGGTGATATTTGGCTTATGGGCTCCTGACAACTGTGGTTCATCAGCTTTCTTCATGTTTTCCAGCCCTGTGGCCTCCCCTGGGAGAAGAGAGGGAGCGCAGAGCATCTGGTCTCTGATATGACACTTTAACATATGTGTGTCCATACTTGCCTGGAACAGAAGAAAGGTGAAGTCAGCCCCACGAAAATCAGGCAGAGAGCCAGGGTTTGAATAAAGAGAACCATGCACCTTCTGAAACTAAAGTTGGGTCTAGGGTACCTGTCTAGGATTCCGTGGCACCATAATTAATTAGGTCATTATTTCAACCAGTGTTTATCGAGTGTATAACTTAGTGCCAAGCAATGTTCTGGATGCATAGTTGAATAAAACAGAGTTTATGTTCTAGTGGCAGGGCTGGTGGTGATGGAATGTAAACAAATGGGGCGATTTCTGATGTAAACTATAAAGAATACAAAGAGCTATGGGGATAGAAAGTGGCTTGGGTTGAAAGGGGTCTTCTTGAACTCGAGTGGTCTGTTCTTCTCACACTACACACAGACACTGGACCTGAATGTTTCCCTATGCCATCTCCACCCAGTCTTGTCTCTGTCCAGGCTCACATTATTCTGGGCAGCCCTGAGATTCCTTGGGCCCCACATGTCTAGTTTCTGCTCCTTCCCAAGGTCTAACTCAAAGAACAGCTCCTCCAGGAAGCATTCTATTTCCGTCAATTGAAAATGAGCATTGGTACTCAGAGTTCCTATGCAGCATTCCATCCCTCCTCCAACTTGATACTTGCACTTTCCATCTTATAGTAGCTTGTGTGTTCATCTTGTCTCCAGTCCTTGCTGTGGGATCCTTAAGTGCAGGAACCCGTTATGGTTGACATCTTGTCCCTGGTAGCACTCAGCAGTGTCTTGTGCATAGTAGGTGCTCCATAAATATTAATTAAATGAAAAATTATGGGGAAGAGCTAGGGAAATTTGTTGTATAGGGGTAGGAAGTGGTAGTTTTTGAAATTGTCTAGAATTTGATCTGATATATAGAAATGCCTCAGTGAAACACCGATTTACTGTTGTGTAGCTATTTTATGGAGCAGGCTTGTTATATCTGAGTGGATTGGTGATGTCTGTTTGCTTCTCCAGGCAAGAAACACATTTTGGAGGGATTATTAACTTGAAGGTTGCAATAAAACCTTTACCATTTTGAACAACTAGCTTTGGTGTCTGCTGAGGGCAAGCAAAGGCATAGAGTGGTTCCTCTGGTGAAAATGGTTTGATATTTTTTTTAAAATTGTTTTGCAAATATGAATAATCTCAGTAAATGCAGGCCAGCCACCTTATGGATTTGGTCTGAGTCCTTCACCCCTGTGTTGGTAGCTTGGACACCTCTAGCCAGCCTGTCCAGGCTGTGGGCCAGCTCCCACCCTTCTGCACGGGGAAAGGGGAGCAAGCAAGTCCATTGCCCGTTGGCCTCCTGAGACACCTCTGAGGATTAAATAACTAAGGACCGTAAAGTGCTCTGTGAAAAGAGAGTGCTCTATAAAGTGTTATTGTTGGGGCTGTTAAAAATGGAAAACGACTTTTAATTTAGAAAGAGAACACTCAGCGTAAGGAGGGGTAGCTGTAAAGCTTTTATCACCACTTGCTTTCCCGAGGCTTCTTAGCCAGTGGTGTTGGCACCATGGCTTGCTCTCCCAGGAGTCCTCTGAACCTGCTTGCAGAGTTTAGGAAAGATGCCAACATCTCACTGGCTTGATGCCTACCTGGTCTCCTGCTTGTGTCACAACCTCTTGGTCAGAGCTGTGCCTTGATGGGCCTTGGGATGCTTTTCATTGATGGGACTTTGCGGGCAAGGGTCTTTTTTCTGCGAGCTGGCTAGCTAGAATAGAGAATATTCTGGGATCAGGGCAGCTGCCGAAACCACATACCACTTGTAAAGATGGAGGCTTACAACTGTCATGCCCTATGGACAACAGCCTGCCTTCCACAGTCAGTCCTTCTGTCCATTTCTTGAGAAACAGGACTCATCTCCTCTTCCTATTCAGTGATGGTTTTCATTTTTTTATTGAATTTCACCAACTGTTCCTAGGCTTCCTGTTTGCATTCTACTTTCTCCATGTCACGATTGTGTGGTTGGGAGGTTTAAAACACATTTGTAAACCTTCACAGTCTGTAATACTTGTTCATGTCTTAATGCATTTTGTATGTATTTTTAATCCCAGTGTTTAGGATTTACTTGGGCAAGCCCTCGTTTTAACATGCAGTGCTGTGAAAGGGAAGGGGACTCTCTGGTCTTCTTTTTGTTGGCTTCTCTGACTCCTTTGACGTGTAACCTCCCCAACGACCTGCAGCCCCTTTGGGCGAGGAGCCCATAAACTCAGTATTTATCATACAAATGCAGTGATGTGTCTGTATTTTTATGACCCTGCTAAGTGGTGAGTATTCATTTGTACCACCTCACCCCAGATGCCCATCCTGAGCCTGAGCTGTTTATCATGCTCTCATCTCTTTCCCAAAGCTTGAACAAGGAGCTTGGGAGCACTATAAACATGTTCCCTTTCATTAAAGAGGAAATTATTATCATGTATTTTTGTAATGACCAACAACATTTCAAATTACTCACATTTATGGCTTACAATCAAGCTTATGCTTAACCTCTAATCTTCATGAAGCTGGTAATGATGGGCTCGTTAGTTAACCACTTACAGGAAGTTAAAGGCAGGTAGAAAGCCATGTGACCAGTAGTTAACCAAGTAGCAACTCATTTCTTAGATTATAAACACCTTACTTGGCTTACATTTAATTGGTAATGAATGAAGTAATTCCCATTGGTTTTGTGGTGCCCCATGGGGGATTTGGTCTTGGACAGCTTTTCAATGGTTCATATCATGAAGGACGCTGGTTGTTGCACCATGGATTTTGGTTCTGGGTCTTTGTTCCAGAAACTGAGTGTTTGGCGAGATTGGTTGCAACATAGTTGATGGCTAGCATTTGAAGCCTCCCAGAGAATCTCTAACTATGTGTTCTGACTGGTTTTCATCTACCTCTTGTTTGAAGTCCCATCATCCATGAGTCTGATGTAGAACTACTGTGAATCTTGTGCTTACATTCACTTTTGAGTTGACACACTCATTTGAAAGAGAGGCTCATATGAAGAAATGGTCTGGTTTGTGGTCAGCGCATCTTGCTCTGCCAGCAGGTTGGGAACACAGGTTCAAGGGATTATGGTTCCATGACAGTTTTCCTTAACTGGGGAATGTACTTAGTGGGCTCTGAATTGGATGAGTTAGCAGAAGCACTCATTAATATGTCCAGGAAAAAAAAAAAGGAATGTAAGACAGAATCATCCCGAGTCCACTCTCATTTATCTTCTTTGAAGATTATATTATAAAAGGTCATTTTAATTATTAAATTATCTCACCAGAGCTCGCCTGGTATCACTAATTTAGGTGCCAAGAACTTTATTGATGTTTTCTTATTTAATCATACCAACAACCCTATAATGAAATTATTATTTCCTGCATTTTACAGATGAGGAGACAGAAGCTTAGAGAACTTAAGTGACTTGCTCTAGGCTACACATCTAAAAGTTACAGAGCCTCACATATTTTTTCATTATAATAACCACACTATAGTGTTAAAATTTTACTTTACATAACCATGTTTTGATGAAGGAAATTGAAATAAGAAAATATAGTCTTTATATTTGATTGCATATTTTTAATTTCTTCTGCTCTTTGTTCTTTTTTATAGGACAGAAATTTCTTGTGTGTGTGCATGTGTGTGTGTGTGTTTTAAGCTTTCCATTTCTTTTTTTAAATTAATTTTAATTGGAAGATAATTGTTTTGCAATATTGTGTTGGTTTCTGCCATATATCAGAATGAATCTGTCATAGGTATACATATGTCCTCTCCCTCTTAAACCTCCCTTCCATCTCCCACCTCATCCCACCCCTCTAGGTTATTACAGAACACTGTAATTACAGAACACTGTAATAACATTGTAATTTCCACTGGCTATCTAACTTTACATATGGCAATGCATATGTTTCAGTGCTACTCTCTCAATTCACCCCACCCTCTCCTTTGCCTCTGTGTCTGTAGAACAGAAATTTCATCTGGTAATGTTTCTTTACAGCATGAAGAATTTCTTTGAACTTTTTTTTTTTTTTATTACTTAGGTCCCTGGCAACAAGTTCTCTTTCTTATCTAAAGTTATCTTTACATTGCTTTCATTTTTAAAGAATATTTTCACTGAATATGGAATTTTTTATTGTTTTAACAGTTTACAGAGGTCATTCCATTGTCTCTGGCCTCCATTGCTTCTTATGGGAAGTCAGTTGTCACTTTTAACCATGGTTTTCCTGTATGTATATAATGTATCATTTTTCTCTCTCTGTTTTCGAGATCTGTTTCTCAATCTTTGATTTTCAGAAGTTTGACAGTGATGTTTGGAGGTATATTTCACTCCCCCAAACTTCTAACCTCATAGATGTTTCTAATTTTCTTGTATCTGTACAAATCTCTTTTTAATGTTTATTTTTACTGAATTTGGGGATATTTTTGATCATTGATCTCATATTTTTTCCTGCCCTATCCTGTTTTTTTTTTTTCTCCCACTGAGACTCTAGTTACCTGTATGTTAGACCATTTAAATGGTCTCTTGGGCCACAGAGTCTCTATTGTTTTGTATAATATTTTTTCCCCTCTTTTTCTGATTAGATAATCTCTATTGATCTACTCAAGATCACTGACCTTTTTTTCCCCCAGTATCCATTCTCCTGTTAAGGTCATCTAGTTTTATTTATTTATTTTTTTCCATTTAAAATATTTTCATTTTAACTTCCGTTTAGTTTTTTTGTAAAAAAATTATTTGTTATGAGAGTCCCTTTTAATTCATCTACTCATTAATATAATTATATTTTCCCTTTACACCTTGGTTATGTTTATTATAGCTACTATAAAGTACTTTTGTATCAATTCCACAATCTGGGTCATCTCAGCATTAGTGTCTATTGACTTTACCTTGACCATGGGTCCTATTTATTTTTCTTAGACTGTCTAGTAATTGATTTTTATATCCTGGACATTGTGGATAATACATCATATATACTGATAGACTAGTTTCTGTTATTTAAAAAAAAGTGTGTGTGTAATACATATGCATGTATCTATATTTATAGCTATATACAGTTGATTTTTTTTTTTCTAGCAGGCAGGTAACTTAACTAGACTAAAATTACAAATTGTGTCACCTCTATGATAAGCAGCAACTGAGGTCTCTGTTCAGTTCTTTCAGACTACCAGTTAATTTTCACTTAGCTTCTTGTAATCTTCCCAGTAAATATGCAGTTCAGGGTCACTCAGGGATTTTTGCTTTTTGTTGGTTTTGAAACTTCACCCTTTGTTGTTCTTTACTTTCTGGGACCTCTCCCTTTACTTTCCACTGTTCTGTCAGTAGCAGCATCCCTCCGAGGACTGATCCAGCCAATAGGATTGTGACTTTCTGCTTGTATATTAGCTACTCTGCCATATAGACTTTTGTTCAGAGATGATGTCCATTCATTTTCTGCCTGATTTTGATTGCTTTCCAATGCCCTCACATAGTAGCTGTAAAAAATATTTTCTCCAAAATTCATCAATATTATTTATGAGAGAGTCCAATGTAAGCTATTTCACCATTCCTGGAAGCTGAACTGCAGATCTGTCTTTAAGAGAAGCCAGAAGTAAGGATTTTTATATGAAACCTCTTGATTATTCATTGTAGGCCACTACCTTGCAATTTAAATATCTTGTATGAACCAAAAAATCCTAATGATGCCTATGGGTCAAATATGGCTTATTGGCCCATAATTTACAAATTTTTAACTAGAGTTAATGTTTCTGATTCTAAATAAAGTGCTTTCTCTCTTGGGCCAAGTTAATGTCCCTTTCTCTACCTGCTAGAAGAGATGCTGTGGCACTGGGTAGAGTTTATATGGGAGACATCAGGGAGGAAGACTTGCAGAATATGGAGACGACGTAAAGCCAGCTGAAGAAAGGGGCACCGTGGCAGGTGACTGCTAGGCTGCTTTCTCCTCTTCCACTTGGCCCACTATGTGGTGTTGGTACAGAGAGGACAGGCAGACTAACAGGCTGAATCCAGTTCTCCTCAAATCTTGCTTACGTTTAAGATTGCCAGTTCATCATTGGACCCATGTGAGCTGTTTGATGTTCTAATCCAAAGCACTGTCACACCAGAGAACTTTTCCCTGAACTCTCTCCTGTCACAAATGTCACTGCATCCAGACAGACGTGGAGCATGTGGCTGCACCTGGGGCCTTGGGATACTTCCCTCAGAAATGGCAGATTTAGGACCAGACAAGGAATTGGTACTTCAGTCATAAATTCTGAGAAGGATAATGCCAGTTTCATTTGGCTGCTGGCATTTGATTTGTGAGTGTGCTAAAGGTCTCTGAACCTCTTAGAGGAGTCTGATGAGAATAATATAGTTCAGACTGCCCATTCCCTTTTTTTGTTGAGCTTTGCGTACTCAACAAGTAGGCAGGTAGAAGCATTAAATATTTGGGCTTCCAAGTCTGGCCCTTTCCAATTTTATAACTTTTATAATTTTGTCTGGAAATGCTAATTTCTTTTTCTTGGACTCTTTTCTGAGGGATTCCTCCTGCCCACGGCACGCTTCTCATCCCCTTATGGTGTCACTCTCAAGACAGCATCTGATGTCAGGCACAGAGTACAGCATGGTAACATTTCAGAACTAGAAAAACTTTTTAGGACTTGTGGTTCAACACCTCATGTCACAGAGGAGAAAACAGGTGGAGAGGAGAAGGCAGGTTACCTGAAGCCATAAAGCTGTTTGGGGCAGAGACATGGCAAGAACTCTGTTTTCTAGGCCCTTCCTACCCTTGTCTTGGAGAAGGAAATGGCAACCCACTCCAGTATTCTTGCCTGGAGAATCCCGTGGACAGAGGAGCCTGGTGGGCTGCTGTCCATGGGGTCACACAGAGTCGGACACGATTGAAGCGACTTAGCATGCATGCATGCATTGGAGAAGGAAATGACAACCCAGTCCAGTATTCTTGCCTGGAGAATCCCAGGGACAGAGGAGCCTGGTGGGCAGCCATTGATGGGGTTGCACAGAGTCGGATACGACTGACGCAACTTAGCAGCAGCAGCCTCCCCTTGTCTCACCTCTCCTCATCTCCCTGCAGCATTTTAACTTTGACATGAAATTAAGGCATAACATTTTTTCTTGGGTAAAAATCCTCTCTACCTGAGGTGGATGATTTGCCCGAACTTCTGTCCTTAATTCTTGTGTTGTACTAGTTTGAGCAGCATGGAAATTGTCAATATTTGACCAGTTTTGACCTACAAAATGGCAGTTTTATATGGTTCAAGCTAGTACTTAGGATTTGACATACAGCCCAGGCCACCTAGGCTTTTGCTTTGGGTGAATGTTGATTTGGAGGTTGGCAGGTAACTGCCACACAGTGCTGATAGACTGAGACCACAGGTCCTAGGACTGTGTGGGCTTCTGAGCTTGTCCTCTTCCCCATGTCAGATAGCAAGCATTCCTCTAGGGAGTCACCCAAACAGTGATGCTCCAGATGGGGCTGGGGGCCACAGTAAGAGGAAGTGGGTCGCCATCACTGGCTGCTGCTCTGGCGCAGTAGAAAGTCGAGTGGCCCTCAATGTTCGTGAGCCTGACTCCGAGTCTTGGATTCACTCCTTTTTTAGCTGGTGACCTTGGACTTAAGTTCTTTGGTTTTTAAGTTTCTCATCTTAAAATAGGAGTGAAAAGACTTCTTTCACAGTTTATGAAAATTAAGTGATATACTATGCAATAGTTATTGACCAGTGCTTGTCATGTACTGGGGGCTCAATAAACAGCTATTTTGAAAAACATACACACATTTCATGATACCAAACTGCTAAGCCAGTCATGTTAGCTTTAATCCTGAAGAGCTCCTTGTGCCAATTAATAGGTCTCCCCCTTTTCTGTCCATATATTTTCAACCATATAGCTGGACATTCAGTGTTCTTCACAGATAATTGGATTCTATAGATACAGTTTATCCTCCTAGGTTCATTCTGTTTTCACCAAGGGTGTGTTAGTTGCTCAGTTGTGTCTGACTCTTTACAACCCCGTGGTCTGTACCTTGTCAGGCTCCTCTGTCCACAGAATTCTCTAGGCAAGAATACTGGAGTGGGTTGCCATGCCCTTCTCTAGGGGATCTTCTCACCCAGGTATCAAACCTGTGTCTCTGATGTCTCTTGCATTGGCAGGCAAGTTCTTTACCATTAGTGATATCTTTTGGGACCCCCACTTACTTGTGAATAAAACTCCTTTGCAGACACTCACATACCTGATGTGTACACTAGTGGAGACTTTCCTGGTGCTGTTTGCATAATGTTATGCATTCCAGCCCCACATTTAGTGCTTGGTGATTGTGAGGATTAAAGATGACTTCTCTTACATCATAGACTGCATGTTAGAGTCTGACACCAACATTCTATGTCTTTTGCAGGGAAATGCTGCTTCTATCCTTAGATTATCGGGGAATTCCAGTCAGGTTCCAACTTCCCTGTGATAATACAATATTTTGTTTCCCAAGCAGGTTAGGAACTGATATCCCCATTATGTAGCATATCATGAAATGAATGCTATTGTTAAGTATAAGGACAGAACATATTAGTGGTATCTTTTATTACACAGTTCATTATGAAAGAACAGCTATTGCTAGAGTAGTCCCCATTTGATAGGTAGCCTGACATTGTTCTTGTGCTGTTAGCTCTGATTAAGGCTGGGATAATGCACTGTTCCTGCCTGTTACGTCCATCAGGAAACAAGGCAGACCAAGGTAAAATAGATGAGCGTATGTTGGCAACAGATTAAAAAGACTGGTATAAAGTCCATTAATAATTCTCATATTTAGGATTTGCTTTCTACTGTACCTACTGAATCTGCAACATTTAATCTCTTCTCTGCAAGACCAACTAAGAGAACCTTTTTCCCCTTCTGAGTGATAGGCCTGGCTTTTCTGAGACAGAGCATTTGTCTGTCAGGGCCCACGGCTGCTCTGGTGATTTACTTGCCGTCAGATGATGCTGGTGTCCGGTTGGTGATAGAGCCTTGCTGGATATGGGGAAATTTGTTACCTTTAGCTTTGACAGGAGGATAATTGCTGATGGTTAACAGAACTGAGCCAAATCCATTGGTTTCTCAGTAACACAAGCATAGGACTGGCTTTGAGAACCCTGTTTACCCCTGCATAAATGTCAGTTTCATTTTTTCGTTTTTGTTTTTATTTTTTGTAAAATATGTATGTGTGTGTATCTTGATGGGATTGTACTAGCTTCTTCTTTTTTAGATGCTAGCAATATATTAGCATGAGGGTTGAGGTAACATGTGTTCACTCTATAAAGAATAGATATTACAGGAGATTTGAGAGAGAGCAGGGGAGAAAATGTGGTGTGTGTGTGTGTGTGTGTAGGAGGGGTTTGGTGTCCTGGAACACCAGAGGCAGCCAGCCACTTGCAGAAGAGGCTTATCATCAGTGGAACATTGTTTTGTTAGGCACCTCTCCTGAGAATATGTGAATCTGGGCCTCCGTCATGTAGCTTGTCAATTTTTCTTCACACTGTGCAATCAAGTGATTGGTTCGACAATGCTTTATAATGTCTGAGCCTCAAGGGCTTCTCAGTAAAAGTCTTAAAAGAATAGGAACAAGCTTGGAGCACCCCAGGGAACAGAAATGTGCTTCACAGAGCAGCGGGCAGGTTTTGGACTTCAGAGGATGATGGACACACACAGCTCCCCTGTAAGACAGGGGAGGGTTCAGGCCATGGGGTATAATTTGAGAAGTCTCTGAAAGGAATATGGAGGATGGAATAGAGCGATCCTCTAGTCCTTCCTCTGTCATCCTCTGGCCATTATATTGACAGGCCAGGTCCTTGAGCAGCCCTGGTGTTGTTACTCTCCCTTTTGGAGACCTGGATTAGGAAGCTGAGATATTCTGCACCAGTGACTTGGTAGGCTTTGAAGATGTCAGTATTCACCGACAGGGAAGCTTGCTTTCTGGGAACTGAGTCTTCTAACTTGTAGTTGCATGTTGAGAGTACCACCAGTTCACCTCCTTTTTCGTCTGCATTTTGGGCAGTTTCTAACCTGCCCCAAGATTTTAAATGGGAGCAAGAAGTGTGGGCACTATCAAGTCATGTATTGGTGTTACAACTTTTTCTTGGCAACAGTAATATTCTTCCTGAAAGCTTAGAGGACTCTAGGTCCTTCAGTTTTTCAGGAAAGGGTCTCCTGAATCATCATGGTATGTGGAGATGGGAATGTAGAAGAGCCTTTATCAAGATGCTGAAATTTCTGAGAGAAACCAGATGTTGCCCACCTTGTTCAACCACGTGGCCACGTGTATGGATGACTGTAACCTTTGGAGGGTGGGTATATCACTCATCCCCATTCCTCACATCTATCGAGTCACCAAGCACTCATTGTCCTTTGCCAATAGAATGGTCACATCCCTCCCCTTCTTTCTCTCTCTGTAGCCACTGTCCTCGTCAAATCTTGGCTTTTGTAATGGCACCTTAGGTAGTTTATGCTTTCAGCTTTCCTTCCCTTGAACATATCCTACTCACTGATGCTATACTTACCTTTCTAAGACATTGATGAGACCATGGCACTCGGATAAAATGTACTCTTTTTACCACTCCCTACCTGTTTGGACTGGCCCCCTCTTTTCTTCCAGACTGCACACTGCTTGAGGGATAAGTCAATATCCTAGTCTCCTGAAATGTTTATTCCTCTCACCCCTGCCTATTATGTTGCCTTGTCATTCAAAGATCCACATTAGTGCCCTCACCCCCTGAGAAGTACTTCCTGTTTACCCTGATTATAATGAAGTCCTCTTTGGGAACCATTTGCTGTATTAGGGCTACGATTGCTGTTCACTGTGTACTCACTCAAGCTCTGTTGCTTCTGGCTCATAGCCCCTGGAAGGCCAGGGCCAGGTCTTTCCTCTTCTCTGCCGCCTGGGACTATCCTTTGCACAGTGATCATTCAATCACATGTAGTGTAAGTGAATGAAGTTAGAGTTTGATAGACTGACTGAGTTGTTTATTGCTAATGACTGGTAAGTGACTTAATTCTTAAGTTAGTTTTAACTGAGAGCTCCCTGTACATATGTCTGTGTTTTCTCCAAAAATATGGGAAAATACACGTAGATCATGACTTCATGATTCCATGGCCCAGACAGACCTCCAGCATCTGGTCTATGCATTCTCTGATATTGTTGTGAATTTGACTCAGAAAGTTGGTCCTGGTAGCTGCTACTTAACTGTTTCAATCAGATTCAGAAGCCAAATTCCTGCCATCCACAGTTCCATTATGGTGAGAGGTTCTGAGAGGGCTAACATTGTCCTTTCCCAAGGATCCTTACAGTTCACAAAGGAGATTAAGTCAATATTTGTCAAGTACTTAGTATGTGAATCATTTAGAAAAAAATACAGGACACTAAAGGATTCAAGACACTAAAGATCTTCATGACCTAGATAACCACAATGGTGTGATCCCTCACCTAGAGCCAGACATCCTGGAATGTGAAGTCTAGTGGGCCTTAGGAAGCATCACTACGAACAAAGCTGGTGGAGGTGATGGAATTCCAGTTGAGCTATTTCAAATCCTGAAAGATGATGCTGTGAAAGTGCTGCACTCGATATGCCAGCACATTTGGAAAACTCAGCAGTGGCCACAGGACTGGAAAAGTTCAGTTTTCATTCCAGTCCCAAAGAAAGGCAATGCCAAAGAATGCTCAAACTACCACACAATTGCACTCATCTCACATGCTAGTAAAGTAATGCTCAAAATTCTCCAAGCCAGGCTTCAACAATATGTGAACCATGAACTTCCAGATGTCCAAGCTGGATTTAGAAAAGGCAGAGGAATCAGAGATCAAATTGCCAACAGCCGTTGGATCTTCAAAAAAGCAAGAGAGTTCCCCCAAAAATCTATTTCTGCTTTATTGACTATGCCAAGCCTTTGACTGTGTGGATCACAGCAAACTGTAGAAAATTCTTCGAGAGATGGGAATACCAGACCAGCTGACCTGCCTCCTGAGAAATCTGTATGCAGGTCAAGAAGTAACAGTTAGAACTGGACATGGAACAACAGATTGGTTCCAAATCAGGAAAGGAGTATTTCAAGGCTGTATATTGTCACCCTGCTTCTTTCACTCATGAGAAACGCTGGGCTGGATGAAGCATAAACTGGAATCAAGATTGCCGGGAGAAATATCAGCAACCTGAGAAATGCAGATGACACCACCCTTATGGCAGAAAGTGAAGAAGCACTTTAGAGTCTCTTGATGAAAGTGAAAGAGGAGAGTGAAAAAGCTGGTTTAAAACTCACATTCAAAAAATGAAGACCATGGCATCTGGTTCCATCACTCATGGCAAATAGATGGGGAAACAATGGAAACAGTGACAGACTTTATTTTCTTGGGCTCCAAAATCACTGCAGATGGTGACTGCAGCCATGAAATTAAAAGACGCTTGCTCCTTGGAAGAAGAGTTATGACCAACCTAGATGCATATTAAAAAGCAGAGACATTACTTTACCAACAACAGTCTATCTAGTCAAAGTTATGGTTTTTCCAATGTATGGATGTGAGAGTTGGACTATAAAGTTAGCTGAGTGCCAAAGAATGATGCTTTGAACTGTGATGTTGGAGAAGACTCTTGAGAGTCCCTTGGACTGCAAGGAGATCCAACCAGTCCATCCTAAAGGAAATCAGTCCTGAATATTCATTGGAAGGACTGATGCTGAAGCTGAAACTCCAATACTTTGGCCACCTGATGTGAAGAACTGACTCATTTGAAAAGACTGTGAGCTGGGAAAGATTGAAGGTGGGAGGAGAAGGGGCCAACAAAGAATGAGATGGTTGGATGGCATCACTGACTCAATGGAGATGAGTTTGAGCAAGCTCCAGGAGTTGGTGATGGACAATGAAGCCTGGCGTGCTGTGGTTCTTGGGGTCACAAAGAGTCGGACACGACTGAGTGACTGATCTGAACTGAAAGGATTCAGAACTAAATGGCTGTGTGTGTGTGTGTGTGTGTGTGTGTGTGTGTGTCTGTGTGTGTGTCTGTGTGTTGGGAGGTAATGACAGAAAGTTATAAGGGGAGCTTAGAAAGTGAGAGCACATGCAGGGCTAATGCAGAGAAAGCTTCCTGGAGGAGGTGAGTCTAAGGCTCCTTTGAGAGGACAGCTGTGGCAGGAGGAGGAACAACCTAGGCAACTACTCAAAGAAGGCAAACTGGGAGAAAGGGGAGATATATATTCTTTCTCATGGTCAGGCAACCTCTAGTGATGAAGAGGCCAGAAGTCACGAGGCCTTGGGACTCTGCCCACATTCTCCTTGACTTGAAAGCTGGTGCTTATCACCAAAGAATCCTTTTTAAATTCTTTACTGTGAGTGAACATTCATAAAATCATCATTCTTGAAATCTGCCTTTAACCCCCAGATCATCTTTTTCCATTTATACTCTCTGGACAGTGAAAAACGGGAAGATTTCTGTGTGTTTGTTCTTCTCTCCGTGGGTAGCCTCTCTTCCCGCATGATAAATACACATTTGAAAATATTGATTTGCTGCTACCCCTTTGAAAAGCTTAAGAAGGCTGACCTCTGCCTCGGTGCTCTCAGACTTGAATTTTTCAGAGTGACCAATCGACCCTGCAAAAGGCTGAGAAACGTTACCTGTGGTCCTGGAGGGCCTTTCCGGGGTACTGAGGACGTGTTGGTGGCAGTTTGGCAAATGCCTAAAAGGAAGACCTCTTAATAAAATGCTGTGTGTCCCTGGCTCAAATCTAATGACTTTTCAATAGCTCGTGGGAATAGGGGAATCTCCATTGTAGAACCTGTGAGAGTCATCCCAAGGGAAGTGTCGTTTTCCAGACTCTCCGAAACCCTGGGGTCTCCACGCCCCGCAGGCATGACACTGTGTCAGACCTTAAAGTTGGCTTCTTCTCTGCCTCCTGCCCCCCCACCCTGCCAATTGCTCTCATTTTATTTTCTTTCCTTGGTTTTACCACTGTGTGACCTCGTGTTGTATTTTTTCTGAATGACAATGAAAGTAATTGAAAATATTGATTGGCAGTACAGTTAAGTTGTCAACACAACCATTTAATTTGTCAGGAGGACTTGTTAAATTGTCAAAAATCATATAAAAAAACTCCTTCAGTCACTGATGATATACATTAGAGATGTTCATGAATCAAATGGGCCATTTTGGAGATAAGTGTTGAAGAAGAATTCTAAAATGGTTTTCTTCAGCTCTGTGTTCCCCTTCTTTCTCTCTCTCCTATCTTTTGCTCTATCTCTCTGATCACATGTGACGAAGAATATTGGAAGGATTTGGGGAAGATTAGGTGTGAGGAAGACCTGGTGAGTGGGGGCCTAACTAAGTGTATTGGATGGTGGAAGATCATTTTATATCAATTCTATTAGGATAATCTGAGGCAGGTACCCCAACAAATGGCTTGGAAGGTTTCTTTCCTCCCTTATATGTAGGATGTAAAATGTGAATCTTGGGAAATTTTTTTTTTAAAGAAAATTGTTTTTTAGGAGTTCTGGACCCTTGGCTCCCCCAGCCCTGTGTGAGGGTGGGTGGGCAACATCCAGCTTCCTGTTCAGATGTTTGAACCACTATTGGATGCTTCCTGCCTTTTACTGTTGTTAATTTAGTTCCTGAAAAGCTTATGTTCCCAAGTGGAATTGGAATTAGTTTTATTTAGATTAATATAAGACTTATGCTCTCTACTACCCACTGAGCAGAGAGTCAAAATGAGGAACCTGAATATGAGTAACCAAGAATAACCTGGTCAAAACGAGTCAGGTTATTCTTGGTATTGTTGGTTTTTAGCTCTACTTAATAATATCATAGTG
Source organism: Muntiacus reevesi (assembly GCF_963930625.1). Lineage (NCBI taxonomy): Eukaryota > Metazoa > Chordata > Mammalia > Artiodactyla > Cervidae > Muntiacus > Muntiacus reevesi. The sequence continues at coordinate 110,793,544 of NC_089250.1, forward strand.
TCTCAGGTCTCAGAAATCCAACTTGATCTAGCTGAAGATAATAAAGGATTTTACTGGAAAGCTATTTGGGTCACTCCCATAGTTCACAGGAGGGCTAGTGTGGCACACAGGTTTCTAAAACTGGCCCCCAAAGATTCCTTGCTCTCTAGTCATGAGAATTGTGAATGTGATCTCACTGCCATGATTGTGTTAAGGTATAATGCACAGTAGACTCTGAAAACAGGAGATTATTCAGATGCGCCTAATCTAAACACATGATTCTTAAAAGCACAGAACCCTTCTTAGCTAGTGGAAAAAGAGGACCTCATCAATATTTCAAACAAGAAAGGAATTTGATGTGCTATAGTTGGCTTGATGATGGAGGCTCACGTGAGAAGGTACCTGGATAGACCCTAGAAGCAGAAAGAGAGTCCCAGCAGGAAGCCAGGAAGGAACCAGGGACATCAGGTCTATAGCTTTAAGAATCTGGGTTTTCCTGGTAAACCTGAATGAACTTAGAAGATGAATTTTTTTTTCCCCTTAGAGCCACTGGATAGCAATCCAGCTGACCAACACTTTAATCTTGGCTTTGTGAGACCCTAAATGTAGAACCCAGCTGAGGGTTGAGTGAATGCAGTCCTGGGATTATAATTATGCATCCACTTCTGTGGCCAGAAGCCAAGGTATATCCCATGATAGGCAATGATAAAAATCTATGTCTAAATTAGTCTAAAAGAACTATTTTAATAAGTATGAAATAATTCAAAGAGATTGGAAAGTGTAGTGTTTCAGTTTAATAGCTTTGTTTTTCTCAGTAGTGCATAAAATTGTGGAATATTAAAATCGATGGCATATTAGATTCAGCTAATTTTAAATAAGACATTTTTTGTGCATTACACATTAGTTATCTTACAATGTGGGGATATTTTACTTGAGGAAGTGGAGATCAGAGTTTTGGCATTGTGATTGGCTAGGGAAATAAGTGTCTTTTAAAATTCAAAGTTGTTAAGGTGCCTCTAGATTAGAATCCAGGAGATTGGGTCATGGAGCCTGACCTGGATTAAAATCATGCTTGTTCTGTGCCTTAGCCTGTCCACTCCACAAATGACTCCTGCTGTTCTCTGCCACCTCACATGCCCCTGGGCTCTCAGTTGGAATTTGTGATCATACAGGAGTGGGTTGAGATGTGAGGATTAGGACCAAAAATGGTTGGAGTAGGTGCCCTTGGTATTTGTAGTGTGGCCCAACTTGGAATTCCACTTGAGCAAAAAGAACATACAAGACCACATATTTGTAGCATTTTTACCATTAAGTAGCTGTGAGACCTAGGTGTCAGCATTCATTTGTCTTGGGGTTCTCTGTTTCTACATTTTGTTATAATGGGAGCACCAAATGAGCATATCACTTCAAATGCTGATGACAGCATGAGCATTTTGTTTCCACAAAATTTGCTCACTGCCTCCCTGTTTGCATGGCTTTAGTTTCCCATTTGTCTGTAAGTTGGCTCTGATTTTTTGAGTGCCCGTGGCTTGCTGAACTCTGTATAGGAGAGAAGGTAAGATGTGGTTCTGATCCTCAGGGAGCTTACATTTTCATTCCAGGGAGAGGACAGAGATCTGAAATAGGACTAGTTCAAAGCATGGTAAGTAGCTAGCAGAATGAACACTGTGGACCATTAGAAACTACAACATTCCGGAGTGGAGTTTGTTTTGTTTAACAAGGAACAGCTGGAGGGTAAGGGGTAAATGGTCTGTAAACGTAAATAAATCAGGAATTCTTATTGTGTTTGCTGGTGGGGATCTCAGAATTCCCTCTTGTTTGTCCTCATTCTGGGCATTTAATGAGCTGATGTTAGGTGCGAAACATGTAAGGACCTTGAAGGCAGCTCTTTTCCTCTCTGGGCTTCATTCAGAGGCTTCTGAAGGTCATGGTGGAAATTGTGGGTATCTGAGTTCCCTCTCTTTCTTCACACAGGTCTCAACTCAGCCATCAAGGCCTGGGTCACTGTCTTAGCCAGTTTAGGGTCATCTGGTACCCCTGGTCTTTCTGCTCCCTGAGCCTGGGAGGACCCAGGCTCCCCCTTTCTGGTTGCTCTGCCATTCTTTCACTCGTCCTTGTCTTCATGGCCAAAGCTGACTCACCAGCAACATGGACATGCTCCACTCCAGGGGAGGAAGGGGGGCAGCATGAACATGGCCAGCTTCCTCTTACAGGACGTGACGTCGCCTTTGCATGCCCCGCTTGACTGATGGGCTCTTGGTGTGATCTTAGTCACAGCAGCGCTGAGCTTGAAGGGTCTCTGGGAGATGTAGTCTCCAGCTGGACTGCTGTGTATCCTGCTGCAATTCATGGGGCATGGGGAAAGGAGGGGAAGTGTGTTGGGAAAGTTAGCTTTTTTGGCTTCCCTTTCACTCAGCAGTGAGCTCTTTGTAGCCAGCATTTATACTTTTAACCTCTGTGACCCCAATGTTTATACTAGAACTTAGTACATAATAGATGCTTAAAAAATGTTTGCTAAAGGAAAGGGCACATCAGTGAGTGAGTGAAGAAAGGGATCAGGGACAGAACCCACAATCTGGGGGTCTTCTTTCTTTTGTGCCCCCAGGCCATGTTCTTTGTATCTGAGCACTTTCAGCTGACCCATGAGTGGGCATTGCTGAGTTCAGTCTGTGAGAGGACGCTTGGCTTACACCCGCCACGCAGTCTTTGAACCCAGGACTGGGGGAGATGGAAGAATATTTCATTAATCCTTGCACCATTTAGCCTCCTTATCGAATGGCCCAGACCTCTTCTTTGTTACGGACAACAATGAAGGGTGCCTTTAAGAAATCTCCAGTGAGTCCCGAGGCATTGCAGATTAGGTCAGTAGCACTGCTGCTAGGTTGAGCATGATGGATGAGCAGGAGAATGAGTTTCTGCTGCACGGTATTGTGAAATCTTTTCATTGTCACCAACGGGCCTATGAGGAACTGATGAATGAGGGAGCAAGTGTCAGGAACGCCCTTCCTTGCCCCAGTACAGTTTTAATATCTCCCTGAGCTACAGGATGAGTATTGATAAAAGTAAAGTTTAAAAATAGCCACGGAGTGATGGGTAGCCATGATTTAAGAAGAACAGCAGTGGGGTTAGAGAGGGTTCATTTTCCTGAAAGCACATGAGAGGAAAGAGAGCAAGAAGGAGAGAGAGGAGGAGGAGGAGAGAAGTGGCAGAGCCGGCATGCGAGGGGAAAGAGCAGGAGGCTTTTATAAGAAGCTAATGTGATGAGGATGACGAGGGCTTTGATGGATGAGTTAGATCCATCTGGTCGCAGTATATGTAATAAATAGCTGTGCTCGGGTTTGACCTCTCCCACTTACCAGACACATCTTTCTCTTTTGGGATATCCAGGAGGGAGCTTCCATTAGAGGAAAGAACCCGTCATGAGCCAGAGCCGGGGATGTTTATGGGCTTGTGCAGAGGGCAAAAAGGAGATGGGATCCGAGTTACAGGTTTATAAACTGAAAACTGGAGCCTGCGTGCCTTGCCTAAGATGGTGCTGGCGCCGGAAACGCATTTTCAGGGCTGCTGATGAGAGGAGAGCGTGGGAAGGAAGAGGGCAGGGGGTGGGCAGCCGTCCACAGGGCCATGTGAGGGACAGCTTGGTTCCCCGCTCACGGCAGAGCCTGGCTCCCTTGTCACAGCTTTGCTTTGCTGTGAGCAAGAGTTTAATGAAGCTAGAATTGCTTGAGTCTGTAACTAGGTGTGCAGCTCTTAACTGGGATGCTTTGGGAGTGAGGGATTCTGGTCAATTCAATTTTCCGGTTACCTTGTTGGAAACATTATAAAATGTGTTTGTTCATATTCCTACCTTAGGAAATTCATAAGAGTGAGCTTATCATCACAGGCCGTTGTGTTGGTTTTGGCTTATCATTTTACACATCAGTGACTGTCGTCTTCCCCTGGAGACAGAAAATGTGTCCTAGGCCCAGAACACCCCTAGGGAATTCAAGTTAAAAAGACTAGCCTGATTTGTCCAATACATGGAGAGTTTGTTTTTTTTTAAAGTGGATAGTTGAAGTTTTTTGAAACAAAACTTCATGCTCAAGAGACAAATAGGAGGGAGGTGATACTTGCCATGGGTTATAGGGCTGGGAGCACATTTGGGAAGAGAACAGGTCTGTTTTCAGGGCTCAGTGGAAAATCTGAGAACGTCAGCAATTTGTTTGCTTCCTTGTGATCAAAAGGGTCTTCAAGAAAACCCAGTTAGAAGGTCCACCCTACCCCATGGGTGGACCACGGGGAGCAGGTCCCTGCCATGACAGACCCCCTGCAATGTCACCCGTGGGCCGGGTGGGGGAAGAGAGGGCTGTGTTCTCGCCAGCACAGTCTGAGCTTTTCTGCTTGTTACAGGGAACCTCCTGTGTGAGCATCTGGGGTGTGCAGTGTGAAAGCTTGGAGCCTGGCACAGAACACATTTGAGTCAGAACCCCCATCCCCCAGCACAGTAACTCTTGCCCCTGAGAAACTGGTCAAATCCATGGACCCTCTGCCCAGAAACAGGCACTCAGGTGCACATTTCAGCACATTTCAAGTGAATTTGCTACCCTTGCCCTCTGAATTCTTTACCTGGTTAAGAACTCAGCTGAAAGCCTATTACTTACACATTTAAACACACCCACCCATGTACGTAGATGTATGCCCCCCACATGTTTGCGTCTACATGTGAAATGACTCACATCATTCAACCCTTGTCCAGCTTGTTAATGACCAATATTCAGTATCAAAAGAATATCAAAACCCTGCCTGCTTAAGAGTATCTGTTATTCATATAATTTAAAAACAGTTGAGGTGCTTCTGTTGACTCTGAACATTAGTTACAAATTATAGCAGAAAGTCTCCTTTTGCAAAAAAAAAAACAAAAAAAACAAAAAAAAACAAACCAAACAGATTAAGGCTACTTGAGTGGGGCCATGAGACTACACTCTGACTCAGGTTTAGTTTACCTTTGCTACATTCCTGCCACCATCTTCTCTCTTTCCTTTACTGGTCTATTTCCCAAATGCCCAACACCCTGTCCTGGCCAGTGACCTCTCTTTGCAAATGCCCTTGTGCTGCAAACTCACTTTCACTTATCATCTCTTCAAAACTTCATTTCTTCAACTTAATTGTCTTAGCTGAGTATTAGGAGGAAAACAGGGCTCTAAAGCTAATTCACATTGAAGTGTGAACATCTGATCACTTCAAATTTCCCATAGATAATCATATTTAAGGGCTTCCCTCATGGCTCAGATGGTAAAGAATTTACCTACAATATGGGAGACCTGGGATTGATCCCCAGGTATGAAGATCCCTTGGGGGAGGGCATGGCAACCCACTCCAGTATTCTTGCCTGGAGAATCCCCATGGACAGAGAAGCCTGGCAGGCTGCAATCCATGGGGTTGCAAAGAGTTGGACATGACTGAATGACTAAGCATGCGATCATATTTAAAAGAGGACATGTTTTAACCCAAATCAAACCCCAACTACTGAATTTTGGGTAGTACAGCAAAGGGAGAATTTTAAACAGTGATGTTAAAACAACCAGAAAGAAAAAAAACCTGGTTACAGAAAAGAAAGCAGCTGAAGAGATAGACGATGATAAATGTGGGTATTGTTCTTCATGGAAGAACCACTTGGAAAGATTTGAAGACAGAAATTTACCTCAGGCACCAGGGACAGAAGGGGAGAATTTTGCATAATTTCACAACCTCTAACTGGAGGTTTCTGTAACAAAGAAGAAAGTGGTTTTTAATAAACTTAGTCTCCAAAGTGAAAAGGACCTTCCTCCTTGCAGGGGCAGATTGTCAAACCTTTGGCAGATTTTAGGTGATATCATTGTATGCGGATGGAAAGAAACAACAGAGCCAAGATGAACAATGAATAGTTGTCAATCTCAGGAAGGGATTCCCCCACCCCTAAGATACCTTCTCTTTATGAAACTAATTGATGCTTTTTATAGAAAACGCAAAATAGAGAGAAGAAAAATGGTTCCAATAGTCTTGCCAGCCCCCAAATTAAAAACTCGTAATATTTTGATATATTTCTTTTTAGCATTATTCTACTTTTTTAATATACAGTATTTTATATCTTGCCTTTTTTACTTGATTTTACAGCATGTGTGTTTTCCATATAATTATATACTCCTAATGAAAAGTACTTTAATGACTACATAATCTCCTTGGAGCAAGGTTTTGTTTCACCTTGTATTCACTATTGCTCACTTCCCAGGAACATGTATTTTCCCTGCATGGGTCTGAATTTCTCTTAAACCCTAGAAATAGAAGTGCTGAGTCAGAATGGGAGCATGTTGAAGGGTCCCTGAGACCTCTTGCCACATGGCTTGAGAGAGGGGTTAGTACAGAGTCCACCCCTGTTAGAGCTGGGTCTTAGGTGCAAACTCGGGAAGACAACAGAGCCCTGGTCCTCAGCTGAGGAGTGTAGAGAAGCCTTCTTAGAAGGCGGAGAGAGGACTGGGACTCCTTCATAACATCGGCTCAGATGAACCTTGGACTTCTCTCTGATGGTCTCCTATAAGAAAGCATTAGTCTGATAGGGCTGCTGTAACAAAGTACCCCAAACCGGGTGACACAAACAACAAGCCTTTATTCTCTCACAGTTCTGGAGGAGAGAAGTTTAGGATCAAGGTGTGCAGGGTTGGTGCCTGTGCAGGACTTTGAGGGAGCATTTGTCCCCTGCCTCTCCCCTAGATCCTGATGCTTGCCACAAGTCTTTGGCATGCTTTGGCCAGTAGATACATCGCCCCAACATTTGTCTTCTCTCTGTGGCATTCTCACATGGCATTCTCTGTGTGTTATGTGTCTATTTCCAAATTCCCCCCTTTTTATATGGACCCCAGTCTTGTTGGATTAGGACCACCCTAATCCCTCATCTTAACTAATTACATGTGCAATGAAACAAGATTGCATTTTAAAGGTCCTGGGGGTTAGAATGTTTAAATATGCATTTGGTTTAGGACATAATTCAACTCATAACAAAAAGGATCCATCAGGCTTTAGGAAGTGAATCACTGAAGACTGGCCCTGAGAGAGTCACTTCCTTTCTCTGGGTCTCTAACCCTCTAATATGAGGGTGTTGGACTAGAGCAGTGGTTCTCAGACTAGCAGCTTGAGCATCACCCAGGAACTTGTTAGGATGCAGATATTTTGGCCCCACTCCAGACCTACTCGTTCAGAAACTCTGGAGTTGAGGTTCAGAAGTTAGTGCTTCCTCAAGCTTTCCAGGTGGTTCTGCTACACAGTGAAGTCTGAGATACCCCAGACTATGTGGTTGTCAGGATCAGAATTCTGAAATGTCCATATGGTATCAGGAACGCACGTTGGAGCACACCACCCCAGGCCCGTGGCCTGCCTTCAGGGATGCAGATGTAGCAAGTGACCCTAACCAGTTTGTTTTGTTTTGTTTTTTTCTGAAATTGTTTTCTTCTATTTCTTTTTTGTTTTAATTTACTGAAGTATAGTTGATTTACAATGTTGTGTTAATTTCTGCTGTACAGAAAAGTGAGTCAGTCCTTATTTAGTTGCTAGGTCATATATATGTGTGTGCATATATATATACACACACATTTTTCCATTATGCTTTACCACAGGACATTGAATATAGTTCCCTATATATATATGCTAGGTCATATCTTTGTGTGTGTGTATACATATATACACACACACACGTATATATACACATACATTTTTCCATTATGGTTTACCACAGGACATTGAATATAGTTCCCTATATATATGCTAGGTCATATATATGTGTGTGTGTGTGTATGTATATATATATATATATATTTTTCCATTATGGTTTACTACAGGACATTGAATATAGTTCCCTATATATGTGCTAGGTCATATATATGTGTGTGTCTGTGTGTATGTGTGTATGTGTATATATATATATATATATTTTTTTTCAATTATGGTTTACTACAGGACATTGAATATAGTTCCCTATATATATGCTAGGTCATATATATATGTGTGTGTGTGTGTGTGTGTGTGTGTATATATACACACACATTTTTCCATTATGGTTTACCACAGGACATTGAATATAGTTTCCTATATATATGCTAGGTCATATATATATGTGTGTGTGTGTATATATATATATATACACACACATTTTTCCATTATGGTTTACCACAGGATATTGAACATAGTTCCCTATGCTATAGTAGGACCTCCTTGTGTATCTATTCTATATAATAGTTTGCCTCTGCTAGTCCCTAAGTTCCAATCCTTTTTACCCCCTTGGCAACCACAAGATCTGTTCTCTATGTCTATGAGTCTGTTTCTGTTTTGCAGATAAGTTCATTTGTGTCCTATTTTAGATTGCACATATGAGTGGTATCATATGGTATTTATCTTCCTCTTTCTGACTTCACTTAGTATGATAATCTCTAGGTCCATCCATGTTGCTACAAATGACCTTATTTTTTATGCCTGAGTAGTATTCCATTATATATGTGTGTATATATATATATACACACACACACACACACACTACATCATCTTTATCCAGTCTTTTGTTGATGTATATTTAGGTTGTTTTCCTATCTTGACTACTGTGAACAGTGCTGCAGTGAACCTTGGGGTGCATGTATCTTTTCAAATTATGGTTTTTTTTCTGGATGTATGCCCAGGAGTGGGATTGCCCAGCCAGTTTTTTAAACACAAATGATAGACTAGTTTCTGTACTAGATGAGTAGCTAAGTAAGTAATTCCAATGGTTTTGTAAGGCCCTTCTGTTTTCCAGTCTGCATACTATACCCTCAGAAAAATACATCCACTCAAACTGAGGTTTATTAATGAAAAAGAACTGTATTAGGCCTTGGGTCCACATTTTTAAATACTATTCCTTGTGCAATAATGTGACTTTCATTTTCTCCAAACTTCAATTTGTCCCTTCCCCCATTTGTTCCTTTTTCCTAAGAGATACTAATGGCCAGCACAGTGGATGGTTCATGGACCTAGATATAGAAACATCCTGTTATTGATGTCTGGATTGTATGTGAAGACCTAATGGAGACTGCTGTGGGGTTCAGGGAAGACCAATTAGGGAATTAATTCATTAGAGTCCAGCAAACATGCTGTCATATCTATTTATTTATTTAAGCTAATGTCTTTATCTTATCTTCTTACAGCCATAAGTACCTGTCAATAGTTGATAATGTACTTGAATTTCCTTAAGTATATTAAAATTTTATATACTGGACATTCTATAGCGGGAACCAAAGTTTAGTTTTGACTTTGACATCCTGATATTTAGGGTCTTATTTATATGAATAAAGTAATACAGATGTAGAATCACACACTGGCCAGTCAAGTTTTTCTGCCTCTGCATTACCTAAGACACTTTTTTTGAGCCATCCTACCTGTATGAATGTATTTGTAACCCTTGTCATAGAACAGAGCTGTGCAGAGAAGACGGTGCATTTCTCACATCAAGTGCTGGTTAACAGCTTCTTTGTCTGTCCTTCAGTCCCTGGTAAGACATCTTATTTATCTCTTCTGACTAATGATGCTTTGTCCTTTATCTTTCGTACCATGACTAGAAAGTCCTTGTCACTGTGCCTGTGTGGTTTATCCAAAAGAAAGGTATTTTTAGTGATCTGGATGCCAGAAGGCTTGGGTTCCAACCTCAGTTTGCTGACTCACAAGGTCAATCCAGGAAGGTCACATCTTTCTCTTTCCTTGCAACCCCAGTTTTCAGCTGGAATGAGGCCTGTTGTCCATAGCTCTGAGTAAGGGCAAAAGGGATACAAAAATGAAATAGTGGATGTGACACTGCTTTGGAAACTAGAAAGCAGTATACACATAGATGCCAGAGATTCTGTGCATATCCATGCACATTTGAAATTCTTGTCCAGTTCACATTAAAGACAACTTTATTATTACCATTAAATCTGCTTATGAAGCAATATGCTAATATGTGTGTGTGTTTCATGGTGGAGGGCTTGCTTTAATCCTTCCTGCTTTGGGGTGCTGCTACATTTCATTTTCTGGCGATCGGGCCTGGTAATGATCAGCACTGATATTTACCACATTTTATTAATGTTATTTTTATGATCCTGCAGGAGATAATTAGGATCGGGTTTATTTTTT